>NW_027094086.1:77960912-78560912 GCF_029207755.1 Chamaea fasciata
GAAAGAAAAGAAAAGAAAAGAAAAGAAAAGAAAAGAAAAGAAAAGAAAAGAAAAGAAAAGAAAAGAAAAGAAAAGAAAAGAAAAGAAAAGAAAAAGGAAAAATGCAGCAGCCTCAGCCACCACCACCACAGTGGTATCTTCAATTGGTATTCTGAAAGGAAGCACTACTGACACAATGTTACATGAACCATCATAGTTACAGGCCAAGGGAGTAAATTAAAAACAATATGATAACTGTCTTCACATTTTTACAAGCCAAGCAACATGATACTTGAGATTGGATTCTGTTTTAGCAACATGTTTTTACAAGCCTGCTGCTGTGAGTAAACTGAGTAGTCCTTGTGCCTTTGCTGCTCAGGGGGGCAGCACAAACTCCATGTACAGCCTTGTCTCTGAAGTTTTCCAATAACAGCAGGAGTCCATCGAGTTTACTCATGTGATAAAGTCTTCTCACACAAGGATTTAAAGGATAGCATTTCTGCAATCTTAGATCTATTTTCTCTCATCATGTCTGGGCTTCCTTAGAACTAGATTGGCTCTCTTTCCTCATGCAAAATATGGAAATGCAGCTACCATATCTAAATGTCTCTGTGCGTGAAGAATGGAATCTAATGATATGTTCTGACCCAAAGAAGCTTCTGAAGTAAGTAGACCTGGACAGCATTAATGCAGTATAAATAAGGTGCACTTACATTGTAGAGACATGCTGGTCTACAAGTACACGGTTCTTCACAACACTTTATAAATTGCATAGTAGTAAAATAATAATTTTTTTTTCTTATTTTGGTAATCTGAGAAAAAAAAAAAAGATAATTACTCAAATAACTGATAAATATTAATTCAGTAGATAGACAATATGCCTTGACTGCATTTTTTACAATAAGGCACTAAAGCTTTCTCTCTGTTCCTCATAATTAATGTGTTCCATCTGTGATCAATTACTTGGAAAATAAAATTATAATCCAAATTCCTTTCTATGTACTTCCTTATATGTTTTCATAGAAAACTAACTACATTAGTTTTGTCAGAGAAACTGGTAAGGAAGACAGTGAGAAAAAAAATGTACTCAACATGTAGACATTTTGCTACAAAAGATGAAATGACAGGAAAAGTGGAATTGAAAACGTCTTCCTCATTCCCCGAGTCTCAAATCAGCTTCACGTGTGACTTACTCATGGATTAAGCTTTTAGAGCTTTTGCTATGATTAAGGACATCAGTTTGTCACGTGTTCCAAAAGAATAACTTCCTGCCATCATGCAAAATACAAACTATTACCTGAAAACTGTAGTAACAAGTTGCCTAGCATTGTAAAGAAAGTGAAAAGCTAAATAATTGCATGTTAATTAGAATCCTTGAAATCAATCAATCAAACATAAAAGAACTCCGATAAGAAAAGAATTGTACAAATTTCTTGTGTACTTGTGCCACCTACTGGGTATTATTGAACAATGACAAAAATTAGCAACAACACTTTCACTTTGCTGGCAGAATTCTAGGGGAAATACATCTTTATATACTCCACCATAAATTAAACTGACACCTAATTAAACACTTGGTGTACAAGTTCTCAGAATTTGCTACTTCACAAGTGTTGCCTCTCTTCTGCTTCAAAACTTCAAGGAAAATAAAGAAAATGCATCAAGCTGCGTTGAACAACCTCTCCATGGCACCTGGGTCATATTCTTCCAAAGATTTTTCCTGAAATTAGTAAACTGAAGAATCCAACTTGCATTTGGTGTGTCCAACAAATCCCCCATATCTTTAGAGAACATACTAAAATTTAAGATGCTGAGTGTCGCTTTTGAATACCGAGTGTCTCTTTTATCTGAACAAAATACATGAACAAAAGATCATTTTGTAGTTTCCTCTCTGGAGAAATGCACTCTAGTTAAAGGCATGCTTGCATGTTTCCTCAGAACTATTACAAAATATTTAACATACTTAAAAGGTAGGAGCCAAAACCTTTAATTTTAAAACAAACCCCACAAACTTTAAAATTTGGTTTTACAGATGGTAAATTAGAGTAGAAGCTTATCAGAGGGATTAAGAAGACTGTAATCAAAGAGTAAAACATACATACTTTGGGTTACATGACCAAAATGTGCATGTTTGCAGAAAAACTTCTATGTTTTTCTGTAGATAAATTTCCGCCTCTCTGTTTCCAAACGCTGACTTTCATGTCAAACCAATCACCAGAAGAGTCATACTGCACATACATGTAGAACTTTATGCTCTTCTGCCATAGTCCAATCCTAAGGCTCTCTCCTAATGTCACAGAAAGAGAAGTACCTGAAAGATTTTTGTAATTAAGTACATCAATATAAATTTATACTCAATTTGGGAACTTTTGTCCATGTCTTTACCAAAAGTAGTCTGTCTACATAAGATTGAATCCATATCCCTCTCTCTAATATAAAAACCAAAAACCAATTAAAAAAAAAAAAAACTCAAAAAACAAAAAAAAATCCACAAAAAAACCCCAACAACAAAAAAAAAAACCCCACACAAACAACCAAATTAAAAAAAAAAAAAAAAAAAAAAAACCACACAAAAAAACCCCCCCACTATAAAACAAGCAAACCCTCAGACTTTTTCAAGGCCTGAAAACAGAAAGGTAATATACAGCTTTCAGGAAACAAATTAAATGTTTTTGAGATTCTTTTTATACATTTAAGTGACATTTTTATAAAATTAGCTCCTTGTTAAAAACTGAAGCACATTGTGTTTGTCTGTTGCCAAAATATGGGGCTATATACTAGCTGCACAGTGGTTAAGTAAAGCCATGGTCCTACAGTATTTTTAGCATTAATCTAAACTAAACATTACATTATTAATATGAAGTAAATTAAAAACTCTGATGATAAAGAATGAATTGTTTAAAATTTAAAAATTACTAACTTTCTATCAGTGAATCCTGGTTGGAATTCCCCAAGGGTGGACAGCTGTAATATATATATACCATATGCCAACAGTCAGAGGACCACAGAGTGTGGCTTGTATTTCATGCTTCTGTACACATTCCTGTTAGAGCAGTGTAAAATATTAGGGTTTAGAAGTCTTGAAATACCTCTTCTGAAGTGGATTTTACACTGTAAATAGAGATTGAAAAATTGCACAGAGTAGAAGACATTAACTCATCTCAGAATTTAGGAACACAAAGGTTTTAATTTTCTGTTCTGCAACATCTTGCTGTTCACAATGTAACAAAGCTGACATGAATCCAATTGCTGAAAATCTTTAGAGCCATTTTACTATGCTGGTTCAGTTCTCCTCCTGATAATATTTATGAGCAATTCTTTATGTAACTTGATTAGGATCATCCTGTAGGGTGGAATTTCCATGATAGTAAGACACAGTTAATTTTCCAGTTACTGTTCATACGTGTATGGATAAAAAATAATTACTTACTAGACAAGTACTTTACCTAGGGAGGGAATATGGTTTCAAGTCCTTGAAACTTAGGAAAATCTCCATTCTGACATGATCTAAGGTCTTAAACAGTTCATTCAGGCCCTCACTTACGTGTGCACCTATGTTCTCAATTTATTACAGTCAGCTAGCCATCCAGAAAGTAGAAACAAACAAACAAACAAAAAAATGCCGAATAAAATTTGGCACAAATGAAATCTTCAATTACACTCTCATTTTTTTCTCATGTAATCACATGCCTGAATGCATTTCCAAGTTCTTATCTTCTCTGCATGCATTTTTGCAAATACCTCTAAACCTTACAAACCATATGCAGCAGCAGAACTTTAAAGTTCATCACATTTCACAGGAGTTTTTGTAGAGTCCTCAGGATCTGCATTTGCACTAACCATAAAGAAACTACATCTGAACGTTTCTGTATTTAACCTCTCAAGAATATAAAGCAAACAAAAAACCCCATCCATATCAATGAAAATTAATTACATCTCGGTTTTGGAACTCTGCATTCTTATGGTAACTTGTATTAACATCTAAAAACCTATTCCTACCTCAGATGTCTGACCTTACAAGACCTTAATTTTAAGAAATGCTTAGGATGTGAAGCATGGGATGTTAGCAAGAAAGCTTGGCTTGAGAACTAATCACCACTTTGAGTGTGGTATCCTGTGTCTTTGTCAAAGATGTCTGGGTCAGTCTGTTTCAACATCTCATTTTTGCTTTCCTTGTATTGCAAAGACAGTAGCAAAGACAGGGTGCCCATGTGGATAGTAGCATTTATGGTACATGATCGTTGGTAAGGAAGCTTCTCACTGTGACCATTCAGAATGCACTCTGGCAGTCACATTGCCACCACCAGAGACTTTCCCTGCTGGGGCCAAAGCCTTTCACAGCTGGTGGGTCCAGTGAGCTACAGGTCCCCATTTGACTCCCTACACACTCCACTCTCACACAGTTAGATCAGGCTTCCTGACCAGTTTGACCTTAGGTTTCCCTTAGCAGAATCTGAGCTATCTCTTTCCATAAAGCCCCTTATTTATGGTGCAGTAACACAGAAACAGCCCCAGCTGGTGCCTCTGAGGAGGGACTGCTGACAATGAAACCCTGGGGCTTTAATACCCTCACAGTCTAAGTGTGCCATAGTCTGGGGTCTTTCAGATGAGTTCTCAGCTGCTCTTGTGTCTCTGAGTGTCCGCTCTCCTGACTGGAGGTCTACATGCCCTTTGTTAACCAAAGGGTTGGCACTTGACAGCCTCTTTTCTCAGGCTCCCACCCAGAGCTCAATCTGCATCTCCTCAACCAACGCACTAACAAGTTTTCTTAGAGTAGTGTCCCTAGACAAGGAGGTTCCTTCCATATGGCCCAGCTGTACTGATGCTCAATGGCAGTGTTGCAACTGGCAAAGAAAGCACTAGGGAAGCTGGAGATGCCCTGCACAACTCTGCTCACTGCCTTCCCAGTACTGCCTCCCACCCAAGCTAATTAGCAAATGGAACAGCAAGAGTTGTCTTGTGGACCAAATGTGTTCGTGGTCAGATATATACACATTATTTACATGCATCTCAGGTTGAGATTCTAACAACTGGTAAATACGCTTTCCCTTTTACAACAGGCAGGTGGAATATATGGAAAATCAGAAACAAATAAAAAGCTTCAATGCAGAAAGACTAAAGAAACTTTCCAGTTACCATATTCTCTTCTGAAGGAAAGGACTGAACTCTGGCTTAAAATCATAATGTTATTTTCATAGGACATACCAGTTTTTAAAATTAAAATACTGTTAAAAGATTGTATTGTTCTTCTTTGGCTATTTGTATTCCATGTAGCATTATTTCAGCGAGTTATGACACAGATACTCTGCAGAGAGAAGATAACGACAGGCCATAAAACATCACAAGATTGTACATATATTTTCAGACAACTGTCAGACACTTGCCAATGCCTGGCAGCAGGCATAACCTGTTTCCAAGTTCTCTTAACATACTTATATGTAAATGGAGGATGTACTTATATCGGTAAAGCCAGTTTTGCTGAACAAGCTATGCAGAATGCCCTATGAAGCCAAAGCATTTACCATCTTCATCTCAGCAGAACAAAAAAAAAAAAAAAAAAAAAAACAACAACAACAAAAAAAACCCCACAAAATCAAAGGTGGTATGCCTTAAAAAACATTTATAAAAATGCTAACCTGAACAATTTTTCCTGTAACAGTATTGTCTGAATTTTTTTCACCTCATCCAAAAGGATATTTGCATGTCATATAACTCCACACTTCCTACACAGACTAGCTAGAGAGGGAAAGCCATGCCAAATCACATTAAAGTTTAACAACGCCTTTAACTTCTGGGAGTGATAATGAGCAAGTCTTTGGACTTTATTGTCCATTTGTCCATTTTACATGTTCTGAATGATGGCTTTTTTTTTTTTTTTTCTTTTTCATCTTCTAATGCACACTCAATTTTTTTGAAGGACTCATGAGCACAATAACTGTTGTGCTTGTGTGTTAAGAGGACATGCTGGATGGATGGAGAGATGGTCTTGACAGGATGAGGATGCTCAATTGCAGAGAGCTTCCTGAGTGCCAGATATGATGGGCAGAAACAGCAACAGAGCACAGAAGGAACTTGTAGACAGGTTGCATGCTGAGAAACTCCTGAGGAGATATAGGAAGCATATGTACTGCCAAATTTTCAGAAGAGGCAGACAAAGTTAGAACAACTTTGGATCTAGAGGTGTATGTGTGAAGAACTGGAAATCACTTGGAGAGCAAGGTCATGAAAAAAAAAAAAAAAAAAAAAAAAAAAACCAAACCAAAAAAAACCTGCTCTGGAAGAACAGAATAAGCAGGGAGACTCTGATTCCAGTTGCTGTCATTTCCAGATTTTAAAAGCTGAATTTTAATCTCTTTCCAAAAAAAATTACACTTTGTTCTGTTGATGTTTCATGAAACCTCAGGAGGAAGATTTCCAGTATTTTCAGTGCATTTATTAAAAAAAAAAAAAGGTGAAAGCAGATAAACTTCAAGATTCTCTCAGATTCAGACCTTGTCGAAAATACGTAGAACAGCAATTAACATTTGGTAAAAGTTATAAGTTAATAATTTCCAAGTATGAAACTGTTTCATCCACTAATTCTATTAACAGGACAGCAGTAGTTTAAGTTTACAGAGATGCCACAATAAAGAAATTCCAAACTAGGAATGCAATACAGCCTCATTACTAAGAGACCATGTTTTTAAGAAAGAAGAGTAAAGACTTTCTTCTCAGATTGTCTTTATAATTCTGCCACACAGAACATATTTTCAAACTTCTCTCCTCAACTACAGACATCAGAAGAATTCTCTTTTTTTAAGAAAACCCAAGATTCATTTTTTCCTTTGTATCAGAAGCCTGGGTTTAAGAAAAACACCTACAACTACAGCAAACCTTACAATTAAAATCATCAGGTGTGATGACCTTTGCACTACCCATGACCCAAAGAGGCGTCTTTTAAGAACAGAAGTATAAAACAGGTCTCCATGTCCTACTTTTCAGTCTTCAGAAGACTACCACCCATAGGTCTGAAGAGAAGAATTTCACTCTGAACTATAAACAATGGGCAGGGGGGTGGCTTTGGGAGGGGGATGCAGAGAAAGCTGTCTCTTCCTCCTTTGAATCTCCTTTTCAAATTTTTTATAACTCCAGTGTGTAGTCTCATTAAAACTGTACAAGAGACTCAGAAAGAGCTGGTTCAAGGGAAAAGTCCATATTAGAAATTCCGTAATTACAAAAGCTCTCTTCAAACTAAGATGCTGTGCAATGATTTAAGAATTTCTTTCACTCTTCTACTGCTAGTGAAATACATGAAGTTAGAAAGTCATATGTTAGAGCTAACCATTACTCTAAATAAGAAAGCTTGGTTTTGCAAGGCCAACTCCAACTAATCAGCTTCAAACAACATGCTCTCTGTCAGCAAGTAGGGCAGAAACAAATGCTTAATGAAAGCATAAGCTTTTAATACTCAGAAATATACACACAACTTGTGAGTGCCACTGGCATTATCATCTCACAGTACCTCCAAACTTCTTTCAATTCTCCTCCATTCTTATAGATGCTTAGACCCAGAAGTTTTTAAAAAGGATCATTCAGAAACCTTTCAGGACATTCAGATATGATCCCTCTACTATAAAGTAACCCTGCATGGACCGTCAAACTAAGGAACACATGGCTGCCACCACCAGCAGAATGCCCTATGAAGCATCAAACAGCTGCTAACACCAGCTGCTAACAATGTCCTGCAGCACCTCAACACTGTTCTGCTACAGGAAGCCCAAGGAGACATGGGAACACTGGACATAACATTGACGAACAGGAGTAGGTGCTAGCAAGATCCTGTGTAATCATTTCATAAGGCAGTATTAATAAGGCTGTCCTGCATTATTTTGGACTACAATTATTATCATTGCAAGTAGACTAATAATAACTGGGTTTCACATGTTGATTTTATTTTGTCTACAATGAAGCCAGCACAGATCTGTGGTGCATTCTCTTTTTTACATAGTATTTTGAATGCAAGGGTGAGGCACCCACACAACACTTTCACTGTTCTGCACAAAAGAGAAAGGGCTGTGAGCACTTAAACATCAATTCCACTATTACACTTTCAAGGATCAAAACAGAAGAATTGTGAAAGGATCTTTCAGCTCTTAAATTATGATGCTTACTCTTTTTGCATTTGTACCTACTCAGGCCCTTAATAACCAGCTTTCTTCAAGTGTTGCTAATATAATCAATAGCTCTTAAAATCAAACAATAAGAGCTAATAGGTAAGAATAATCTTTACACTGGCAAAATTTATCATTTCATTTTCTTTTCCACTATTGTGAATTATCAATACCACTAAAAATTTCTTTTTTTTTTTCTCTTCCTTTTTATGTGACAAACACCATGTGACAAAGACACACGAAATTGTCTTTCCTCTTCGAGGGGATTCTTGGTAGTCTATCATGGCTGAGAACAGCTAATATTGAGCTAGAGAAATTATCAATTATGATCTTCAGGTCTAATGAGAATCCCACTGTTAAATGCTGCATTACTATTTCTAAGTTCATAGCTCTAATATTTAACTTTATAATAAGTTTTGCATTGTTAAAGGAGACGCCACTGTCTGAACAATCTCACACTGTGCAAGGAGTCACACATCATGGTTTACTGGTTGCCTTGTGAACTCAGCAACTTACTGATTTTCTACCAGCTACAGTGTGGTAAACATGGCAGTAAATTAGTAGTATATGGTTCTGCCATTCATATTCCTCAACTACAACATAATTCCTTTTCATTTAGTGGTAAATTACATCACAGATTGATTAAAATATACAAAAAAAGAAAAAACAGTAAACCATAAAACAGTACCAGGAACACTGGGGAAAGATCATATTTACTTAAATAAAATCAAATCAAATAGAGTTTACATCAGTGGCAGGAGACAACCTTTACTTGAAAGGATTAATTGTAGATTATGTGAAAGAATGAGATACTCTTATTTAATTTTTCAATGTTTTCTACCTGTATGACAGTGCTAGTCATCATATTCCAGAAAGGCAAGGTAATTGCACAGAAAGGCCTGGGATATGGCACATGCTTGGATTACACTGGTGGCATTATTGCGTGACAAAGTTAAGGAACTCAAGTCTTTCTTAACAGAGTCACATTGTCTGCCAGTTACTGATGGATGTGAAATCTGTAGAGGCCACTCTCAAGTACGTCTTCAGAAATTCTCAATTCTATCTGATGTTGAATAAAGGAAGAGTAGGAATGACTTTTCCTCTGTTTACTGAAAACGTACTATAAGCTTTCTGAAGGCCTAACCTATTTTATAATAACATCATTTGAATTTATCAAAATCAAGGAGGCAAGTGAAGTCAGATTTTTTTTTCTTTTTCCCCCACAAAGGTAAAATTACAGAAATATCTGAAACATTTCTCAGCATCGCTGCTCACCTGTAAGATTAATCAATTTTCAGTTATTTCTGAGAAATTCTTGAGTGTTGACAACAAGGATGATGATATGCAGACGAAATTTAAATTCATGCCTGCTTGCAAACAGGAGAAGGGATCAGCTTCTTACATTCACACGTTCTGAAACACCACCAATCAGATGTTTTCCTGATTCCTTATTTCAGAAAAGTGGATCTTCTACCCCACATTGGAGCAAATCAGACTTCCTGTTCACAGGTATTCATATGCAGAAGTTAAGTAGAAGGGTGAGATATTGGCTTTATACAAAGATGCTTAATATTAAAATCACTCAGTATGAAAAAAAAATGAAAAAGAAAATTGCCTTTTTCAATGTTAGACTGAAGGTCTCTGAGTCTGAGCACAAGCTACTCCAGCAAACTGGACTGAAAAATAGACTAAATTCAGGATCAGGAATAAAAGAGAACAAATGTAATATTGTGGCATGCCTGCAGGTAATTGGACCCTGAAATAAGGTTTAGATTACTGAGGAGGGTGAGAGAAACTCCTGAAGATTGTGTAAGAATCTGCTGGACACAACACAGGCCTTGGCAAGAAAATATTAAGAATTACACCTGGTGCTGTGAGGAAGGGCTGAGTATCATTGAATGGTTCAAGGGGGTAGGTGTGGGGGAAATAGATACAATGCATGAATAACTGAATGGAGAGCACTGAAACATTTTTGGAACTCTTGTAAAACCAACAGAACTCTGGCAAACATCTTAAGGCTACATATCTGAGATTACTTTTGGTAACACCAGAAATACCAAAATGGAGAATGCCTGTAGTAACAGTGGCCCTAAGGGTTGAAAGTAAATTTGGGTCAGTTGTTTATTTGTGAGGAGACAGGATGGAAAACAGAGGGACTAAGGTGACTCAGAAGTAGCATGCAGAACAAGGAGGACAGAAGCAGGAATGAAAGGAGCTGGCTGAATGCAGGCCGGAGCAAGTCTGGTGCCTGAACATGGCTGTCCCTCCTACCTTCTTTTTAAACTCTACTCCAAACTTACTTCCTTCAGGAGTGTGTTGTCTACTCCGTGTGTGTTCAAGCAAGCAAGATGCTTACAAATTTCAAACTTAACTAGGCAGAGAGACTATAAATCTGCAACTGCATATGAGTGTGAATGTAGGTCAAAGGGGAGCTACCAGAAGGAATTCTGAGTGCAAGTTTAAACATGTTTAGCCAGTGGGTAAGAACAACACTGACACATATACAATTCTGGCTTACATGAAGGGTGTTTGTGGGTCTGGGACACCTGAACAACCAGGGGATTTTTTACAGCCAGCCATGTTCACAGTGTGTGTGAGGGGGTGTGTACACTGGTGTATTGGGGATAACAGGAAGAGAAAAAGTGGCAGCCTGGCATTTGGCAGGGATGGCAAGCCCTCCTCTCTGGTTTTGAGAACTGCTATCAATTCCAAAGTCCATTGGTCTTCTCTTAGCATGCATAAAGAGTGAAACATAATTCTGAGCTATATGTGGTATTTTTCCTTTCCTTCCAATTTATATTCATGTTGCAATCTACACTGTTTAGCTTCACTTAGTTTTAATATGTAGGTGTTTTATAGATGCATAACTTCCTCTGTTCAATATTTATTATTTGTCAGACAACAAGAATTCCACAGAGAGCAGTTATTGAGGCTCTTAATAAAGCAAGTACTTGAGGGTTTTTTTGGTTGGTTTGTTTGTTTTTGTTTTTGTTTTTTCTTTCAAGTGATTATTCAGTTCTTGCACTGATTGCAGTAAGTTTGCCTTTTGTAGATTATTGACCTGGTTTACTTCCATTTCATGGATAACCCATTACCATATATAACAGTAACACAACTGCTAAGGCAGGCTTTGTGCAAGGAGCCTTGTGAATGCTTTTCACCTGTGAGTAACAGCTGCTCAGAAGTGTGGTAAATTGAAAGACAGAGTTACTGATCTGGCCAACACCAACAATCCTGGGAACACCTTTGCAAGATCCCCAGCTTAGTACTTGCAAGAAGTGAGTTTTATCCTGCCACAGCTCCAACTGGTGATACACGTGGCAAAGGAAACTCAGTATCTTTCATGGGCTCGATGCAGGCATTTCATCTATTAAACTAATGACTCACACTAGAATCTACTATAATTTTGACAGCTTTAAAACAAAACGTATCTATTCATTTCAAATAGCACTTCCTGATTGTGAGCTTTGCCCACGATTTCTATTAGAATAATGTTGATGTTTCAACAGTCTGGTAATGAATTCCTTTATTCAGAGTGACACTGAGCTTTCAGAGCTCTTTTGTTTTCTGAGAAACTGAATTTCAAGTTCATTTAAAATTGTTTCCCCATAAGGTTTTTGATCATCACAATTATGCCTTTTAAATCTATTCACAGGCTTTCATATTTCTGCTCATTTTCTTAAGTAATATGGCATCAAAAACATCAATAGGGAAATTAAGTTCCTCCTCCTCAACTGAGAAATGAAAAAGATTCAACATGCAAGTTTCAATTTAAAATTTGGACTGCTTTTTAACAATTGCTATTTTTACATTGAACCAATAACAACAACTAAAAATTGGCCCTGCATTTCAAGTGCAGAAAAGGCATTATTAGAGAATAATGGCAATAGGCACTAATGAATTGTATTATTGAACAATACTGATACATGAACAATTTCTGTCTGGACATACATATCATTTGTAGTGGTGACATAGGAAATTCACTGGTTATATTTTGGGTGAACAGAAATCAGATTTGGATCTACCTCACTGAACACAAGTTGTAAATGAAAAGATCTGTGGTAAAAGAACACAAGTATAATTAGCAAAGAGACATCTAATATTTTTCAACGTTTGTAAAACATATAAATTTACAGCATTATTCATCAATATGCTTCATCTCACATATCCATATTCATCCAACTTGTATCCGAAAAGAACAAACAAAACCACAGACACATCTGTGAATGTTTGAAATAGCTTCATCCTTGTACTACAAGTCTCACTGCCAACAATCACATAAATAACAACAATTAGAGTAATGTTCTGTAACCTCAACCTTTCCCTTCCTCTTTAGGAAAGGGCACTATACTACATAGAAAAAAAAAAGTGACAGGTTACTCTATTACACAGATTAAGTAGCAAATTGAAAGGTCTTTACACAGTATAATTAAGAGTATTTAACCAATTTCTACTTAGAATTTCCACTATTTTTTTTACTATTATTTTCGCAGCTTTGCATGAATGAATCCTATTAATCTTACTTGTCTCGTGCACCTTAATCCCCAAGTAAGTCAGTATATCAAATGAAAATCAAATGCACAGGTATTACATCTTTTACAAATACATTCAGACCAAATAATGGAACTAGAAGAGTTCAATGTTTCAATCTTGTATTTCATTAAAGTACATACATTCTCAGCAGTACTGATACTTGTATACTAAACTGATGAAAGCTGAAAAATTAACACTCACAAACCTCCCACTACAATACTAAAACAGAAAACCCCAACACAACAGCAACAAAAAGAACCCAGCACCACCAAAAACCACAGAGCACTGCAGCTTTCGTTTACCAACATGCTTCTTTTTCCCAGAAACAGGACATCATAAAATAGCCTAAGTGTGGCTGTTTGATTTTGCCTGGATGCTCAGCCATTAAAGGTGCTCTAACACTCCCTTCTGCAACTGGATAGAAGAAAACAGTTAAAATGAAAGACAAACGAGGACAGGGAGAGATCACTAATTGATTACTGTCACAGGCAAAGTAGATTTGACTAGAGGATATTAATTGAATTAATCAAAATCAGAGCAGGATAATGAGAATTAAAATGAATCTTAAAACCGCCTTCATCCCACTCCTCCGTCCTTCAGGGGCTTCCTTCTTGCCCCAGTGGTGGAAGGAGACAGGGAGTAGATGATCGGCTCATCACAGGATTTTCTTCCACGGCACAGGGAGAGGAGTCCTTCCCCTGATTCAACTTGGGTTGCCTCCCATGGAAGACATTCCTACATGAACTCCTCCAGCATGAGGCCTTCCCACAGGAAGCAGTTCTCCACAAACTGTTACAGTATGGGCCTCTCACCACAGGGTTCAGTCCCTCAGGCAGACCCTGCTCCAGTGTGGGTTCCCACAAAGGGTCATAAGCCCTACCAGGAAAACTGTTCCGGCATGGGCTCCTCTCTCTACCGGTCTTCAGGTCCTGACAGGACCTCGTTCAAGCACAGGTCTCCCACAGGTTCACAGCATTCACCTACTCTGGTGTGGCATTCCTCCATGGGCTGCAGGTGGATCTCTGCATCCTCATGGATCTCCATGGGCTGCAGGGGCACAGCTGTCTCTCCATGGGCATCACTATGGCTGCAGGGGAATCCCAGCTCTGGCACCTGGAGCACCTCTTTTCCCTCCCTTCAGCACTGACCTTGGTGCCTGCATAGTTGTTTCTTCCACATATTCTCACTCCTCTCTGAGCACAATTACGTCTGTGCTATAACTTTATTTTTTACTTCTTAAATATGTTATCACAGAGGAGCTAATACCTGTTCCGACTGGCCCAGCCTTGGCCAATGCACATCCATCTTGGAGCTGGCTGGCATTGGCTCCACTGGGGGAAGCTTCTAGCAGTTTCTCACAGAAGCTGTGTGCCTCCCTCCCCTTGCCCCCAGCCACCAAAACCTGGCCACACAAACCCAATATACCTAGCTGTAAAAGTCTTATGTTTAGCAGTAATGAAATGTTTTGCCTGTTTTTCAGAAGTCACTGGCAGGTTGGATTTCAGGTAAGAGGGAACCTCTGCCTGATAGGTTTTGTAAATCCTTGTTACTTTTTCCACTTGAACTTCTAGTAATTAGGAGAGACTCAAACAGTGAGCCAGGTTAAACTCTGTAGTAAGAGGACGATTTAAGCAATGTATAATGTAGTAGGAAAAGATGAAGCCATATGAATTCACTGAATTCCATCTTCAAAGAAGTTTGTGAGTTACACACTAGACTTAATTCATGAAGGTTTTAAGTGAACCTGACTTATGTGTCAGAATGCAGCAGTAACTGACCCCAGAATTTTCTACCCCTCCCCAGTAGATGTCTGCCAGCAGGATGTCTCCTTTCTCCTGATGACAGTAGACATGGACAGTCAAGTTGGCAAAGAGAGCAATGGGAAGAGCTCATGAGCTGTGTTAATATTCCTGCCTTGTTTTCACAAAATGTCACCAAGTACTGTGGCAGCAATAAACTTCAAACCTCAAACTTAATTAAAGCACATTTAATGCAGATGTTGCTGCTGGCAGCAGAGTAGCACTGTCACTGTAACCTTTTCTGTCAAGGTGACTGCTGCCAGTCTTTCAAAATACGGTATCTAATGTATAAGTAATTGAATATATAAGTAATATTCAGATTTCCTATGTACTATGCAATCAGACAACAAAAAGCAACTTTTCTGCAAACAGATCTACTTTTCTTTGCAATTATTTTTCTCTGGACATTAATTTTATCGGGAGAAAAGAGGTTCAAAAAAGTCTTTAAGGACTTCTATTAAGCATAATTTAATAATACTGATTTTAGAGGGATTCTGATTAATATATTGTTATACTGCTTTTTATTCTCCCAAATATTCCAAGTACTTTAAGATATATGCATGGACACTTTTTGAGATTGCTTCCAGCACCTGTTCACATTTCACAAAGACTTCCTAGGTCTGTTGAAAGGACAGACAGAGACAGATACTTTTTTTTTTTTACCCTGTAGGATATTCAAATGAATAGCTGAAAATGTCTTTTACTACAAGTATGAGCCTCACTTCCCCTCACCCTCCTTCCCACAGTGTTCTTATTATTTTCCTCCTTTTCCTCTGTGCCACCTAAAACCTTTAATTTTCCTTCCTCCCATTCCTTGTTTCCATTTTTGGCTAGACATCTGAAACAGAAGTCATATCCATGTCAAATCTGCAGCAGGTACCATGTGTGTTCCTTGGCACACCCCCAGGGGCCAGGCCACCTGGCTGCCCTTCCTCCAGTGCTGCACTCTGCCAGCTTTCCCTCAGCATGGACAGAGGCATAGACTCCTCTCCTACCAAAGAATTTCACAGGACTCACCAGAACTCCTTCACTGCCTGTAGGCTTCCACTGCCTGACAAATGTAAGATGAACTGGCAAATAGATTAAAAAGCTATCACAGATAACTGACAGACACAGACACTGTGACTCTATTAGAAAGCCAGTAAATCATTAAAATTATGCTGAATCTCTTGATATATATATACACACACAATGGAATTCTCTTAAACTGGATTTCCATTAGTTAAAGAAATGAAGATATTGATTATTTATTTGGATTTTTTTGTCATCTTGTACTTTTAAATATCCACAGCCCATAAAGATCATTCACTTCTGACAGGATTTTTCTTCCAGAGTGCATGCATCACTGATTATAGTCTGGCTCACGTACAATCAGAGTTCCATTACTTCACACTGTAATTAAGGATATGTGAATCAATTACTAAATTAATTCCAGGGTTATAAAGCTGTCATTAAAGTCAGAGAATGACTCAGAGAATTAACAGGTACCGGGCAGGTAACGCCTCAGATGAATCTGCCTTGAAAGTTTTTTTCTCCCAACAGCAAGAGTGCCTCCTGAAGTCTCTTAAAACTAGTTTCTAGGTTTTTTCTAAAAAAAATAAGTTGTGTCAGAAATAATGGTCCTACTCTGGCTTCAGGGTTTGGCCAGGCAACCACAAAAAAGATATTAATTGTTTTTATACTGCTTTAGTCCATGTACTGCATTCCAGCTGCTGTTTCCTTGTTTACTTCATACACAACAGAATTATAGGTCATTTCCTTGGCTGACAATGCATCTTCAGAAGAGCTATAATCAGCATATTTAAATGTGTACCAAAAATATAGATGCACTGGTTCATTACACAAAGTTTGTTTTGAAATTTCCCATTCTCTTTTTTAAACTGTGACTTCTTACAGAGTGAACAGATTTACTAGTAGAAAACAACTTCAAGGTGCTATCACCAAAAGTAGTAAACAAACCATTAAAAAAAAAATCTAGGTAGCATAATTTTTATTTTGAAAAAATAATTTAAAGGTAATATTGAAATACAGACAAAGAAAAAAGAATATAAACCTTTGAAATAATAGAAAAAACTAATGACATGTGGAATATTCTCCACCTGATGACAAACTACACTAACATTTTTAGTTTTTCCTGCTTAGAAGTCTGTCAAGTACTTGTCTAACTTTTTTTCACAGTACTATGAATGACATAGGGATGACTCAACCACGTTAAGACAACTTCAGATTTTAACACTGATCTCCTCAACTTGCATCTGATTTATTTATAAGGATAAATAACCATATTGTGAGTAGCTTACCACACAATCAGAAAAACATCTCCAAACTGCATCTTCCAAAATACAATTTTGAGCCTCTTCTTCAAACCCCAACATTTCTCCTACGCAGTCGTTAGTCTGACTTTAAAGCCAATTACAGTAATCTAATGATAAATAATTTTTATCTTTTTTTTTTGTTTTGTTTTTTTATCTTGGAGATGTAATCACTGAACCACATACTACTGAAAGAGTTTTCAAAAAGATACCACCTAACATTTCTTGGCTCAAAAAAGTCAAATGTATTGAATGGGATTAAACAACATACAGCATTTTAATTTTGAAGGTGGGGTTTTCATGAGTGGGGTCTCTATAGTATTGTACAGACAATTTGTGATTACTTTGACTACTATTGATTTCTGAGACTGAAAGGTTGCATTGTAGGAGATTTCAGCACCAATACATAACATCTTCAGAAATTTAACACCATTTAGAAATTTAAATTAGCTGTTTCCTTTTTCAGAGCCTAAATTAATTTCATAAAATCCTACCACTCATTATGAACTGCCTTATAGCAAAGCAGAGTCAATAATTAATTGTAAAAGAAGGTAGCAAAATAAAAAATAATGGATAATCACCACTTTGGCTTGGGCTGAGACAGACAGCACAAGCTACAAGAAACACAGAAGTCAGGAAGTATCATGACACCTAATCATTAATTCTTTGCTAGTTTTTGTCTAACACCACAAGACAGAGACAAATAATATCCTCTGAAGAAATGTCTGGTACTAACAAAAGCTGTTCACATACTACATGAGAGGCAGCATTACTTGAGAACATTTTTCTTTTTCAGCCTTCTCCCCTTAGACCCGGATCTTGCTATCTGCTCCAAAACAACAGATTTAAGCATCTAAGGGGAGCTGATGAAATGTGCAGCAACCAAAATATCCCAAAGCAGAAGCTTCTAGGTTTAGCTGACAGCAGCTGGTAAAGCTGGCAAAACTGTGTAAATACAATTTCAAAAGAAATAGTAAAAAGTTAAGAAACTACAACTTTGAAAGAATTACTGACACTTGTATGCCCTTGAAGTGCCTGGTAGCATAAATTTCTCCTGCTGTATTGGCATAAGGTGTTAGGAAGAAAGGCAACAAGAAGCTAGCTGATTGCTCCCTCTGGTTTAGCAAGAGTACCATGATGGTTTAATTCACAATCACAGGTTCACTTGGTTTGCATCTGAGGCAAGAAATCCAGCCAGCTGACATAGCTGCATCTGGGCCTTTGCTACATGACAGGTTAAGGTCAGTAGGGCTGGCCTGAGCTGACTTGTAAGAGCACATCTTTCCATCTTAGCTGACCCCAGAGGTCTTCAGTCTGGAGAAAGAGAAGCATAGCCAAAAGGACAAGTCTTCTTATTGAAAGGCTGGTGGGATAATCCTTACTGCAACAAACGTGATTTCTTAAGAGGAGGCTCAGACACATAACTTACAGTTAGACATGAACATATAGGCTACCAATATCGTGAGAGTGGAATCACACATAAATGGCAAATGCAAGACATCTTTCCATAGGAAGCCTAGTGATTTGTTATCCGCATCTTCCTGTGGAGCAGCAGACAAGCGGCCATGTTGGTTAAAAAAGGAGCAAGGTGAGAAGAAAAAGCCCAGTTCAAACCATGATAATCTTTACAGACATCGGCTCTCACTGTTACACCCAGGAACTTCAGCACAGTCTGGTAACTCAGCTGCAGAAATCAATACGATTTCCCAAACTTTAGAAAGCCAACACCACACTCTATTAACATACAGATTTCATGCCCTACAAGACCATAGATGCATAAATTAGTAAGCAGATGGAGAGACTGCCCTTATTATGCTTTTTTAACTCTATGAACAGATCATATTCCAAACTACATAACACAGATTTGAGCAGTCTTCTATTTTTAATAGTGAGTAGTATCAAGTAATGACCAAGAAACATGTAGAGAAGTCAGTTCCCCTGTTTGAAACATTGCCCATAAAAAGCTTTGAAACACTGCCCACAAAAATCCCTTTTTGTTTTACCCAAGCAAAAAGGACGCAGGACTGGTCATCATGGTATGAGAGAGACACACAGAGGAAAAGTTGATATGCACATATGTATAGATAGATAGATATGTATATAAAGATATATGCAAATATGCATGAGTATGGATAGCACCTTGTTTGAAAGAATCATTGGTCACTTGCCTTATGACTTCAACATAACACAAGACCATGATCTGGCATTGCCAAATGACAGTTTATTGCTGTGCATTTGTGTGGATGCATTCTGCAGGCAGCCATTTCATTGTGCTGTTGCATGTGGAGATCAGTATTACTATAATGCTCAGTCATATGGACTCATCCTCAGATAAAATTAGGTTTATCTGACACCAAAAACATTGACAGAGCCTGCTGAACCAATGTATACAACCTGTACTACACTCTGGCAGAGGGAATCCAGTCATACTTGAGAAGTGCTTGAGAAAAAGATTAGGATGCTTATAAGCAAAGCTAGATTTAGCAATCCTTTATTATGTTCTCTACATATTTTCCTGCAGAGAATATTTTCCATTTTGCTCCAAACTTCCTTATGCTTAAAAAAATCATCTATCACAACTGGCAAAATATTTAGTCCTATGGGTACCATCACAGATGTACTGTCTACAGTTATGAAATTGCCTGTGTCCTCAGCTTGTAAATTCAGGGGAAAAAGTAACTATCTTGTAAAAATCAGGTGTCTGCAATGCCAGCTAGTACAATGATACACATCTATTATTTTAAATGCAAGAAATGAAGAGTGGGTTTAATAAATACCTAATACATATATATTCTCACATTTAAAAATCTACATATCAATAAATGCATGTGCACACTTAAGAATCCAGATAGAAAAGCTGATGTGCAACAACTATTTTTTGCATTGGTTATTCAGGCTCCAATTATTCAGCAATATTCCAAGAATACAAAAATTCCAATACCACTACAACGACCAGCAAAGGTGCTCAAGTATTGTGACAACCAGAGTTCTGTCTTGCTCTTGGTGCAAACACGTCTTTCACATCCTTTTACCACCAAGTATGACAAGAAGAACAGGGCTGGTTACAGACAACCAAGCTGTGTGACACCCTGTTCAAATGGTACAGCTCTGCAGTAGAGCCACCAAATAACCAAACACTCTGTACTGCTAGATATATATTATTCCCATATTTAAAAGCATTTATATGCTAAATGTATCAAGATAAAGTCCAGGGTTTTCTTATTATTATTATTAATCAAAGAACTGATGGGTTAGATTCTATAAACAACTCAGATTTTTGATGAAAGGTTATGTGTTGGATCATTTCTATTGAAACTAGCATGGAAAATATGGAAAAGTACTTATTAGGAAAAAAAGGTGCAATAAATGAATGTTGAAAATTGTAATCCATAGTGATCACAAATGTGAGAGACATTGACTTTAATATATTCTAGCTATATTAACACACCATAGATATATTAGACATCTTGCCTAACGTATGCCAAGACAGGCTTTGGATTGGCTTTAAAATATTGGATCTGTGGACAGAAATGATGTAATTTAGAGGGCTCTTTTTGTATTATAAATCTGACTGTGAATAATAGACCAGGTTCAGGGTACAAATACCAGCATCAAAGAGGTTTTTTACACACTCAGGATATGTATGCAATTACTCTATCACAATATCATCCAACATTTGTAATCACCTGTTAGGTCCTTCCTGAGAACTATTAAAAAAAAAAATTACTTTCTGGTTTCCATACAGCAGAAAACTGCTTACTAAAGTTACTTCCTATGATAAGGAAATAAAGGAAACTAAAGTGATGCTTTTAAACTGGTGCTCACTGGCTGTTTTGAATAAAAATACACCAATATTCCTGGAAGCCATCCATAAGAAAAAGCTGGTATATTCAGTAAGATAAAACAAAAACAACAGTCACCTCTGAATAACATAAAAAAGTGTACTAGAGGATCATTGATCCCAAGATTTGGAAGACAGGCTGCTGATTCTTGCCTAATTTCTGTCAAGCTTGCAAGTACATTTATGCAACTTACTCAGCAGCATTTTCCTCACTAATACGTGTGAAAAAAGCTCACTCACTAAAAGGCAATCTTTTTAAATGGCAAGACATGGCAGAATTTGTTTACTTCATATTTATAACTATGCAATAAAATTTTGGTCTTGAGCAGTATATTTCACAACAGTTTTGCAAGGCTGTCATGAAGCATGCAGGCACACACTGGAAATGTCACGGAATGTGAGTTTTCCTTTCAAAATGAAACATATGGCATTTCATTTTACCTAGTGCATATCTTGAAACAAGAATATAAATCCTTGGTATGTGTGCAGATTATAATACAAGTGTAAAGACATTATTTTTAGTAAGGTCCTTGTGCATATTATCAGTACCTGTAGCTGAGTAAACTAGACATGGCAATGATCATGCAAATTAGCCAAATTTCTTTTCTACATATAGATTAATCTTCATTTCTAATATTATGCAGGAATAGGAATGTTTTAATTTTGCCTACAAAAGGCATAATTATTTGTGTTCCTTCCAGCAGTTATTAGTTTGCCCCATGTTTACTGCTACCCAATTACTTCATAAACAGGAAATGCAATACATTTTTATCTAATGTTATTGTGATGATGAAATATCACTTATTCTCTCTGTTACACTTCATGAGGCAATGTTTTTGTCTCTGCATAATTATTAGCAGTTTGAAAATAATTACATAACTTAAACTGGCTTCTTCATTGTTCACTGAACTCCTTTATTTCCCATGACTTTTGCAGATGATAGAATTCCACATCTTGATCTACGACCTTCATAGTTCAGTATGTAATGTTGCCTACATAAAGGAAGTAAATATGCTGAAAAACTCCTCTTTAATTTTGTCCATAACATAAAGTTTCCCACATCAGCCTTTAACTGTATTTATTAGTATATTAATGAAAAGAACAAGTTACTTACAAAGCCAAAAGCATGCTAATATCTTTTGCCAAATTATTTTTGTTTTAACTCGCATGATTTTCAAAAATTTTCCTTACCTCAAAAGTTAAAGCAACTGAAAATACTGTAATGCCCTGAAATCCAGAACATATGAAATAATCTAATACTAACAGTTTATTGAGTCATACAATCCAGATATTTTTGGATTTCAGTTCATGCTTATGAAACTTTCTTTAAAAATCTGCCATGTATTCATATTAATGGGTTATTTTGGTAGTTTTATATTAGAGAAAGAAAATATTTTCCCAAGTCACTAGTTATCACACCTGTGAGTGAGCAGTACTCCAGAAAAGACAGAGGTAGAGCTGGTCAGAGTGTTGTAGCATGGTTCACAGAGTCCGATGGGAACAGGCATCAGCACCACATGTCAACTTTGCCATCATTTCTGTCAGCTGTCAGGGACAGCAGAGCAGAACTGGGCCTTGGCAATGGCAACCAGCACCCGGCCGAATACAAAACAGGCTTTGACAAGGGAACATGTTAAAAAACATAAACAGCATAAGATTATCAATAGAAAACATACATAGCTGCAGACAAAGGATGAGACTATAGAAAAATTAATCAAGTGATAGAAATGTATGTGTATGAGTATGAGCAACCAGTATAACACTGATGTGTTTTTCGTAATTGCAATGCCATCATTAGACATCAGTCCTGGCCTGGGGAAATTTTCCAAATTAGAATCTGGCTGTATTTGAACTACTGTGAGTAGTATTTTAGAGTCACAAAAAATCACCTTATGTGCTTAACAAATATACTCCCAGAAGGAGTCATCAGGTGTTGATTTTTTTTTTCCTTTTAATTTAATTAGAGACCATAAGGACTATGAATGGCACCCAACTGGTCAGGTTAAAAACTCACATTGAGTTGCAAAGAAACATGATCCAGCACAACTGCCAGTAGGAAGAATCTCTCATAAACAAAACCATAAGCTTACTAACAAAAAATACACTTCCTTGGAAGAAAAAACAAACAAACAAACAAACAAGCAAAAACAAAAACAAAATAAAAAACAACCAACAACCTTCAACACTATAAAAACCTCTTAAAATGCAAACCCTTGATAGAGTTTCTGAAGCCTTAAAGACTCGAGAGTAGCTGAACTTTGTTCCAAAAATAATATTCCTAAACCATTTCCATACTTTGAACTTGAGTTTCCCCTTCAATCCACTTAAGCATGAAGATTATCACTATGCTCAACATACTTAGCCATTTTCTTGCATAACAGATCAGAGTTGCTAATAACTAGCTGCATCTTTATAGAAGTTGCAGAGTATTTCAGGATTGTTTTATGTGAGCAGCAACCAAAGGTGCAGGGAAGAGAATCCTACACAATGAACAGTTTCTTTATATAAGACCATGATAGAATTTTGACCATTTATTTTATGTTTTCTCATAAGTTCCTCTTATAGTTTCTCTTATATTTGCTTCTTTACAGCAGATGAAGGTAGACAGATATGCTGGAGGAAACCAAGCCTGAAGTGCAAAAGCCTCAACAGAATGAGAGAGAAAAATACAAGCAGAACACAGGGCTTAAATTATACAAAATAAAGGGCTGTACATAAACAGTAAAATACAGATAAAAATAAAAAAACAATACTGTCTTTTTTTTTTTCATTCTTTCAAAACCAAGTTTCAGGTCATCTACACTGAAAGTTTCAGACCAACTAGAGTAAAATTAGAGAAGATTTCAAAGTTAAGCCTCTATGAAAGACAAAGTATTAGAATAGATAATATAGGGTTAAATATCTTATTTACTTCTCTCTCCAATTCTAACAAAATCATGTCATTTAGATGAAATGGAAAAAAGGAAGAAGTAGAAGTTAAAGATGCAAGGTAAATTACTAACATCTGTTGTGAATGAGTTTTGGCTCCTTCAGAGGCCCAAGACAGATGAGACTTACCCCTTAAGCATAGTAAGCATAGTTATGTACAAACCAGTTAGCTTCCTGATAAAGGATAACAATTCTGCAAGTAATTTTTCCACCACTTAATGATTTATAATTACTGGTGGGGAAGAGACAAGACCCATAAGAAGGTCAAAATGAAATATAATTACTAAGAATGAGACATGTTAACATAAGTGCAGCTGTCAAAAGAAGTCAATATCAATGTAGGGATATATGAAAAGAAAATAAATGCAAAATGAGACAGTTTCACAAGTAAATTTAGTGTCCTTTCTTTCAGTTACAACAGAAATTCATGAACAGAATATTTTGCTCAACATCTACTAGCAAACTGCAATTCAGAATAAACTGTTGGTACATATACAACATTTTATTCTTTAGCTAATTGTTAGAGTAATAAATTGTGCTCGTAATTTCAATTTATATTAAAAGTAATTCTAATTTAAAAGTGGTTGCTTATAAATTCCTCATAATAATTGCACTTCTTGTTTGGGGCTCAAGACATTTCAGAGATAAATTCAATTGACGTGATATATACGTTGGCTGAGCTGATAAGAAAAAAAGCCACAAAACAATATATAAAATTCTTCCAGTTCTTACTGCCTTTGGCTGAGTTTCTTTTATGATAACAGATGAAATGTATTACTAGTACTAACCTGAAACCGGACAAGCAGCCTGAAAAGAAGCATAAAGAGCTTTCCTGTTGATTTTATCTATTTTGAAAAAGGTCTCTAAATAGAACTTTGTTTTTAGCTTATTCTACAAAAAATTACTGAAGAGAATTGTTTTATAATATATAGCAGAGCAATTTTAAAAAAATTGTCAGAATAAACTACTTTTCTGTCAGGTTCCTAGAGCAAAGAACTTAAATTTGATTAAATCTAGAGGACCTTTTCACCAGCTTGAAGCAATTTGAAATAAATAACTATGCCCAAATATGAATATAACTTCAAAAACAGATGCATCATATGCCTTAAAGATATAATTCAACACAAATAGTTAGATATTTTTCTGAGTGACTTTTTCTTTATTTTTCCTTTAAAGAAAACAAAACCTAAAAAACCTCAGGATATATTTTGACTGTATTAAACACCTATTGAAGAAAAAGTATGAAGTGTATTTTTTGGTAGTGATGAAAAAAAGTTAAAGATTCAGTTTATGCAAGCCAGTATCATTTTGTCCTGGGTAAAGGAGCTGTGAAAGTCAATGCTAACACTCACATAGCCAAAAAGAGCTTTTTATTTTTAGAACAATTTCCAGACTAGTCAGAACACCCATGCATCAGGCAGCAAATTGGTTGGAGAATTTATTGTGCTCCAATTTAAAATTTCATGACTCTTCCTACTTTCACCTGAAATATTGCACTCAGGTGAATTCCAAAGAAACAATTTCAACCTTGCATGGCAAACTTTATATTCCCAAGAAACAAGCAGGGAAGTATGTTTATATTTCAGCCTGAATTAGCAGTGTGTCCTGGCCGCAAGGAATGCCAGCAGCATCCTGCTCTGTGCTAACAGCAGCACAACCAGGAGGCTTAAGGGAGGATTAGTCTCCCATACTCAGTGCTACTGAGACAATATTTAGAATACTGTGTCCAGTTTTGGATCCTCAGTACAAAGCAGGTGTTGAATAACTGAGTCAAGTTCAGCGAGGGAGAGCTATACCAAGCTCTTGCCCTTTGGGAAGGAGCACTTTGCACTGAGCTGGAAGATGAGACAAAATTAACATGAACTAAAAAACACAGATCGCAGTTTGATATAAGGGGGAAAGGACTTGTGGCAGGGAACAGAGAAATCACTTTGGGGATAATTAGGCAGTGGAAAAAGTTCTCCAAAGAGGTTGTGCAGTTTCCATCATTGTAGATTTTTAATACCCGGTCTCGACTCTGTGTTGATCCTGCTTTGAGAAGAAGTCAGACTAGGGGACCTCCCAAGGCCCCTTTGAACCCAATTATATATAATTGTAATGCAGAATTATACACACATATTTTTGACAGAAATAGAGCCTTTCATTTTGGTGGTTGTCTTGACTAATCTGAAGACTTGTTGTAGCAGACGACAATCTCCTGTTACAAACTGCCTCTGTCCAAGGGCTACAGAAAATAAAAGAAAAACTTCAGGAAAAACAGAACATGTGACTGGAATCTCAACTGACTCCCAGTGCAGTGCTGCTAAAACTCAAAGGGACTTTGATGATTTTTCTTTTAGTTTAACCCTTTTCTTTAAACCTATGTGAACACAGACACATATCTAGATGAACAGTTATACACACACGTATAACTAGCCAGGACCTATTTTGCAAGACATCCAAGCACACTACTACATACTGTGTTTTTACTATGGGCTTAATTCTTTCATGGTTTTTCCCTGTTGCATGTATTCAAGTCTATTCCCACCAACAACAGGATAAAATAATATAGCAGTATAAACACACTGTTTCTCCATTATTGAAGGGAATGAATTTGTTGAACCACCAGTCGCTTTATCAGGCTGTTTACAGTACTGTCATTAAGGCAGGTTGGTTAATTAAGTTCACCCGAAGAGGGGTGATACTCAGGCTTGAAGCTCAAGCCTAGAATAATGAGTCAATTAGTTAGAATCAGGATACCAAGTCAATTAATTTTAAAAATTAAAACAAGTTCAATTTTCACTGACAAGTCAATCTTTATTTTTAATGTCAATTCCGTTTTCAAATTTCAGAGTATGCTGTGATGCTAAGACACATACATACACACTTCAAATTGAACCTAATTTGAGCATCCTAATAAAGCATCAATACTAATTTGGTGTTCATTTTCAGCTATGGAGTCATGAGAAGTTACAGGCAATTTTGCTGTTACACAGAAGTAGACATTCATTTAGACTGGAGATCAACAGAATAGATACTAGTACAACTACAATATCAGAATAACTTATCTAACTCCCTTGAGAATCCTGGAAAAAGAAGAAAAATAAATTATTTCATTTGGCATGGAATTAGCCCATGAGTAGATATAAAAATGCTTATCAATAGTAAAGAAGGGACTTCCTCAGCAGGCAAACAAGGTTTGGAACCCTGGCAGTGAAACACAAAGTCATGTGCTACAGGACCTCGCAGATGAAATAAACCAATCCCAGAAGGTAAATGGGGGGAAAAGTCATTATTATACAGGGAAGGTCTATAAGAAGGACACAGAATAAGTGAAGTTGTCTAACTATGCATGGTTCACTGATAAGACAGATCATTACTATTGGACAAAAGATCAGCATCGTATTGTTACATTTTAAAGCACAAGATTTATCTATAGTATAAGGGATAAATGCCAGACTTATCTAAGTCTACCAATATATGAAACACGAAATTTGATTTCTTCCATTTTCTACTACAGGACTGAAACTGAGGGAAAAGGTATCTTATTCTCATTTATAGTCAAAAAAAAAAAAAAAAAAAAAAAAAAAAAAAAAAAAAAAAAAAGAAAAAAGAGTAAGTTGTATGTCAAGAAGACAGCTGACAGGAAGTCTCCCTAAAGCTATAGCTACCAACTCATCCTGATACCAAGTAGACAGAGATGTCATAAAATAACAGCAGTGAAACATCAAAATAAATTTGTGAGAAGCACTGGTTTATAAGGAAGTCAAACGCATCTATCCAGTGTCAGTAATGACAATAGAACACACACACACACACACAAAAAAATCATATTTCAAAGGAAAAATTAGGAAAAAAAGAGAAAAACAATTAGAAAAAAAAGAGAGGGTCTTAGGTACAGTAAGAAAGTATCAGGCAGTAAGAAACTGCAACTTCATTTTTACTTTCTTGAAAAAGACATATTCTTTATTAGCCGGAGGCTCAGCTTTGTACCGTCTTCAGTTTAGTTTTACAGTTTTCTTGTGCATGCATCCACTACTTTTTGTGCTCATAATTCTCACAAATTTCCATGAAACACACTCTTCTTCTCACCTCACATGGTTTATCATATGTGCTTGGAATAGGTTCTTCACTATGACATACTTACTTCTTTCCCTTTGACCAGCAATTGTTTTTTCTTAATTATATATAATAATTGTAATTCAAGGTATCCCTTCATCTTGGAAATTCACGGTTGCTTTCTTAATGCACTCTTACAGTATGTTTATGGAAAACAGGAAAAAAAGTTTGAACTCCTAACAGTTTACAAATTTTTGTTTTCCAGGTAGGGCTGTTTCAGTTCCTGACATGCACTGGTTTCATCTGTTTGTCTTTAATTATGTTTACAGACCACACATTGTTGAATGAAAACATAAAAATCAAGAGGGGGGGAAAAAATCACATTTTTCCAAGAAAACTTTTCCTTTCAGGTTTGGTATACAGCTTTGAGAAAGCAGATATATCACCAGCAAAACAGAAAATTATTTTTACATTATCTTTTTCTAGAAAAAGCATGTAAAATGTATGCATTATAAGCAATCTTACAAACACACCATTTGAAAAATCACAGTTTGTTGAGGCATGCCATATCAACTGGTTTCTTGGAAAAATTCATTGAATCAGTAACGGTTCCCAGGAGTTTGGTAACAATTTTCTGGAACATTCAGTTTGTTTGTTTTTTTTTTAAAGTATTGTTAAGTGCAATACAGGCAGAGAGAGACCAGACAACTACAATGTGCTAACACATTAATGATGCAATTTGAAACCCACCATTATGAACAGATTCATTAAATGAATGCAAACATTAATTTATGCTAGGGCTTCACTTGAAAAAAATTCCAGCTGTCCATTATTAGAATTATTGACTCTTCATGGTACCTCCTGGATGCTGTTGGACAAATAGTCACTTAGAAACTGGACAGTCAATGCTATCAATACACTTCCCAAAATGTAGGTTTTACTGAGAATTTTTATAAAGTGTGAAAGA
The DNA here is from genome assembly GCF_029207755.1 of Chamaea fasciata. NCBI lineage: Eukaryota > Metazoa > Chordata > Aves > Passeriformes > Sylviidae > Chamaea > Chamaea fasciata. The sequence continues at coordinate 77,989,460 of NW_027094086.1, forward strand.
AAAACTACATAAGAAAGAGATAGCTGCTTAAGTCTCCAGTAAGGCTAAGACCTCTAAAGTTAAAATCACTGTGTTTTTGTTTAAGAGTTCTCAGGAAAACCATTGCTTCCTGAACAGCAGTAGAAACATTTATCAATTTTAGTATCTTAAAAAAAAAATTACATTTCTCTAGCTGGCATCATCCGCAACATTGAAATGGCAAAATGTTTCTGAATGAACTATACAGAAGAAATCCTCATTTGAAAAACTTTTGTGTTGTTTTAATATTCTTGCCTGGTTTCTAAATCCAAATCAAGGCAGTAAGGACTTGCATTTATGTGTACTTTGTGCCACTTCAGCACCAATCTTCTCAGCAGATAAATTTCTGTTGCTTCCAATATATCTTGTAACCTGATGCGGTTATCTATTTTTCCAAATAATAATTTAAAACATAAAATTATCATCAACATAATTTAATTCAGAAAGATTTTATACCGCTGAGAAAGTCATCAAAAGAAATAGACAAAAAGACTCTTGTCGTTACAATGTGCACGTGCCCAAATAATAAAGATACATTTCGTGATCCACTAGTTGAGTCTTCTGATAACTCACATGAAGCAAAGTTCCAACCTCTAATTCTTTGTCTTTGTACATTCAATACAGTAATTTGAAAAGCCTTCAATAACTATTTCTTCATACATAATGTATCTGTAAATCTATTAATGGTCAGAGAGGTGGAACACCTCTCTTATGAGAGCAGTCTGAGAGAGTTGCGGTTGCTCAGCCTGCAGAAGCCTGCAGGGAGATGTCATTGTGGCCTTTCAATGCATGAAGGCTTACATGACAGATTGGAAGAGAATCTTTACCAAGGCCTGTAGAAACAGGACATGGGACAACAGTTTTAAGCTGAAAGATGGTAGATTTTGGGTAGATTTTGATGGGATATAAGGAAGAAAATTAATTTTGTTTGTTGGGAATTTGGGGGTATTTTATTAGTTTTTGTTTACTTGTTTAGTTTTACACTATGAGGGTGGTGAGACACTAGAACAGACTGACAAGAGAACTTGTGGATGCCCCACTCCTGTATGTATTCGAGGCTGGATTGGGCATAACTTTGAGTAATCTGCTCTAGTGGCAGGTATCCCTGCCCATGTCAGGGGTTGACCTAGATGATAATTGGAGGTTGGAAATTAATGGTCATTAAGGTCCCTTCAAACCCAAACCCCTCTGTGGTTCTAGTTTAAACTCCTTTTGGTTTATTCAGCCCTCAATAATATTTCTGTAAAATCGAGTGTACTCCATTTCCTGACCTCATTCTATTCCTGGTGATGGCATTTTTGTTCTACAGCTAGAGTATGAGATGGATACATCCATAACTGCATAATACACCCATAATGTATTAGTCAAAAAAGCCTTGTGAGGTGAGATTCTGGTTTCCCATAGACCAAAAATAAAAAAGATTAAAGAAAAAAAAAAGAAAAAAGAAAGCATTCGGTATGTCCTACATGGGCTAAGACATTATGATGTGTGACAGATTCTCGTTAAGAGACAAAAACAACCTTGTCTTAAATCTGAATATCATTTGCCACTCATCAACACATCTGATAGCATGACCAGCTGTATCTTATCACATCATGGAATTGTTCCTTTGGCAAAAATGATGACATAAAATTAAACCAGCCAAGTCTAACTGGATATGCTATGCCAAAAAAAACAAAAACAACAACACCACTAAAACCAAACCAAAAAATTCACAAAAACAAAACAAACAAAAACACTACCCCTCCCCACCAAAAAAAAAAAAAAAAAAAAAACAAAACCACAACACCAAAACCCCACACATGTCAAAAAAAAAAAAAAAAACACCCACACACCAACTATTATTTATTTTTTTCTCAGGTAAGAGAAATATTAAATAATTACACAGGGAAACAGAAAACCTCATTCATGTTTTGGAATAAAAAAGTTTTTTTGAACAGAATACATCAATAGTAATGGTAAGGGAAATTTTCTATGTAAAATTACAGCTATGAAAAGCTGGACATCATAAGTGATCCTGTCTAATCCTGTACATTCCTTAGCACTGAAGATTTGCGTATTTTGCATACTTCAGTTTTTCTAACCTTAATGCCAGTTATTTCCATGGACTGATAACGTCAATCTTATTAAATGGGGACGTCTGCCTTGTATGACTACTTCATATTCAAACACAACATTACTTTGCCAGTCACTTTGTTTCCCCCCAGGGAAGAATATTTCTGTTTTCCCAACATTCATTTTATGTAGCAAGCAGTGGCACAACTGCAGCTGTCCCTCACATTCAGAGCATAGTTTATTTCTGAAAGTGCTGGAATCCAGCTAGTGCTGGAAACATAAACTATGCTGAGTTACAAGCCACTTGGTGCATAAAATAGAGTGGGGAAAATAGGCAATAGGCAGAACTGCTTCAACATTGAAGACTCAGAATGTTAAACCTCCATTTTTTCAGGATAAAAGCTCATACCCATGGGAAGGGAAATAGTGGAGAATAAGGAAGCTGAATGCTAAGTACGAGATGTGCCTTCTCAGCAGCAAGAGAAATAATCTCTGGAGACCATTTTATTTGTAATAACCTCCATACAAAAATCAAAGCAGAAAGCAACATAAAGCACATACATATTTTTGTAAACTATCATAACAGCCTGTAATTACATTTGTACTACACGCTTTCCCATGCTGCTGTCTTTGAAGTTCATTAACAGTAATTATTGGACTTTGCATCTTACAGTGCACAGTTAATCCAAGATTTCAACAGAAAAAACATGTGTATGTGGCAAGTGGCTGTTTGAACATCCAAACAAAACTCATCTCCTGATTTAATTAAAGATAATGACAATACGACCTCTTGAGACCTCTTCAAGACACTTCCATCTACAGTGCACTTTTTTCTTTATAGGTGGGATATCATCCAGTGAGCCTCTGAAACATTTTTCAAGTATTTAATGAAATATGAAAAGGAAAAAAAAATAAGGTATTTTGAAGGGCTATCATACTAAGTTGTGGAAAGCACGTTTTGATTTAAACAATTTTCAGAAAATTCCAACAAACTACAAATATTATTATAATGTTCTCTGTAAAATTAAGTGCTACAAAATTTTTGCAACTTCCAATTTTTCTAAAACCATTAGTGGCTGGAATGTGTTCAGACGACACCATTCCAGTACATATAACTGATGTTTTCAAAGACTGAATTTATTCTTACTCTTTAATATTTGTAAGATGGCAGCACTGCCGTCTTACAAGCGGAGATTCTGAAAACACTGTATCTGCACATGAAACTGCTAAGAGCAGTTGCATCTGTAGCCATTGATACATCTATTACATAGAATACACAGCAAAACTGTCAGACCTCTTTTTAGATCAGTAACTCACTTGAATCTAGAAATGTTTCCTACTGGGCAGACAGGTTCTGTAGTCACCTAGAAAGGGTATTTTAACTCAACCCTGAAATACACTTTGGTGAAGCTAAACTCAGACAATTAAACATAACTTCAAAAGACAATCTGACAACTGTTTAGAAAGAAGACAGCAGCAACATAATCATCAAGTTGAAGAAAAATAACTGCCTGTATACCGTATGGATAGTCACAGATTGCCCATCTGTAAGATAAAATGCTAAAAAGTCAACCTATAAAGATGCTGGAATAATGGCTAATTTTCAGTCAGTAAAGCCTGAATGAGATACATTTACATAAAAATCCTTTGATCTGAACACTGAGCTCTCTGTTCACATTCTCAATCTGCAACACCCATCACTACCTCTCATCCTTGTTTGTTGATCAATTGTTGTAAGATAGTTAGAAAGAAGCCCATTAATAAGAAGCCATACCAGAATATATGAATGTTAAAATTACACCCACTCCAACATTTCGTTGACATGAGACTATAAAAAACATTGAAAAGTACTAAATTTTTATCATCTGTGTAGATTTAAATAGGACAAGAAGTAGCTATTTTAACAACTCTTCCGCCTTCCTTAAAAAACTCCAGAATACTTTGTAGAAGAGGTGATCAGGGAAATACAATTATTGAAAGGATTTAGTTCAGTTACAGGCTGGTTTTCATAAAGATTTTCACCATGGCTTCTCATATCAGTGATAAGACATAGACAGAGTTTGAGAAAAGGCCACACATACTCAAACCTACTCAAAAACACACACCAGAGACTGGCATCCACCAGTGAATGCTTCACATCTCTGCTTCCTCACAACCAGCTAAATATAATTAGTCAAGCTCAACTCATAAAGGCCTTCCCATAAACATTTTTGAGTACTTCATTTGTCCTTAACTATCTGCTTATAAAATTATGTGTTGCCTTGCAGGTAACTAGCAGGGAACCACCCACCAACCAGGAGATAAATTCTTATGCCCATCTCAAACAGACAAGAGAAAATGAGAACTCAGTCAAATGACCACAGTAAAAATCCTGTGATAGCACAGCAGCTGACTTTTTTAAGGGTTTTTTTTGGTTTGGTTTTTTTTTGAATATTACATTAGCCAAAAGGGCATTTAAGAAATTATGATCTTTTTCCATTGACTATCACCCTGTCACTGATTTTAGAAATCAAAGAAAATAGAAAGAAGAGTTACATCAGCATCAGCTAGGCATACATCCTCATGCTGTGTGTCCCCAGTTGGTCGACACCTTTCAGAAAGGTCTCAATTCCCTGATAAAGAGCATATATCTCTCTCTCTCATGGCCCATTCAGCTTCATCTTGCTCTAACAGTAACAGGCAGTTTTGTGCACTGGAAACTGATCCTATGTAATCTCTGAATCACAGGGCTGTCTAAACTTGTTTTCCTGCTGACTTTATCCCAGGCAAAACTTCTACATGAAACAATACTGTCATGCCAGAATAACTCAACAATTAGTAGAACACAGCATGACCTTGCAAATAACCAACATGACAGATAGCTAGGGAAGAGTAAAGAAAACAAAGTAAATTTAATTCCCCTTTTACAAACTCATTTGTGACAGACAATCTACAATTTGAGTACTCTGAAGAAAAATCATTAAAAACAGAAGTCAAAAGGATCAGGTATGAAGAGTATTTTAAGGACAAGGCAAAGGAAACCACGTAATATTCTCAGAAAAACAACCTTACAATTATTTCAATTAGGAACATCTTCCTCTCCGGAGACGTGCATGCATTACAACTGTGTAACAGTAATTCTCCATTATAACTACCTAGCAAACTCAGCCTGGTATTCATAAGACATTATACTGTATTTATAACTGCTAGGTATGATAAAGCTAATCCCTAGAACCACAAAGGAGCTCAGAGACACAATAGCAGGATTGGGAGCATTCAGCTGGACTCAGACCCATCCCAGGAGGCATCTGCCCATCACAGGCCCTTCTCCACAAACTCAGAGGAGTCCAGGGATGCACAAATACAGGTGGGAGCCCAACCCAAGGACTACAAAGCAACTAACACCCTATCCTGACCCCTCCCAGGATTGTCCAGCACAGCCTCAGCCTCATTGTCCAGGTTTGGAACTCATCACACGGAGTCAATCAGGAGCAATCTGGAAATCCCTTTTCAGATTAAAAGGGTTGTTTTTCAGGAGACACGATGTAGGACACAAAGGAATGGCGATCCTTAGTCACAGAACTTACCACAGGATGTTTAGAGGAGGGGCCAAAGATTGAAAAAGCCAGAAGTTTAGCTGATTTGGGAAGTAACAAGAGTAGGAAAATAGAAGGATAAGAAGTAAAGGCTAGGTCACACATAAATAGGTGGCTGGTCAGTACACTTACCTGCTCATGCCCTGTACCTGACCAGCACAGCCTGTCCTGTCCTACCTACTTATTAAACTACTTTTTACCTCTTTTGTGGGTGAGAAGGCTCTATGGCATGTGCACGTGTGCGGCTGGCCATGGATATGTAATGTAAGCCTTGTGTGTGCTCATGTGCCTGTAGGAACACCTACAGCCTTGCTCCCAGCTGAGCCTGGGGACATGGAGCTGCAGCACCTTCACCTCACCTCAGGCTGATGCATCCTGTGTGAAATATTTTGCTCTGAGAGTTCTCAGTTGCCCTCTCTGGGATTACTACACATGTTAACCTAATGATAAAAATTAAGGTGCTTTGCCAAAGTCTGTCAAGTCTAGATATCAGAAGGAAAATACTTTGAGGATATCATTGTACAACACTTGTGTTAAAGAATAAGGGTTTTTAAATGACTTGATCTCACCACCAGGAGGAACACACTACAGTCATTGCTCCTTGAAGAACTTTTCTGAAAAACACCATGTGCTATACATCATACTGAAGGCATAAGTTCAGTTGGTAACATGATGAGTTAATTTTAATTTATTCTCTTCTTCAACTATTGTAGACCACAGACAATTTCTTTAACAACAAAGTGATGTACTCACTCTAATACTTGTAGCAGTACACAGAAATCTGTTTTCAGGAATTTCTAGTAAAATTATGTTTCAATTATTTAATATAAAAACAGATATTTTTTAATTAGGTAAAAAAAAATCTGAAAGCACAAAAATCTTGATGAAGTGTTTATAGTATCCAGTATTCTAGACTAAAAAAGTATTGCCAAGAGGAAATCCACCTGATTATGACTAACAAATAAAGGAAACCATACTATGCCAAAGTCTAAGATTTATCCTAATATTTTGTCCAGAGTTAAAGCAAATCTGCTTCAAAGTACCAATTAACTTTAACATATCCATATTGGGTTCTTCACAATGTACAGAACAACCTTGCCAAGATAACATGCAATGTCAACTTTATTCCCTAGATTTTGTGTATATGTTTTCATTTGAGAAAGCACAACAGTGTCTAACTCAACAGCAAGGGCTTAGAAGAAAGACCCTCTAACCTTAATTTGTATTTTGCTCATGAATCAAAACCAAAAATTCTACTTAACAGAAGCAACTTTTTACTCAGTACATGTACTATGGTAACTGAGATGGAGATGCCAGTTGTGACTTGATTTTACTGTAGTTCTGACAACATCAATAGATACCTGTTGCTAACTCCAACTCTTCCAACATGAGCTGCAAAATTATTTGAAGCTAAATGAACATATTTAGATCTTTCCAAGGATCATTCTGCATATATCAATTTAAATAATATTAGCAAATGAAGTATAAAACTTTTTACCTGTGAATCAAGGAATAAGGTACTCTAAAAGCATAAAGTTCTTTACCATGCAAAACAAACAGAATTGTGAACAGATCTTTTATTAGCTATTAAACAATATACTATAGGTATGAGAATTTCTGTGCTTATTGATACAGATATCCACATGTAGAAGGATGTTTTGCTTAAGAGGGGTAAAACAGCTCAAACTACCTTGTTTGCAAAAGTTATCATTACCTGATGGAGATGGGGATCACACTGTTTTTGAGGAATGCTGAGATCAGCCTAACTCATTGATCCCAAAGATAAACATTTTGAGGATGTGAAAAATAACATTTCCTGACAAAATCTTGCACTAGTGAGGATGTGGCAGGTAAAGTCTTGGATGAAGGAACCAACTAGTGATAGCACTATAACTTATCTAAAGCTGTAGAGCTGACACAGCAGCCTAGAAACTATGACTGACAGTCAATCACTTTATACTATATAAGCCCAGGCCCACCTTTGAACAGCCAGGACTTCTAACACATCCCTTCTAGGAGTGTGTATGGCAATCCTGCTCTTGAGAGGAGATGCCCCTCAAGGTTCCTCCTGGAGGCTAAGTGAAAGATTTGGCCACAGTTGTTGGTATGGCTGAGTAACATCAATCTCTAACTAATAATTATTTTGTTATTTTTAACACCATTGCTCCAATATTGCTTCAAAAATAAGTATACTATACTAGCAGTCATAACTGCACTGTGTAGCAAATAATTATGATTAAAGTATTTTAATCTAATCATTATCAATTTGAGTAAAAAAATGTATTTTATTAATACAAAAGGTCTTTGTTTTGCCATCCTTAATCCTGTGGGTCAAGGTTACATAAAGGCTGAATTACACCTAAATAATCCTTGAGGCACACACTGTTGACCTAGTCTGGGACTCTCTAACCAGAGGTGGAATACAATACCAGCATTGACTACAACATTATTCTCAATAAGTCCAGCAATAAAGCAGAAAAAAAAAAAAAATCATGTTTATAGATTCATAAGATAATGCTTGCACACATGAAAGGTCTTCTAATGCAAGTATCTACATATTAAAAAGCACTATATTTCCTTGACTTATTGGCCTATTTTAGAATGAAAGACTGCCCTTCAAAGAAGTAGCACAAGATGTTACAGTGAGCAGCAGGTGAGGCTGCCTGTACATGAGCCTCTTGGATACTCTGCTGTTTTCAAGGAACAAATTCCCGATGCTGCTGCTGCTTCCAGTATCAGCAGGTATACTGGTTTGGGTTAGGATAGAGTAAAATTTTCTCCACAGTAGCTGGCATGGTGCTATGTTTTTTGTGGTAGAAAGTGTTGATAACAGAGATGTTTTCATTACTGCTGAGCAGAGCTTACACAGCATCAAGGCCATTTCTGCTTCTCGCACCAGCAGCAAGGAGGCTGGGGGTGCATCAGGGTTTAGGAGGGCACACAGCCAGGACAGCTGCTCCCAACTGATCAGAGAGCTATTTCATGCTTAATATATAAAGCAGGGCAGAAGGGAAGAGTTATGGTATTTGTCGTCCCAAGTAACTGCTGTGTGTGATGGGGCCCTGCTCTGTTGCCTGCCCATGGGAAACAGGGAATGAATTCCTTGTCTTGCTCATGCATGTGTCACAGCTTAGGAATGGTGTTCTCCAGTTTAGTGTTCCCACTGAAACCACGCACTGCTTGCTCACCCCTCATCCTACAATGGGCTGGAAATAAGAACTGGAGGCACAAAAGGTGCTGTTCACAGGTTGAGATAAGCACAACTTACTAGAAATAGCAACAAGATGAGAAAATGAACACTAACAGCAACAATATTAACGACAAAAGTATACAAGAGAGAGGCAAGAATTCCACATGAAAATTCTCACTATGGAGCCCAATCCAAATGTGAGTACACTACTCCAACCCAGAAGGGAGCCCCTTCTCCCCTCCCCAGAGAGTGATGTGAACTGATATGAAATTACTACCATGTCCTAGCCATGCCCTTTTCTCACTATGGCACAAATTAACCCTGGCCTGGCCAGAGCCAGGACAGCATGGCATTTTCTCTCTCTATTAAACTGTCCTTGTCTCATCCCCTGAGCTCTCAGTCTGACCCTTGCAATTCTCTCTCCCATCACACATCAAGGTGGGGGGTGAGCAAGTGGTGTTCAGCTGCTGTCTGGGTTTAAACCACAACACCAGGCATGACAATTTCTTATTTTTACAGTAGGTAATTAGAGTCCAGCCCAGACATTCTGAAACATATTGAACTGAATCTTGGCATTTGCTGTAGTTCAGTCATAACCCCTGCTGCCAGCATGTGTCACTAGAATGGGATTCATCCAATAAAACATTTATCTAAAATGTTCAGATGTACCCATGACTCTTTCTAAAAAAACATGCTTTTTTATATTCAGTCCTTCAGAGAAATCTTGAAGCATGGGGGCTTCTTTCCACTTATTTTCCCACTAGTTCTCTCTCAATTAAATTGCTTTTTCTGCTGAATTTCTTTTTATATTTTGGAAGTGAGGCAGTTGCTCTTTGTAGATTTTTCTAATAATTTTATCTGTTTGTTGCCAGGAATGCATCTTGAGAAAAAGCAGGAGGGAAAAAAAAAACAAAACACAAACAAACAAACAAAAAACCTACCCAGAAATGGGATTTTTATTTATTCTCTAATAAATGAAGCAATAACCTTTTTTATTTTTTTAATATTAAAAAACAAGAACATTTCCATAAGAAAATAACATTATGGTCAGATTTTTTAGCTAGTTCTGCTCTGAGAAGACACGGGGTAAAGGTTTTAAACTAAAAGAGGACAAATTCACTATAAGTGTTCAGAAGATTTTTTTTTTTTTTTTTTTTAATAATAACGAGACTGGTGAAACACTGAAACAGATTATCCAGAGAAGTAGGTAGGTGGCCCTCTGCTGCAAATACTCATGGTAAGACGGGACAGGGCTCTGAGAAACACCACGTAGTCCCTCCTCATGCCAAGGAGGATGGACTAGATGATCTTAAAAGTCCCTTTCAACCAAAACTATTCTGTGATTCTGTGGCTTGCAATGTAGTGAATTTGGGCAGTTTCTCCATATTTCACCTCCACAGTTGTTTGTCTTTCCCTACAGAGTACATACTTATAAGCAAAAATGTCATTCATGATGAGCAGAAGGTGATACTATAATCCTCTGAAAAAAGTAGAGCTACCTTTTTCCCTAAAACCAAAGCCTACTCTATTAAAGCTGTAAGGGTCCTACAATTAATATGAAGCTAGTATAACTCTCCAAACATTTCAAATATACTCTGGGACAAGGCTGTTTGGTTGAACTCATTTGCCATACTGGGGCGGGTAACTATTTCTTTTCACATAGCATGTGCATCCATCCCACGCTTCCTAAGCATTCAGGTATTAGTCATAAGTTTATTTCCACAATTATAATATGCATTCTTTCACAATGAGAAGAATATCTATTAAATAATAATCTATTACATAGATTGAAAATTTAGCTATAAGAAAACTAGATTACTTACTCAGGACAGTTTGAGAAATTTGTGGTAGAGTGAGAAATTGAGTCTAGATGCTTAAGTTGGGTTTCTAGCCAAAATATGTGCAATAAATACTAATGTTGTATGCAAGTCTACAAATGGTACAAGTTTTTCTGGACAAACAATTTTGAAAAATTTGATGTTTGTGTGTTGTCAATAATGAGACTGAACATCTCAAGAGAAGAAGGTCAGAAAGTTAACATGACCACATGACAAACAAGAGCTGGTTACTTTGTCTTGACTAAGGTTTTCCACAATGGACAACAATTCTAAAAGCATTACTAGGTCTTTCACTCTGTTCACCCTATAAGACGCTGTGATGACTTCAAATGTTGTAATTCTTGTTAAACTTTAAGGTATACCAAAAAAAAGAAAAAAATAGGCATCAATGTAAATATTTGCATATTTAAATCCTTTTCTTTTCACTTTTTCCACAACCCTAGCACATGTTTCCAAGCTTTATGTTGGAGGCAAAGTCTCATAATTTCATCACATCGGAGAATACAGACTTTCAGCACACAGTGGAATAAACTCTCAGAAAAGACCACCATGATTTATTACACAGAAATCATTACAGCAGTAAGAGACAAAAATATATTGCAGGCTTAAAAAAAAAAAAAAAAAAAAAAAAAAAAAAAAAAAGAGCAGGAACCTTGCTATTTCTGTGAGAAAAAAAAAATAAAAAAGAAAATAAGGATTAAAAATAAACAATGTTTTTGCCTCTAGAGAGATTATAAAATTCCAGACACGTTACAAACATATGCAGACTGTATGCTTCTACAGTGGTTTAATATGCATTTTTATCTTTGTGCCAGATTTAAAACCAAAGGTCTATACTGGGATTTACAAACCTAGTTATAGATAGTCTGCAAGAAAATATGGTTAAAAAAACAAAACCACTTCTATATAAACAGCATATTCCCCAAAGCCTTGAAATGTAACAAACCCAATCTATTGCAACCACCTTTGAACCAGAATTATGGTCACCGCAATCTCAGGATCTCTTATGATGAAAGTATCAGGGAAAAACAGCAACTATGGGAGAAGAACTCATTGCTCAAGAGTGAGAGGAGCCTTTGCAAGTTATAAACTAATCAGAATGATTCCCAGACAACATGCTGCGATATTTGCATTGTCAGCTGGTTATTAAGATTTATAGGAAAAGTGGGACATGGACACAGCAGTACAATGGAATTGCACAGTGATAGCTGTAGAAATCTCTTTACACAGCTTTGCTTTTTCAACCAAAACTCTGCACAGCCATTGTTTTCTTTAAAGCACACAGAGCAAAAGAGAGGGGAACACCCCCCCTCAAAAAAAAAAAAAAAAGGAGCAAAAAAACCCAACAAAACAACCACCAAAACCAATAAAACCCCAGGTGTTTGAATCCATAGCTTTGTGAAACCTTTGCTTTTACTTTTCTTCTTTTCCTATTTTTTTTAAATTAGTGTTTTAGCAAATCCACCAGGTACATACTATTTTAGAAGCAGTTGTGATAATGAAATTAATAAAACCACAATCAGTGCATCAGAGCACTTCTTTTGACTTGTCATATATGATAACCATCTAATTAGGCTTTAATTAATGAAACACATGATCAGTCTTTGAAAGGCTAACTTTATCTTGTCATCACAATATAAAAGTGTCCTTCACAGGACAGGTTTTCAGATAGCCTGGTAACAGATATTCTTACACACAGAGATGGTTTAGAGGCTTAGGGGTTTGTGGTTTTTTTGTTTTGTTTTCGTTTTTTTGGGGGGTTTTTTTGTTTTTTGTTTTTTTTTTTTTGGTTGCTTTCATTTTGTTTTGTTTTGTTGGTTTTTTTTTAATAGGTTCTACCAGAAGAAATCTACAATAACCAATAGCAGCCATAAGACTACAGTATTATACACACAAAGTAAACACTTATATTGCAGAAGAGTCATAACAAAGGACTTGACACAAAACCAAAAAGTTTAAGAATAACAAAGCATCTGGAAAATACTTAGAAAATAATGTGAGAAATATATACATGTATTTAACTCATTGGCATCATAACCAAGATGGAGTCCACCCCCAGCAATTTTTCACACAACACCAACCTGAGTGGTGCAGTTGACACACCTGAAGAATGAGATGCCATCCAGAGGGCCCTGGACAAACTTGAGAAGTGGGCCAATAGGAACATAATGAAATTTAACACAGCCAAGTGCAAGGTGCTGCACCTGGGTTGAGGCAATCCACAGTATCAACAAAGAGGGATTAACAGATCCAGAGCAGCTCCAATGAGAAGGCCTTGGGGTGCTGGTGAATGACAGTCTGGATGTGACCTGGCAAGGTGCACTCACATCCCAGAAAGCCAAGTGTGTCCTGGGCTGCATCCAGGGCAGTGAGGCCAGCAGGGCCAGAGAGGGGATTCTGCCCCTCTACTCCGCTCTGGTGAGATCCCACTTGCAGTGCTGCATCCACCTCTGGGGTCCCAGCACAGAAAGGACATGGGACTGTTGTAGTGAGTCTAGTGAAGAGCTGTCAGGTGGCTGTAGGACCTCTCCTAGGAAGAAAGACTGAGAAAGCTGTTGTTGTTCAGCCTGGAGAAGAGAAAGTTCAGGGTGACCTTACTGTGGCCTTTCAGTATCTCAAGGGGCCTGCAAAAAAGCTGGAGAGGGACTTTTTACAACGGCACAGAAAAAGGGATAATATTTTTAAACTGAGAGTGGGTTTATACTAGATATTAAGAAGATATTCTTTACTGGTGGAGCAAAGGTGAGAAGCCTCTTTCCTTTCCCTCTATAACAAACAAGGAGTTGATAGCACACAGATTGGCGTTTCACCTATCCTAAGTCTGTCACTTAGATACAGAAGGGAGAGTCTACAGGCTTAACCCCTCACTTTGTGGAGAAAGTGCCACAGCACTTCAGAGCCTTCTGTTTTAAAGGCATGTTCATTCATTGTGGCAGCAGAGAAGTGCCTGGTGGGGGGTGTTGCTTTTCATTTTGAGACACCCAGGCCAAGCATTTGAATCACTCCCTAGGAAAAAAACAGCTTTCAGAAATAAGTACAAAGATTCTCTGAAAAGCAAAGTGCTTACAAAATGTACCTTACAATAATCCTATACCTAACCACATCCTCAGCCCCCGTATGTTTCCGTGCACCAGCAGCAGAAAGCACCCGCTCTCCATTCACTCAATTCAGGATGAACACTTAAAAAAAAAAAAAAAAAAAAGAAAAAGACTTCTGAATACAGAAGACTCCAGATGTTTCAGATTGCTGTGTGGGCACAGAATGAGGCTATTCAGTTTCACAGCATGAAAGTAAAATACAGTAAATTACCTAGCCAGGGCATCAAAATGGCACAGATTACAGCTCTTCTTCTATAATCATCAGATGAATAAAGAGCGTTTTCCACATTAAAACCTCTTACAAGGGACAACCATTAACCAACTCTTCATTTACTCATTAAGCTACATCTAGGTTTTTACTTCTCTAATTGCAATTTGATACAAGCTCTTTAGTCCTAAAGTGTTTTGTAAGAAAGAAAAGAGGTTTTATCACCTACAGAGCAAAAACACCATTTTCATTGAAGAGACCTTGAATTTAAAGCTGCATAATTGCAATGTGAGTTGTTTTAAAAACAGACCAACAGTTCATAAAAAACCCAAAACAACAACCTGACCAAAACAAACAAAGATTAAAAGAAACTCCCAAGGGGAAGTGAGATCCAGAAACCCAAGTCCTCCTCTTAATTTGCATGCAGTCCCCAGCACAGGTGGTGTCAGACACAAGTAGAGTTCAACTGCTTCCTCCTTCACTGCAGTCAAAGTGCCCCAAAATCATATAACCCAATAGCTGAAAGGAGGAAATGTTATCTTCCCTACCAAGAAAAGACCACATATAAAGACGCATGACTCAGTTTACCCAAAGCAAATGAGACTGGGAACTGTTCCTCCGAACCTTGAGGGGAAAGAAGGAGGAAGAACCCCAGGCATTGGAGTGAAGGCCCCTCTGCTGTCCCTGGAAGGTACCCAGGTGGAGCAGGGAGTATTGTGAGGAGAAAGGAGAGGAGGAGAAGTCTTTTGGACTGATCCAAATCCCCCACACACACTGCACCAGGACCACCTGAGGGTGAATCAAAGAGCTTGGAGTGAAGCGCAGCCCAGGAAAGGGTAGTGGAAGAAAAGTGTTGATCTAAAATATTTGTTTCTTACAACTCAGATCTATTTAAAATGCCAACACAACTCCTCTCACAGTCAAATCTGTTTTGCCTGATAGTAACTAACACAGGATTCCTCTCTCTGTGTAAACCTACAGTCTTCCATGGAAGGATCTCTCCCAGTGGGGGAGTGAGAGAGCAGCTGGGCCAGCATCTGTTGGCCAGCAAGTTATCTACCTACCACAGCAAAATATTCAGACTCAGGTCTACATTACAGTCCAAATTATTTATTTTCTTTCCTCCAGAACCAGAGGACAGAATAAAGATATTGTGATTTATCATCAAGTCTTCAACATAGCTAGGAATCCTAAAATTCAAGACTTCTGGTCCATATACAGGTAAAAAACAAGTAATCCCCCTCCTATTTCTTTTGACTTTGCAGCTAATCCCCTTTAACACAAGTATCCAGATACTGCATATTAACATGGGATAAGATGTTTAGCTCTATATATGCAAATTAGACAAAATATGATTGGTACAAAATCAAGTATCATAAGCAAATCCATTAAGTTAAAAGGTATTAATTTCCAGCAAAAGACCGTGCATGATACAGGTGTGAGAACTTTAACATAAGTAGCAGTGAAGACATACTTGTGGTAGAGCAATGTGAACACCTTCAGTTGAAACCAAGCTGAAATATAACTCAATCAGAACACATCTCCCTTTTTTTTTCTTTTAATAAAATAATTGCTTCAAGATTAATTTCTAAAATTGATTTTTCAAAAAAAAATTAATAAGGAACTAGGTGTGAAAGTGTTTACTAGTCAAGTTGAAATATTTTTTTTTCTACTATGCACATGAATGAGGCTATATATGCCTAAAGTTAAGTAAATCAGATCATCTGCATTGCTCTGTGTAGACACAAGTGTGAAAATTTTGGCCTTGCAGTTTCCTTCTATTTCACCTTGATTTGACTGTATTCACATTGCATTTAGTTTTCCAAATGGAAATGGAAACTCTAAATGCACAATTAGCTATAAAGTGCAAAGACCAGAAAGAGAGAGAAATTGCTCAAACCAGTTATTGTCAAGGACTTTACTGGAGTGTGCGTTCACCATGTTTCTATAATAAAATGCTAAACCTTCCACTGGAAATGTAGATGCTGGTAAATAATGATTCCTTTTCTGAAGTATCCCTTATGGATGTACATGTAAGTCTTCAAATCACTACTTTAAAACCAGTGACTTCACATCAGACAAATTTTATCCACAGAAGAAGAGGATTGAAGATTGGGTGGTACTTGAGAAAAAGTTGAGAACAAATTGCAGCATCAAACAATAGAATATTTTAAAAAGTGCTGAAACAGAAATCTGCAGAATATCCTTACAGAAACAAATTGCTGATGAATAGTGGAGACAATAATAATGCACTACCTATTTTTAAATAATGCTGCTAAAAAAGAATCCAAAATTTACAGCCTGGTGAGATTTGTCCCATTAGCGAGTAAACTGATAGAGAATCTAATTAAAGATAGGATGGCAGAACAGTTGGATAAATTAAACTTGATAGAATCAAGTCAGCATGGCTCCAGTAAGGGAAGAAAGGGTAGAGAAAAAGAAATCTCACTCCTTTAACACAGAAGAGGTACCTTTTTTAACCCAGTAGAGGTACTTTTTTTGCAAGCACACACAAAATGGGGGGGGCAGAGGGAAGGAAAGGGAGTAGATGAAGATGGGCTTAATTAACTTCAGTTTTCAAAAATAATATAATTAGATGTTTCCTAAAGGAGTATTAATTTCTTTGTAATTACACATAAGGATATCAATTATTTAGTGTTATGTCACCAGCTGTGTACTAGGTAGTTTTCTAAGGGGCAAATATCTTGATTTAGAAACTAATTAAGCAATCGGAAATAAAGTTTAAAAGTTATTCCTCAAAACATTTTCTATTTTTTCCCTTGTGCAGTCAATGATTTGAAAATGGAAATAGCTAGCAAATGGATGACATTTCCCCAGTGACACCACACTGACTCTGTTACAAAACAAGCAAGATAACGGCACATAAAATGTAACTTGAATATTACAACTTGTGAAGTTGCTCCCAGTGAACAGAGGAGAAGAAACCTCCGGAATCATTCTTGAATTTCTTAGTGATTTTTTTTTTCTTTTTTTTAACATGGATCTTGGACTTCACCACAGACAGGTTGATGAGTTTGGTTATCAGATATTACAAATACAAACGGAATGCTTGAGTACTTTTGGTACAGGCAGTTATAAGCAAAAATGTCTGAACAATGGTCTGACACCTTCAAAATCATAAATGAAATTTAAGATGACCAGTGGTATTGAACATTTAGAAACTAGGCATTCAGAGAAATGATAGTTTAGCAGGCTCCATTTTGGTATTTCTTCTGTTCATAGATACTCCTATGAAGCAGGAACAAAAGTACTTTTTCTAAAACTTATAGAGAGATTGGTGAGAGAAAACAACAGAGAAAAAAAGACTAAAATAATCTGGAGATGTTGCTAGTGTCAACCAAACAGTCTGGGTATCAGAGTAATTTCTCCCCTCTATATCCAGCAAGGAAAGCAGGAAATCAGCATAGTTATTAGTTTCTGAGGGTAGTGAGGAAGCAGGAAAGGTAACTCTTCAAAGTATCAAATCAGAGATTAATCAAATTTGGAGAAGTCACCAGCCAACAAGTAGAAACTTCAGGTAATATTAGGCAGCACATTCTTACAGACAGAGGATCAGGGAGGAGCCACAAACACATTCTACAAGTAGGAATTCCCTGCGTCTCCCACCAAACACAGATGACACCTTGCAAAGAGTTTGGCAACGCAGAGCAGCCCTGGTACCTGGCTCTGGCTCTGGTACCTGCTGCTTCTCAAGATCTGGGTGCAGGCACCTTTGCAGTGCCTCTGGACATGCACATTTTGCACAGCACTCACTGGGATGCTGTTCTCCTTTCAGAGCTCAGCAGGATCCTTATTCACAGTTCATAAATTGCCACTCACAAAGACCTCAGCAAGTCAGAGAAGTTTTTTCTCAAACCCCTTCCCTGCTCTGGCCCAGGCAGTCACAGGGATCTTAAGCAAGAGGAAGGCAAGGTGGAATTTGTTCCTGTTCTTAGGACTCGGAGGCTTCATCTGCCTGGATACCTTTGGGTAGAAAGTATGGAAAAGAAATCCCCACAGTTTAATTGCATTTTGTATGATAAATACATATTTCTGTTTGTGTTCTACCTCCTCTTTTATTATTATTTTTATGTTATTCATTCTTGCATCATGAGACATGAAAAATGAATATAAAATGATTAATTCATAGTCACTCATCATTTTTTAGGCCATTAGCAAATTTGTTTCTTCCTCAAGTAAAAGATTTACTTAATCTTTCCTTATATTGAAGTAATTTTAAAAAATCTGATTATCCTCGCTGTTGCTATCAATAGTTGGGGGATCAAGCTATGAGCTTTAATGGGAAACATCAGCTTCTTATCTCTTTTGCTCATTGGAGGGAGAAAAGGAGATTTAAAGTCCAGTTAGACAAAATCTGACATTCTCAACCAAATACTTAGCTCAAATTAGCTAACGTGAGTCCATAGCAAATTATTTTGCCATACTGATATTTTCTCGGAAACAAAACATTCTGTTGCTTCAAAAACACTTTAAAAAGAGATCCCTTTAAAGGGTCACAGTAGTATTTTTTTTTAACAGATGAGAATATTGTATTTCCCAAAACCTAATTGTTAAACAACATTGTGTAAACCCACTTGAACTATATCAATCATGCTTTATACATAAAGAGTATAACTTCAAACAATCTAGAACTTACCACAGCTTTTCAAGTAACTTCCAAATGGAAACTTCAATTAGAAATAAGATGTATGAAACAACTAATGGAAGATGAACTGAATTGAGGTATACCACAAGAAACCTCAGCTGAGCTGAAACCATCTACTACAAGATCAGCCAGCTCTCATATTTCCCACTCTTTTCTCAATTTTTCATATTTAAAAAAATCCAGTTGCATACACTGAAGTAAACTTTCTTTTAAAAAACACACTGATTGTCTGGGAAATATTATGTATAATTTAATAGCATTTGTATATTTTATATAAACCAGTGAACTGATTTCACTTTCACGATTCAAATCTTCTGCAGTATCAGATAATAATACACTCCTAACCATCACCAAACTATGTTGTTCTTAATATTGAATTTTTAATTTTTTAAACAGAGTATTTAATCCTGCATTTCCAAAGGCCTGCTACTCTACTCTGTTTCCATACAACACTAAATGACTGGGGTTAGGTGCCTTCATGTCCTCTGAGAGCATAAAAACCCAAGAAACATTTACTGCAGAAGACAAACTGGGGAGATGAGTAAAGAGAAGCATATGTCAGAAATTTACAAAACTCAGCATGAGGTAACTAGACAGAGGAACTAAAAAGAACAGGCCTGAAAGCCTCCAGTAGTTACTAAAGGCACCCAAGAACAATGCCTTAAGATCCCCCAGTGGTAGAAGAAGTGGTATTCAACTCTTTCCTGTCTACCTTCAAAATACGAAATTGCTTCACTTTTTAAATTTGAATTTGTAATTTTTTTGGGGGAAAAAGAATAAGTCTTCATAAGGAGAATGAAGTCTAATCCCCACCCCCAAAACAAATCCATAATATTACAGCATTAATTGGACGGAAGCAAGATGGATGGGTCAGCGCCTTCTCTTAGGCAGTACATCCCAGTTTGACAGAAGTGTGGAGAATACCTGTTGTTAACGTGACACAGTCATTGCTCAGTTAGCCTCAAAGGTTTCTACAAGGTTGGCAGCTTCACCCAAACTGCTGATTGAATAAAACCAGAGACAACTACTTTCTTACATCTCACATTCCTGTACTTAGCCTCCTCTCATCCTGAGTAGGGTAAATAAGCATATTAAAAAAAAAAAAAAAAAAAAAAAAAAAAAAAAAAAAAAATCAGTATTACTTTGGCATTTTTGATACATTCTAGACACTCTTCAAAATTGTTCATATTTATGTTAATGGATCATAAGCTCTATAAAATTTGTTTGATGCAGTGCTTATCACTTATATATGCAACCAATTAAAGCCCACATTGAATGGAAGGAAAATTCAAGTGTTTTTAATGGGGCTTCAGAATCTGTAGAAAGGATGTCTGCTGTACTCCCTGGAGTGGAATACAGAAGACTGAATGCAGTCATTCAGCAGCAACAATAATGAAAGGCCTGTAGCTGTAGCAGCATCATATTCTGATTATGCAACATCACACAGTACAACAGTAATTAAGGATGCAGCTGAACTAACTAGATGCTAGGACAGTGAAAATATATAAGCATCAGCATGATCTAAAAATCTCTTATTTTGGAAGTGTTACAAATTATCACAGCATGCTATGTATCAAAACCATCTCAAAGAATTTGATTACAGGTGAAATACAGAAAAAAAACCCCAAACCCCTGCTCCTCCACCCCTTGCATTTCTCCAGAATATATCAACTGAAAAAAACCCAAATAATTTGAAAGCCTTAAGCACTGCTATAACAACCGATACTAACTTCTAAGGCTGTGGTGTTTTGGAAAAGCTGAGACAGAGGAGAAAAACTTTAAACTCCTGAATTCTTTAGAAATATAAGGCAAGCACTGTGCATTTTAGCCCTGAAAAGAAGTTATGTATTGTCCTAACTTTAACATTACAGGAAGCTGTAAGTGCAACGGATTAATGTTGGAGCATGTATTGGAATTGCATTACAAGAAGCTCAGGACAAGCTCTTAATGGTTCTCCCTCTGAAAGTGTCAAGTCTTGAACATAAAAGTCAGTCAGCAGGAAATGCCACAAAGCCCATGGAAAATGAAGATTGATAGATGTTGTTTAAAATGTAGGTTAGCCAGCTAGGTGACCAGATTAATTAATAATTAATGATTCACTACATTTGTCTGCATCCCTCTGCATTCAAAAATGTTTGGAATTATGACTCGGTCCTGTTGAAAGCAGTATTTCTAGGCTTGACAAAACACAAAGCCTGTACTTATTTCCTGGACTTTTTTCTTTTACATAGAAATAGTGGGGATGTATGTTAATAAGATGAAAATTTAGGATATCTAATGAAATTATGTCTCTTATCCTTCCTAATTACTCCTTTATGATTATTCTTTAACAGATACTAATCATCAGGGATGACATCCAGCATAGCTTTAACAAACACTTATCTGTTTATGAACAATACTAAAGCACAGTTCTTATCACATGCTAATTTAGCTATCTGTATCAAAGCCCAGCTGACTGAATAATTGGATCAGACACTCCAAGGATAACATAAATTCAGTAACAAAACAGATGTAGCATAAGAGTTTAAAAAATATTTGGAACAAAGAAATTCTTATATTGCTATACTGCTAATTATCCATCATTACCCAGAAAATGTTACTTCTGGATAAGATGTAGAAAAAAAGACAGATGAGGCATAGGATGAAGAAAAAAACCCACAACAATGGGAAAAAACCCAATCACATTTGATATTATCTGCCTAAGCACTTGTTTGGAAGCAAAGAAAGCAATCATTTCAGATCATTTTTAGTAGTTAAACCACCACTTTGCTCTCAGGAGCCTCTCTGCTGACAAGCAGCACACCAAACAGGCATCTTTCTGGGTCAGCTCCCTTAGATCCTCTTCCAATAAAGCTGTCACCCAGGTCTTTTAAGAATCTTCTGGCCTGAGTTGCACCAGCTCTGTGATGCTCCCTGTTGATTTCTGGCAAGTTGAAGTCCCCTAAAGGCAAAGGCAATCGCCTTGGAAGCATCCCTTAGTTCCTCATAGGATAATTCATCAGTGTCATTGTTCAGGCTGGGAATTCTTTAGCAGACTCCCACAAAGACTTCCACATTATTTGTTAGTCCCTTGATTCTTACCTAGAGGCTCTCAACTGTGCCAGTGCCAACTGTGAGCTCCCTATACTCTAACCCTTCTGTTACATACAATGCCACTCCTCCACCTCTTCCACCCTGTCCATCTCTCCTAAAGAGCCTGTAACCATCCAACAGGGCACTCCAGTCACTGGACTCACACCCACAGGTTTCACTTACGTCAGAGATATCAAATCTTGAACCGACCAAAGCCTCAAGCTTCCTCTTGCTGTTTGCATTAGTATACAAACATTTCAAGTGCAGTACAGTGTTTGTAGCCAACAACTCCTGAAACATATTGAGGGATCTCATTAGCACTCATTTTCTCAAGTTTTGGCACACCATCCCATTGCTCAACACTGGCAACCCTGGTTTGTCCTTTCCCCCATTCCAAGCTAGTTTAAAGCTCTGTCAATGAGCTCTGCTACTCCTGTGCTAGAACTCTTTTTACCTTCTGAGGAGGGCATATCTGGTCCAGTGTCAGCAGACCAGGCATTGAGTAAAAATTCCTGTGGTCAGGAAACAAAACTTTTTCGTTGACACCAACCTTGTAGCCACACATTGACCCACTGGACCAGCCTATTCCTACTATTTGTTGTTACTGAAAGAATTGAGGAAATCACAACCCATGCTCCTGATACCTCTACCAATTCTCCCAGCACCCTGAAGTCTCTTTTGATTGCACTTGGACTTCATTTCAATGCTGCCAGTTTGAACAGACAATAACAGATAGCAATCAGAGGGCCTTACTAGAGACTGCAGAGTTTTCTGGTGATGTCCGTTATCTGAGCCCCTGGGAGACAGCAGACCTCCCTGTGAGTTGAGTCCAGTCTGCACACCAGGCCCTCCATTCCCCTTACTACAACTACCCTTCTTTCTCATGTAGCAAGAGCTTCTTACACTTCAGGACTAGGCTGTCATTAATTGATTGTATTTAACACACTTGTGAGAGGGCCCGTTCTCTTCTAGTAACATTCCAGATTGATATCTTTTGGTAAACTAGAGAAACTAGAATGTGTTCTGTCTATAACCATACAACATGAATCAACAACTAAAGTAACAAATTAAAGTTAACAAGAGTTGCACATGATAGGTGTATTTATGAACTCAGCAATTTGAGCAATAAAAGAAGCAATAAAAAAGAAGAAAATAGTAACATGGCTGCATTTTTGTTCACCAGTTGAAAATAAAATACTAAAATTAAGAATACGGCACATCTATATTCCATTTACATTACAAAGTTGAATATTATTTAACAAAAAGAAGAGCAAAAACAAAATCTCAAAATATAACTGAGTTGGATATGCTGTGGGAGGTACCGAGGGCACAAAGACACATGAGAAAAAAAAAACATTAAATAACTTAAAAAAATCCCTAATGCATTTCTCACTCAGCATGCCAAAGTTTTAGAACACCAGTTTCTCTTTGTGAGACACACTGAAGTCTGAAACCAGATATACAATAGAAGCCTGAGTTTTCAGAAGGGACTAAAAATTTTTACAGGGTATCCACTGGGCTAACGTAAGAACATTTCCCAGAACTAAGCTAAAAAAACCCCAAGAAATTGAATACTTCATGAATGCAAGAACCTGCTCACAGATATATTTACAGATACATACATACATGCTTGCTTTTCAAAATACCATCCTATTAATATTGCCAAACTACAAAAGTTATACAGTCTGGTGTTTTTTTTTTTTTTTTTTAATAAAGCTTTAGTCATCAAGTTACTTTAGCAAGTGTTTACTTTTGAGATCAGTAAAATTTAATCAAAAACTTAAAAATCTGGTTGAATTTTCATTCATGGCAGGAAATTCATACAGGCTCTTTAGAAGTACAGATATCCAAATCCTACCCTTACATCTTAGGGTTTTGATGATTATTTCATTAAAATAGAGGTTCAGGGACAGTTTGCTTTTTGGTTTGGGGCTTGTTTTGTTGTTGTTGCTTTGTAACATAGTGTTTTCCAAAACATCAAACAACTAATGCACTAAACAGTAGCATCCTTTAGGACTGATGCTCTGCGTGGTCTTCACTCTGTGTGGAAAAAATAAAAGGCTGAACACATCTAAAGTCCATACTGCTACATTCAATAGTGGTAATACTAAAAACAAGAAATATAAGCCTTTGAAATAGCATATCCATGGAAATTGTAGTAATTATCAGAGGCCCACACCTATAGCCATTTCTCCATTTTTAAATCTGTAGTAATTGCATAAAAGCAGAGAAGGGAACTTGTGGGTAGTACGAAAATATCTAAATAAAATTCAACCCACAAACACAACAACCATCACCTATGAACTAACAACAGGGCTTTGTAAATATTCTTTGCTCATGGACTTCAACCAAAAGCTTGAAGAACCAAATTCTCAAGGAAGTCCTCTTTATGCTGCCCAGAAGCATAGCAAACAAACCCAGCATCTACCACGCTGCTCAGTAATACCATGTTGGTTGTTCCAAGTTAGCGCTCCAGTAAGAAACTCTTCAACAAAATCTCAGTCACACAGAAACCAAGCAATCCCAAAATCCCCTACCAGCCCAACTGCTCTGCAACACAAGACTTTAGAAACAACTACACAGAACATGCTTCAACTACAACTTACCCTAACAGCATTCAGCAACACACAGAACATCCCAGGAGCACCCATACATACTCTCACCACATTTAAACCCACCCAAACCACCTGCCTGCCACTTCCTCATATAGCAGTGCCTCTCTCATTGTTCCCACGTATTTACTCCATGCAGGTTAATGAAGAGACAAAAACTAATTGCTTTCCTCTTATCTATCGCATAAGGTGTCCTGCTTTAATTCACTAGATTCAGTAGTGAAATTTTCAGCTATGCTTACTCCACCTAGTTTTCAGTAAAAAGAAGGTATTCAAGGAGTTTCACTTGAAATTGTCCCTGGGAGCATAAGAATTCCTTTATTCTCTGTGAAGCTGTCTACTTATAAGAATGTTAGTTAAGATTAAAAAATCAGAGACAATTATTTTGGAATGTAAAAATAAACTTTTTTGGAGAGAGGAGAGGAAGCAACATTAAGAACAAAAATTGCTTAAAAGGAAAAATTAAATTTCCTTGATTAGACTGGAGATTATACTAAAAACCCCTGACTTTTGATGAACTCAAAATCAGAACTTATTTTGGCTACATAAAGAAAAGAAACTTTTGCAGTAATATGGAAGTTAAGTATAGCGGGTGCGAAAATATAAATAAAAAATTTAGATAGAGGATGTGAAAATATAAAGTAAGTATGTCAACATCTGTTAAAAACAGTTCCTTTTCAATCACCCAAAGGAAAAAAAAATAGATTTAGCTTAAATAAGCATTATGGAACGTCACTTTTGCATGTATGAATGCACTTATAACACGTAACAAAATACAATATTCCATGCTTACTATGGGTTATAGCTATACTACATATAAAATTAATACATTGAGTAAAATGGGACAACAGAAGTATGAAATACAGTCTTTCATTCAAGATCACTGTGCATCTTGCCAGAGGTATTGTGTCTGATTTTAGGATTTAATACCTTCCATGATTAAAATAGATTTTGACTGTTTGATTCTTTTCACAAGGCCAGTTACCTTATTAAAATCTTAGTACACACACACTCACACACCCATATATATGAGTGTGTGTGTGTGTAGAAAGATAAATATTTTAAACACAGTAATAAATTACAGTGAAGATCAATCAAGTCTGCTTCAATTAAATTTACTCCACTATAAGATCTCTAACTTTATTTGTGGCTATTAAAGAGGATGAACCAAGAGTATAAATCAAGAAACAAAGAGTTTGCTTGTGTGCTGGTTTGTGGTTTTTTGTCGTTGTTTTCGTTTATTTGTTTGTTTGGGTTTTTGGGGGGGTGTTTGCTTGTTTTGGTTTTGTTTTTTTTCTGGGATAGAGCTAATTTTCCTCTAAGTACCTAGAACAGAGCTATGGAACAGTGTTGATAAGAGAGGGATTATTTTGTTATTATTGAGCAGGGCTTGCACAGAATCAACCCCTTTTCTGCTCTTCATAGCACCCCATCAACAAGAAGGCCAGGGTGCATGAAAATTTCTGAGGGGACACAGCTGGGACAACTGACCCCAAGTGACCAAAAGAATATTCCATACCTTATGTCATGGGCAACATATATAGTAGGGGGGAAAGGAGGAAGAGGGGGGACATTTGGAGTTATGGTGTTTGTCTTTCCAAGTCACTGTTACACATGATGGGGCCTTGCTCTTCTGACAATGGCTGAACACCTGCCTGTCCATGGGAAGCAGAGAATTAATTCCTAGTTTTGCTTTGCTTGTTTGTGCAGCTTTTGCTTTGTTTTGAATTGTCTTTACCTCAGCCCAGGAGTTCTTCCACTTTTACTCCTCTGATTCTCTCCCTCATCCCAATGAGGGGAATGAGCAAATGTCTGTTTGTGGCTTAGTTGACAGTTGGCATTAAACCATGACAATTTGGAACTTATGGCAGAGTTCTTGACAGTTTGGGTTTCCACCCTCATATCAACAAAAAATATAGTTATTTTCTAAAGAACAATATACTTATTAGGGATAATCCAATTTAATGACAATTAAGGTATTTTTAGCATCTGACTATTTAGTTCACGCACATTTTATGGCCCTGTTAACTCCCATGAGGGTCAGAATTCTTGCTGATTAAGTGTTTCTACTTGCTCTATAACCTCCTTAGGCTATTAAGTAGTCCCATATTGTAGGACATCTGATCTTAAAGTAAATTGGCCATAAGCTTCCCAATGTTGGTGTTCCAATTCATGATATCTTTCTCAAGGTGGTATCTTTCCAGATACAGAAGATACATCAGCTGTTCTTCAAATAGCTGAAAATACCATCTGTCTATACTCCATCTTCATGAGGGCTTTTACAGGATGGGTGTGTTTTTCACATCTTATGCTCATGGAAATATTCATTTCTGATTATCATCTCTCTGCTCTGATGCAAGGGAACACCAAATAATTTTGGCTTCCCAAGAAATAAATTTGATCAAATAGATTGATTAGGGAATTGAAAATCTGTAAACCACTTTACCTCTGGGTCTCAAAATTTACAGTCCACAGGTAATTCACCCTCAATAGGAGGTAAACAGCATTTTACTCTGACAATCAAAAGTGAGTAGAAAGGCTGTTTGGGGCTCTTGTCCACTTTGTGGTGCACATTAGGTTCTGAAGTCATCATTAAGGCCCTGAGCACTTGTGCAGTTGGGGTGGTAAGTTCCACTAACAAGATGAGGAGTTTTATCTGAATTCTCTATGTCTAAGAAGATCACCAGTAATTTACCAAGGAAAATGTTTTGTTCTACTTGAATTAAATTTTTTTTAAAAAAAGAAAAAAAAAGGTGTATTAAATTTAGACTTATTGTACCTGAAAAATGGGTGTCATCATCTTCTCTGGTGTGTAATATAAATGAATGAATGTCACAACTACTATAGTAAGAAAATGCAACAAAGGAATTTTACTAAAGTGTTATAATTTGCAAATAGATGGCCATAACAAAGTCAGTGTGACAAAAAATAAATAGCTCTAAGCCTAGTCAATTTTTTCTTGCTGTTGACATTGATTAATTGTTTACCTGGTGTTGTGGTGGTTGAACATCTTATTAAGATGCTTAGCACTAATTAAAATTTTAAAAGATCTCTGCTTCACGTGCTTGTGTCTCTCTTGGGGCCCATAAATAGCTGTTTTCCCTTTTCAGTGGAGAAAATGATGAAATTAATGAAAATTCCCAATGTCTGGCACAGTTCAGGCGGCAAGTCTATTCTCAACACCTTGAAGAGAAATCAGCATCTGTGGAGTACTTCTAAAAGTTTAAAAGGATGAAAAATGATAGATGGTTTCAGAAGATGGTGTTCATCTGAGGACAGAGATGAATTCAAATCAAAGGGCTAGTAAACACGAGAAGTTTAAAAGGTTTGTGTCTAAAAGTTAAATAAATCAATATCTGTCTGAATCCAGTAATTTTTATAATAGTGAAAATCTTGAAATATTTTTTGTTTTAAAATTTATAATATTAATTTTGATTTCTAACTATTTTCATTCTTTGGAAGTGTTTTCTCAAAGTATTTTGAAACACTGTGCCTGTGATAGTAAAGTGCAACTTTACTATACCTTGAAGTTGCAGCTCCTGATCCTGGAACTTGAGGTAGTCAGTTGAAAGTAGATCAATATTTTATGACCTATTTTCATGCCTATACCTGTTTCATAAGCAGATTGCATTAGAGTCATCCAATGTTCTTAAGGTTTTTAGTATAAAAATGAAAAAGAAACCTCAACCTGGAAATTTGAAAATCATCCTATTTTTAAGTTAAAATAACAATAAAAAACTATGTCATTATTTGGTTTTTGGTAGACAAAAAAAAAAGAGTTTCAAAAGATGTTTTTTTATTTTATTTTTTGGTAAGATTTGTAAGCTTTACCTTATATCATATATTTTACCAATGGTCTTTAATCTGGAATAAATAATGATAAGAATGTAAAACTATGGGAGTTTTTCTTGCAGTTTCACCTGCAATTTACAGAATGTATTCTCTAGCAAAATGAAAATTGAATTGGATTTCTACAAAGAGCTACTTCAGAAATCTAAAGGAACAAATTTTTATGGGCCTGCAGATGAAATGCTGAAAAATGTGGTGGCATAATGTTCAGACTGGAAGCTAATTAGTATCATCTCTAGGAGACAGAGAAAAGTATGGAGGATGTTTGAAGGAAACAGTGCTTTGGTGTTCCATACATCTGGAATTATCTTTTAGATAATGCTATTAAACTGAGGAGACCAGAATTCTCTGTCTTTACTTTGAGGACAGAATAGAAAGTGAGCATGAGAGTTTTCATATTCAGTTTTGCCCATTTGTCTTAAATCAGGGCAAGTGTGCAATAAGCTATAAAACTCAACTTGTGGTCTCCAGAATAGTTGGCTGAGGTAGCAAGTCTGATGAGTGTCCCGCAAGATAAGATCAATAGCTTCGGAATCAAGAATCAGAGTCCTAGGAGCTGCAATTGATTTTTTAAACTTTTTACCACTCCCCTGAACAGAACTGTATAGATTCTTGAAAACAAGTTCTATTTGTGATGGGGATTTGAGATTCAATGTTAAGATGTATTAAATTTCAGGGATAGCAAAAGTCACCTCTTCTCACACACACTTTTTGTAGCTAAAATGAAATGGAAGCCTACAAAACAATTTTTTGATACCAAAAGGGATTTTTTTCTCTAATCTTTGAAGGGGAGAGGTGTATTGGAACAGGGCGAGTTTCTTTTCTCTCTCTTTTCCTTTCTCTTTTTTCTTCCTTTCCCAATTAAGTTATGGACAGGAGAAAACAGGAAGGCCATAAAAAGATACAATTTTCAAAGTAAAATTGAGAATATTATAAGAACATATCTTGCCACATGTTTCCAATACTTTCTTTTACATGAAATTCTTCTCAGACTACGGTCTATCATCCTGTCCTAGCTGGAAGGGACCCAGTAAAGAAGTTACCATGACCCATCTGCACTCGAGTAATTATGATTCATTTTCATGAAAACTACCCTGTGCATTGATTCAACATAACAAATACTCATGTAAACAGTACCTAAGTTCACTCAACAAAGTTCAGGTAGAAAAAAAGCTACTAATAAAAAAAATAAAATATAGTTCTCCTGAAGTTGCAGAGTAAAACACTTGCAATCTATTAGCTTATATGAATTCCAAGTTTCACACTTAGCAATAATGATGATTCTGCTAAAAAATCTATTTATGCTATATATTATGCACTTCTGAGTACAGCTATCTGACATACTAACATTTATAATAATACACATGTCTATGATTGTAGAGGTTCATCATTTTACATTGAAATGTACTGAGACTTAAAAAGGAGTTAAAAAGAATTCTCTATACAAGTATTTGAAGTGCATTTGTTATTCAGAATTTGGTTGCTATCCACTTGCAGGAGAGGAAGTAAAGCTTATAATTTTGTGCTCTCTCTTTGTAATCAAATGAATAAGCTACAAATCTGTATTTATTTTGATCTAATGAATCAAACTCATAGCTAGATAAAAAATCATCAGTGATGGATTCATTCTGGATGACATAGGTGAAGAAATAGATGAAAGTACTACATAGGTATTACATTTTAAGAAATATTTTCTAGGGTTGTCCATCTCTATTTTCAATTCATAGAATGTTCTGTTTATTCTACTATTTCAGCTATTCGCAGAAGCTCTATTTATGTGTAATAACCCTAGTTCCTACATGGGTCAGTATGATAAATATGAATGCAGTTTTGATGATTTAAGCCTAAGCCTCAATATTGGAGTCTCACATAAACATTTTTAAACTGAAGGATTTCTCCTAAAGTAAAATGGCTATTAAATCATATAAGAATTAATTTGAGCGTAAGCAGGTCAAAGAGTAATTCTGATTTTATCACATATCCAAAGAAAACAGCATGTCTCGTTGTGATAGTCTCTTCCAGTTCATTACCTAGTTTGAAAGTGTGACAGTACACAAAAGAAATTAGAATGCTCAATTATATTTACATCTCAGATATCTCTGTTTCAGTGGAACTGAGAAGCTGATTTCTTTTCTGAATGAAATTAATTCAATTCTGTAATGCAAACTGCAGAACTTAAGTGATCTGGACCCAAATTCTTCTCAACATTGTATTTTTAATTCTTCTATAATAGCTTAAATCCAGACACCACAGTTCGTATTTATTCTGTATTTGCCAATATGGCTTTAAATTTTTTCAAAGTGAAAACAAAACAAAACAAAACAAACCCAAAAAAAAACACCAGGAAAAAACAAGTGTATACATTCTTGAGAGATATAAATCAAACCAGAAATCTACAGAATTAAAAGATATTCATCTCTTTATTCTTTACTGTTATAATGGAGTCACAAAAAATTCCATAAATCAAGGTCTGAGTGAAAATGGAGAACAATTCTCAGAATATGTGATCAGATTTAGGTAATATAATAACAACAAAAAAAAAATTAGATGTCAATACAATATACAGAAAGAGAAGAAGAAGCTCCTGAACTCACTAACCCTGAAAGCATCAGGTTTACCATCAAAATCAGCTTGTCTACAGGAAAAAATAAGCCTGAGTTAAATAGGGTTTGAACAAGTATCCTTACAGATATTTTTGCTACCTAGCAACCTGAATTTTTTTTTTTAATTTAATTTCTCATTCCAAAATAGAGCGAGATAAATCAGAATGATCATTCTTGTTGTAGAATGAGAGTAGGGAAACACATCTACCATGGCTTTTTCTATGCTGTTCTACCTTGACTTCCAGTCTAGAAACATATTTTGGGCCACAATTTTTGCCAGTCTGCTCATATTCAGAGAAGCAGATGTCTTCCTCTGCCGAGACAGCAGATGTGACTCATGTTACTAAAGACTGTCTCTATTGCCATTTCTGGTCCCATCTGAGGCAAAG
The DNA here is from genome assembly GCF_029207755.1 of Chamaea fasciata. Lineage (NCBI taxonomy): Eukaryota > Metazoa > Chordata > Aves > Passeriformes > Sylviidae > Chamaea > Chamaea fasciata. The sequence goes on from NW_027094086.1 coordinate 78,020,633, forward strand.
GTGGCAGTCATGGAACGGCTAGGTGAGGTTATTTATCTGGATTCTGTAATATTTACTCTTATCAGCTTTACTCCACCCCAGGACCCAGAGACTTTTTTTTTTTTTTTTTTTTTTTTTTTTTTTTTTTTTTTTTTCTGATTGTGCAAAGGAACTGAATATATAATTGAAAAAGCAAGACAGGATACAATACTTGCAACTGAAGGTACAGTAGTACATATCTAATACTTAAGTATCTTAATCCTTATATTATAAAGGTTGTTGTCCCTCTTTCCTTGCAATCCAGCATGGTTTTTTTTTTTCCACTCATCCTTTCTCCCTCAGACTTCACTATCAAACAAGCACAGAGTACAGAAAATTAATACACTGCACCAGGTCATTCCTGGAACACCTCTGTAGTTATCAGATATTGAGGATTTTTTGTTTTTAGTAACTAATTTAAGAAAGTAGCATTGATCAGAACTGCATTGAATTTTTCAAAGCCACCATGTGGAGGAAATAGTTCATTTTATTTCCTTGGAATGCCAACATGTGGACTTAAATTATCTTTAAGCATAGATTAGTGACTTGAAAAAGTTTTAAAGTGTTGAATATCTGCAGAGATGTACAAGAAATAAAAAAAAAAAAAAAAAAAAAAAACCAAAAAAAAAAAAACCAAAACAAAACAAAAAAATAACCCACAATTTTTTTTTTCTTTTCTGTTACTGATTCTCAAGAAAAACTCCGTGGTGCTGTGTGCAAATTAATTAAATCCTTTCATACCCAGGTTTAAGGATATACATAGAAGTCCAGATCCTGAGCTATGGTAAACTCCATCAAAATCAACAACCTATGCTCAAGCTAAATACCTCAGGCACAGCACACCTTTCTTTCTTCTTGCTTTATACATACCCTAAACCAGATGTCAGCATGTTCCAGAACTGACTATTGAAAAGAAGCCTGGAGTTTGCATAATCAGGCCTTATCTACAGGTAAAATGTGTTTCCTTGCTTACTCACTGCAGGATAGTTTTAGCAAATAGAATAATAGGGGTTTTCCACAAAGCTCTAGCTAGATAAGTTTTGTGGACTTTTTGTTTCAATTTGGAGACTGTTATTAGTTTTTAATTTTTTTTAATTCCATGTAGATTTGTCTTGCTGATAACATGATCTATTGTTCTATAAAGTATGGTGAAATTGCCATCCCTTAAACAGACAGCACTTATTGGAAATTAAACCTCTACTAATGTATTATAATTATTACTTCAGAGTAATTTGCTGCTCCAGCAGGGAGTCAGAGCTAATCTGATGGTAACATTTCTTCTGTGGAGCTGTTAATATTTTCCCTATACTGAAAATCCACGTAATGGATCTAGCCTGAGGCTGATTAATGATTTTGGTGCTGGAACAGTGATTTGTAGCTAAATCAGCCCTCACTGAAAGAGATTCAGTATTACTTCAGTCAATACTGTTAAGTAAGTGTAAACAGTGACTTTGGTTAGTGCAAATGTAATCTAGTAAAGTGAGAAAGAGGCAGTAAACTGAAATAAACAAGAGAACTTCTACCATTCATGCATTCCAATTGAACGTGGGAAAAATCACAAAAACAAACAACTTCGCAGCATCCCAATGTTCACTGCACAAAGAAGCAAAACCTGCGGTGCTACAATACTAAATTGACATTTCCTGAGCAATGTAAAAAGGAAATTGAGCAGTATGAATAAAAACTAATATTTCATCTTCCTTTATCAATATGAAGCTGAAGATAAAGGAATTAAAATCTCATCCTTTTTTCCTTGTAAATTCTCTATGTTTCAGAATACAAATATTTATAATACTACATTATTACTTGAATTATCTACAGGTAGATCTCATGTTTATAAATAATATAAATATAAATGAAAAAAATTATTGTCACCTTCCACTACAAGTTTTTGAAGAGATTGTTTTCATTTACTTTTGTATATGTCTGACTGGAATAGAGCTTCTTGAATTTTTTTTGAGAAAAAAGGAATATAACAATCATTTCAAAGCTGGTTATATGTTGATAATGTTGGTTTAGTTACTGCCCGTAACAACTTAAGAGTTATTATTTTGTTTTCTGAATTAAAATGAAAAGTTGCATTTTACTTAAACTAATATTACTTTCTTAGGAACCACAAATATTTAAGATTGTGATTTAGGATTATTAGTTTGTTTTCCAGGTCTATTCATTTTCAGCCTATTTGTTTTTTCCTGAAAAAGCAGACAAAGAAGAATGAGAAAGAAAGGTGAAGTGGGGCTCACATCCACTGTTTCCTAGCTTCCCTGTTTTTGAAAGCAATAATTGTATGTAGAAAATATTAGGTTCACAAAATGCTAAAGAAAACTGAAAATATTCTGAACAGAAATATTCTCAGATTCTTTTTAGAATATATATTTATATATTTTCCCCATTCTTCCTTTTACTCTGCAGGAAATTTTTCTGACACATCATTTAAGGGTGTTTCCTTAGAGACTGGTATTACCATAATGAGATGGGTAACAGGAGATAAGATCTGAGTCCATCAAGGCAGGCAGCACAGCAACAGATAAAATATCAATCCAAATTTGATGAAAACTCCAACTGACCTCTCCAAGGAAAAGTTCCTTGCATTTTTCCCTTTTATTATTTTTTTCTGCTCAGCTCAGGTGACAGGGAGCCCCTGCCAAATCCCAGGGGAGTGGGGAGCCCAGACCTGCAGAGTCAAGAAGCCACCTACCCCTCTGTCCAATTCCCTGTTTTGACTTCTCCCTTCACACCCAATCCTTCACCTCAGCTTCCAGTCTGGCCTACAGCTACTATACCGTGTTTCTCAATGTTTCTCACCTTTACCAAGTGAGCCTATTTTAAAATATTATCTCAAATTGCCGTTTCCTACTGTCCCAAATCCTCCTCTCAAACAACAGCAGCAGCTCTTGGGTCAACTTTGCAGTTCATCGATATGAAAAATTAATTTGAGTCATTTCAATACCTGAGAAATTGCAGAAAACTCCATGTTGTGTTAAGGTTGAGTATCGTTATAAATTAAAATCTTAAATTAGGCAGCTGTACCAAAGCACAGAGACACTGCTGCGAGAGTAAGGCTTTGTAGGAAGTCTCATTTTTAGCACAACCCACCTGCAAAATGATCAACTTCAGACCCTGTAGCATTTGAGGGTCACTGATTATCACAGGGTCAGTAAACTCTTATGTATAAATACTTTTCTGGGAAGAACAGTTTATGGGATCTTTGGGACAGACAACTACCTGCCTTAGCAAAAAGCTATATTTTCTTTGCTGAGACAACCTGTCTTACTTTCAAGTGTGGGTTTTGTACCTTAGATTCACTGTAAGCTACAGTTTTATTTTTAAAGACCTAAAGATAGGTACAGTCCTTGGTTCTCTAAAGACTGATTCAGTTCTTTGCTCAAATTCTGGATCTATTTTTAAGCTATTTTGTAAAGGTTTTGGGTTTTGGTGGTTTTTTTTTTAATTGATCACATTTCTTAGAAACCTAAATAATTGGACTTTTGAAATTCAAACATACTGCACCAAATCATTCAGCCTCTAAGAAAACAAAACACTGTTACAATACCACACAAATCTTCTAGTCCTTATCATAATAAGTCATCTTTGCTAGACAAATGACACTTTCTGTATATGGAAGTGTCTTATATTTCCATGTACAGAGACTTGCCAGACATATGTCTCAACCTGTGAATTTTTAGCTATTATCGTGTGAACATATGAATATATGTGAATATACCAGAATATACATATTTTTAACCAGATGAGCTAAAAAAAAATGGTTATAATAAATACAATTACCTGAGAAACAGAGAGTTAGAGTGCCTTGGCAGAGGCACATGGCTGGAAGATTTACAACCTTTCTCAGAAGAATGGCAATGTGTGACTTTCTGCCCTCTACATAGAGATATATGTGTGTATACACATATACATGTGTGGGTGTTTATCTGTACGTACAAACTGAGTTTGCACCATTTCCAGTTTTATTGCTATCGCCCCTCAGTTACCTTCTGTGGTAACTTTCTTACAAATATTCCTAGCGGTAGGGTTCATTGTAAGTCTGGGATCCCACAACAGGAAAAAATTCCTTTTCCAGCATTCTTTTTGTCCATAGAGCCTGGTAACTAATCTCTGTTCACCAGTAAAAACATGTTTCAGTTTTCATATTTTATAGCTGGACAAAAATAGAGAAAAATCAATGTTTGCAATATCCAACACTTCTTTCTTCCTTCTAAAAAGTGTGCTGATTTCATTACTATGTCAGTTGTTATATATAAATATTTATCACTAAATATATTGTTCAAACTATTTTCCCTATTGATTATGTAGTTCATCTGCTAAAAGCATGAAGTTAAAACCATCTTCTAAGAAATGTGCTGCCCTGTACCTCAGTAAGAAAACATTCCCATCAAGAATAAGAATGCATTAATGCTGTATTAATGCTCTGCAAGAGCTCAGAACCAGAACCTGCTTGTCTTGGTTTATCTGGGCATCCTTACATTTCCCAAGTTCTTTCTTTCAGCTCGTTTTGCTCTATTAGCAATCATTGAACAAACAGTTTATTATTTCCTAATTTACTTCCGTTTTGCTTTGCTTTGAAAAACTGCATGTTATGCCTGTTATAATAACTTTTTGGAAAGCACTAAGCTGCAATTACTCTGTATAGAATGGAGTGGCACACTAGCATAACCATATGATTTGAGTAGAGGCATAGGATGACAGCATAAGCCTTGTGAGCATCTGGACAGGATAAAATGAAGAGCTATGAATGATTTAACAATAAGTTTTACATGCCATAATCAGGATGTAACCCTGGGAGACAGGCAAAACCTTCTCTAGGGACAACAAAACAAAGAAGAAATATCCAACAAATACAGAAAATGCCATATAAAGTAATTTCATATGAAATGTGACCATCAAAATGGGCAAAGACGGTTGTAGCTTCCTAAAGGAGGCATCCAAGTGTAATAGATGTACTGTATAAAATTCGTGTATTAAAATTGTATGTGGAAAATTATACACTGGAATTTAAAAAACCTGGATTCTTGGAGACAGTCCGAGGGTGGGCGTCTCCAAGAATTCCAAAGTCTTTTTTTAGCTTGGAGGTGCCACCACGACATTTGCAACATAACAGAAGAGATAACGTGAAAATGGCTCATTAATCACGGGCGGGCCACATCTTCGCAGCCACTCAAGGATCTGATAACTATTTCGAGGGAAACTAGCAGATGATTTCATCCTAGTGCCCCAACAGAAAATTCAAAGACTCTTTTTTGGACTTTTCTTCAGGAAACCCTTTCAAAAACATCCCTCAGGGGATGAAGGACATTTCGGCAGTTGTGCTATTTGCATGATGTCATGTTTTGGGCGAATTCGTGTTCTTTGTGACAGTCGTGTTTTTGCTTCAGGGCAGAAAAATGGTATAAAGCTCCTACCCTGAGATTCTGAATTCGTGGCCATACCTGAGAGCACCATTGTTGCTGCTGAATGGTCCACCCAACATTCGATCGATGTTGTCCTGATTTATTGTGGCGTTTTCGAAACTGATTTTTGAAAATTGCTAAATAAATCTTTGGATTTTGAATTGGCTCGTGATCATTTATAATACAAGTAACAGAGATTTACCAAAAAAAGAGAATTATAAGTGCAAGGGACTACAAATAGGCACATTATCTCCCTGAGTACACAGGTCACCTCCAAAGCCCACTGGATCCCTAAAGTCCCCATGCATTCCTTCCCTCTACGGTATGAAACACACCACTCAGCTTGGACTACATGCAATCCTTAATGTCCATATCCCTAATAAAGATATTAACCAGCGCCTATCCCAATACCAAGCTCTAAGGAACAGCACTTGTCAGTGGACATAATTGTGAAAATTGAAATGATAAGGGACCAGCTGTATCTTCTGAATTTTCACAAGTTCCTGGGGATTCATCCCAGTTTACTGTAGGATATAATGGCAGGACCACTCTTGAACTTCTGTGGAAGGTTTTGGGAGCCTGGGGAGGTCCCTACTGACTGGAAGCTGGCCAATGCTATTCAAATTTACAAGAAGAACATGATAAAAGATCCAGGGAACTACCAAACTGTTAAGTCTAACCTCAGCTCCTGGAAAAACAGCAGAGATCATACTGAGTACTAATGGAAGTTATTTAAAGGATAATGCAGTCACCAGTCACAGTCAACATGGGTTCCCACAGGGAAAGTCCTGTTTTAGTAATTTGATATCCTTCTAGGAAAAGGTCACCCCCCTAGTGGATGAAGGGAAAGTGGTGGATGTAGTTTTCCCAGATTTTAATAAATCTTTTGATACTGACCCTCATAGCAGCTTTCTGAAGAAGTTGTCCAGCCATGGAATGTCTGGGTTCACAGTGTGTTGGTAGAAGAACTGACTGAAGGGTGGTGACAGGTGGCGTTCCTCAGGTGCAGCTCCAGGGACAGTCCTGTTCAATCTGTTTGTCAGTGACCTGGATGCAGAAGCTGAAGGCACCGTTAACAAGTTTGCTCATGACCCCAAATTGCGAGGTGCCCTTGACTCTCTTGAGGAACAGAAGGCCTTGCAGAGGGATCTAGATAGACTGGTGCTTCAGGCCATGATTAATGGGATGAAATCTGACATGCACATGCCAGACTCTGAACCTAGGACAGAGAAATGCTGGGGAAGAGTATAAATGAGGAGAAGAGTGGCTGGAGAGCAGCCCTGCAGGAAGGGATCTGGGGTTGCTGGTCAGCAGCAGCTCAGTGTGAGTCAGCTGTGTGTGTGCCCTGGCAGTCCAGAGGGCAAACCACACTCTGGGGTGCATCAAACACGGCAGCACCAGCCTTTTAAAAGGGGTGATCATCACACTGTATTCAGTGTTGGTGTGGACCCACCTAAAGTATTGTGTGCTGTTCTGGGATCTCCAGTTTAAAAAGGGTGTGAAGATCTCTGAAAGTGCCTGCAAAAGGCTCATGAAGCTGGTGAAAGAGCTGGAATGAATGTCCTTTGAGAAGCTACTGACCACTTTGTGCTTGTCTGATTTGGAGAGAAGGAGGCTAAAGGGTGACCTCATTGCTCTTTACAGCTTCCTGAAGAGGGAACATGGAGAGGGAGATGCTGAGCTCTTTTATCCAATAACAGGATGTGTGGAAATCTGCATTAGGGGAGAAGGACATTAGGAAACATTTTTTTACCAAGATGGTGATCCAACATTGGAACAGGATTTGTGGAGAGGTGGTGGATGCCCCATGACTGTTGGTGATTATGAGATTTGGATAATGCAATTAATAACACTTTTGTTGAAGTGGTCAGGCAGTTTGACTCCCGACTGCTGCAGGAGTCATGGTATCAGTCTTCTAGATATTCCTATTACAGCGATCTCTGATTTTCTTCTTGATAAATATACAAATACATTCATGTGTAACATGAGTAAATATAATTAGTGGTTGTTCCTCTAAGAACAGACTGTGAACTTTCCATACATAATACTAACCTGATTAATCATGATAGTGGTTTGTCTTCAGTGTGATTTAAAAGATTTCAATATACATTATAATACTCATGTAAATTTTCAGATTTTTAGCAATAATTACTAGCTAAGTTGAAATGAGTTTAAACATTGATGAGAAGGTATAGGTATTGTTGATATAATAAAAAGAGATACTATAATTTCAAGAAACATTTCAAAGAAAATAGAAACCCTATGAAAGAATACAATACAAATATTTTTTCTGATAATATGGAATATTCCATTCTTATGAAATAATATTTCATTATAAAAGAACTTTAATTAGTGGGAGTGAGATCATGAGGAAGAATAAAGATAGGAAAGTATCAGCAAAAGAATTTTTTTACCAGTTTGAAGCATTTTTCAGAAACAAAGAAGGCATCTCAGTAACTGGATCTCAGTTGCATTGGAAAGCACTAGAATTATCTCAGTGATGTTATCTCAGACAACTGACGAGAAGTCCTGAAGGACAAATAAATGTATCACAAAGTCCCCTGTCATTCTTTTTTTTTTTTTTTTTTTTTTACTGTACACTTTCCTACAGTGTTAAACATGTTGAAATATATTTTTAAATTTACCTATTAAAAAAAAGTCTAATACAAAACCAGTTGCAGAACATATTTTAATTTGGTTTTCTTCTTTCCATTCCACTATCTTTGGAACAAATTACTTTCAGCTTCATGCTGCCAACTACTGTATAGCTTTTCTTGGCATAGGACGAGAAAGGTGTTATGAAAACTGAAGAATGTCAGTTTATCAGCTGACATCATCTCTCAACTCATCTAAAAAACCTCAGAGGAGGTTTTAAAGCCTGTGCCCTCTCCAGAGACTGACATACCATGTTTTGGGTTTTCTCTCCTTTTCTTTGTTTTTCACTCATCCCGTGTTTCCACATGAATGTTTATACATCCTGCATCAGCCCGTACTTCAGCAAAGAAAGGAACAAGACTAGGAATTCCACCACTCTTCATCATCCTTGGGAGTGATTGCTCCCAAAAAAATACTGAGAAGGGATCATTTCACAGCCTAGGCACACCGATGAGTTGCAAACAGACTGACTTCTATGACTTATTCTCAATATTGCTGAAAGGTCAGGCCCCGGACTTCTATCTCCATAAACTCAAATTAGCAAGATTAGTTCTAACACCTTATGTTAGCCCTGAATTACTTCCTAGGTAATTGGTGAATTCAGTAATGGAAAGAGGTTAAACTAGCACTGCACTTTGGAAGGAATATTACTACTGGGTAAATATTATAGAGAAACCCATCACTGAGTGATATGTATTTGTACAGGAGTCCTTTCCACAAGAAACTGAAAAGCAGATTGCATTAAACTGTCAGGGAGAAAAGATTCAAGGTGACATAATGTAAATAGACTAAGTGCATACTCTTACTGGTTGGTTTAAAGCTAGACACAGGTTTTGTAAATTTAGAGAAAACAAATTCCTGATAGAAAATAAGTTTTGACTGCTACATTAGGCGGCAAAACTCCTTTGAATAATTAAAGTATGACTATGCTTATCCAGTCTCAATACACATTTACTAAGATGAATATCTAGGCCAAGAGACACTGGATTTAACTTCTGCTTGCTTATATAAACAACATAAAAAATGTTTGATTATTTTGCTGCAGAATTTCAAAGCTTTCATTTCCAGTAATGAAACCAAGTTCACCAAAAACACGAAGCAACAGGGAACAGCTCAATTATACTAACTATTTTCAAAATTTTGTGTTAGAATGAGAGAATAGAGGGATAGCAGATTATACATATGCAGTTTATAGGTATCCCTTCTGTAAATTTTCTTTTCTAGAAGAAAACTTTCTGCAAATTATGTACCCTCAAGGATACTGTTTCAAGCATGCCTTTCACCACTGTTAGACAGATGGTTGTTGGTTCATAACCAAGGGGAAAAAAACATCACAAGAATGTCTAATATAGCAGTGTTTTCCTCAGTAAAGAAAAACCTCTGGTTTTATAGCCAGATGTGCTCTCTCCACCCAGGAGGAGAGACAAGACAGAAAAAAAAAAAAAAAAAAAGATTATAGCAAAGCAACAATAATAATGACCTGTGGTGTGTGGTTAGTGATGGCTTCTGTTGTTTGTGGTTTTTTTTCAGTTTGCTATGCTGTTCTCCTTAAGAGAGAATTGTGTATTCTGCTGGGGAAATATATGAGATGTGCATTGAAGTGAAAGGCAATACAATGAAATCACTTGCAAAATAGTGAGGTGGATATCAATGAGGTGAGAGCCCCTCAATCTCCATTTGTGTGAAAGAAACTAAAACAGAAAGCAAAGGAAAAAGAAGTTTTGCATGTGGCTGTCGTTATTAGGAAGCTTGCTTTCAATGCTGTGACAATGGAGCAAGTCTCCCTTGTCCAATCCAAATACCAGTTTCCTAAATTTATGTTAGGTTTTCCCACATTTGGATCATATAATGGATTTCTAACCAAACTGTGTAATTTTGTAAAGCCTCAAATAATTTTTGTAACAATAACAAATAATCCTAAACTACTGCAAAAATATTAAGACTGCAAAAACAAATAATAAGAGCAGAACAGGTTGTTTCACTATTATCTACTTTGCACGCACTATGACATTGTGATATAAATTTGTTTTCCACAACATCCCTGTCTCATCCAATGAATCCAATGAAGACTTGCTCCATATATGTATTTTTATTTCTTCAAAGCTTCATGGGAAAGTGAAACACAGATATCAACCTTTTTCATCTCGTTTTAGGTTTTCATTTTACAAGTGTGAAAATTAAGACAAGGCTGCCAGAAGTATCTGGTAAGTATCATCAAATGTATGCTTTTACAGAAGACTTCTCAAAATAACCTCAAAGTCTTAAAACAGCTCTGGTTAACTTTAGGTTTAATGTGTCAGGGCTTCTGCAAATCAGTCAATTTAAGTACTCAAAAATGAATGATACTCAGCTGTTAAAAGACCCATTCAACTGAGTTTTTCAGAATCATACAAAGAATTAGTTACTGAGATGGAGAGAAAATGCAGTTATTTATGATGGCTTTACCAATTCATCTTTCACCATCTCGGGAAATGCGCTGAAATGCTGCAATAAACTCCTTGATGTGTCCAACAATCTGACTAATCCCTACAGAAGACTCTGACAGTATTTGCATCATCATCAAAAAAAAAAATCCCAAAAAAACCCAAAACCCAGTAATAAGGAATATTTAAACTTAACCACAAGTAAATGCAGAAAACAAGTGCAGTTGACGCTGAGCAACTGCATTTCCATAATATTTTCAAATAAGTTAAGAAAGTATAGTGACTAAATTGTCACTGTGGTTTGTATTCCCAGACTGATCCAGGATGAAAGGAATGTCAGAGCAGGACCAGACATGGGGTCAGAACAGGCTGCTCAGGCATTTATCTGGTTTTTGTATTGAAAAACCCCAAGAATGGAGACTGAAAAACATTTCTGGGAAAGGTGCTCCACTTCTCGACTGTCCTCAGGGTGATTACCACCCTTCTTATAGCCCAATCCTCTCTTATTTCCCCTTATGTACTGTGAACAACCAAGCTCCATCTTCTCACAGGTGTCAGGGTAGGAGGTGGGTCCTGCTCTAGGGCACCCTAGAGCCATCCCTCCAGGCTGAACAAGCCCTGGTCCCTCAGCACCTCCTCATGGGACAACTGCTCCACATCCCAGCGAACTGAATTTACTCTGTTTTTAGTGTTGGGACCCTAAAAGTGGACTCAGTATCCACATGTGCTTTCATGAGCACTAAGTAACATCCACAAAACTGTGAGGCATTAAACTTGGTAAATTTTGGTTTAATATAGATTTTCTAAACTTTGAGTGGGTTAAATAACTGCACCTGCTTTTTTGCATGCCTAGAGTCAGACTGATCTGCTTAATTCCATGCACCTCATTAATGTCCCAAGTAAGAAAAAAAAAATCAAATTTATAGATTTTGTGGGTTGTAAGCAGATGTATTAATGCTCCACTAAAGAAGTATAAATTTTAAGTGAATTTAGTACACAGCTAGTGTTGTACTGGACAAGGGACAAGGACAATGTAAGCAGCATGGATGTCTGCCAACATTAGGCAGCTGTTTTACAGAGATTAATATTTAATAATTAACTGCGCTGAATTTAGATTTATTGACAAATACTCACTTCTCATTATAGTGGCTGATTTAACATTAATTGAAGTAATAAAGTTGTTAACTGAAGTTTAAAAAAAGTTTTTTTTAAACTCTATTCAAGATTCTGATCTCAATAAACAAAGATAAATCTTTGTTTAATGTTAATAATACTTTTGTATAGCCCATCCAGAAGGGATGGGATGTACACAAGTATAGCTAATAGATCCACTTGCTAATCCAAGTAATTTCAGGGTGCTTGACTTCCAGAATTGTACAACTAGAATTTCCTCTCAAGACAACTTCATCTCATGAAAAGTAATCATAATGTGAAAAGCAAAAAAAAGCAAAGACATTTAAGCTTTACTAACAATTATTTACAAATTCAGAATTTAGATATTCATAATAAAAAATATGAGTTTAGAATTAGGGAGTTAATTAAGTTGTCAAATATAGAAATCCCAAACATAGGGAATTTAGGAGGCCATTTCTTCATTGCCCAAAAGGTAAAAACATTAGATGAGATCAATTACAGACAAAGCAGTGTGTGAAGATAAAGGGCCCTTCGGATGGTTTACAATAAGAGCAGCATTTACAGCCTTGTACATTTACATGAATGTTGCACATAAGGAATTAATAACTTGTTTTTAATGTCCACGGGGGATAGAACATGGAGTAAGAGGCTTAAATTGAAGCCTTAAGTTTGATTATACATTAGTAAAACTTTTAACTGTAAAGACAGTTAAGCGCTAAATTAAATTGAGGCTGTGAGATTTCCATCATTGGAGGTATTTACCAGGATTTGAAATAACTGTCAGGAACAGCTGAGGCAAGAGGATGAAAAAGATGGTCTCTTTTGGGAATATTCTTTCATATTTGCCATATAATGTAAGACATTTTTCCTTTGATGCATCTTAGGAAAGTAATTACATATTGCATGCTGTGAAATCTCTTCCACTAGAAGAGAAATCCCAGCCAACGTCCTGAGACTCATTTTTCTAAATGCTGTAGAAACAGGAGAAAAAAAAAATGTCCCAAGAACTGCCACAAATTAAAATGGAAAATAAGGAGGATACACAATAGCATTTGAACGCAGTAGCAAAAGGGAGAAAGCTAATACAAAAAAAAAAAAATAGTGTTAAAAGCACAAAATTGTGTTTTATCTAACTTTGATGGCTTCAAAGGTTTTTATTAAAAGGTGGGAAAGGTATTTATGAATTCATGTACAAGCTGTCTGTTTCACTATTACTAACAAGTTAATTTGCAGTCTTGTAAGTAATTTCATAAGAAAAGCCAAAGACCAAATAGGCTTGGGGAATTCCCCTCAAGGATGTTCATATCCAGGAGGTGGGAATAGCTCTGGGACAAAAACATCTTTACTGCTGCTTGTATCATATTTCCCTTAATTTAAATAAAGGATTTACAGGGTTGTCATTGTGCAACCTTTCCAGAAGAATGTTACATTACTCATGATTCTGAACCATCTCAGCCACTGGGCTGTTTTTTAAAGCTAACTTTAATGAGAAAAATAGAAGGAAATGTTATGGACAATTAGGAAGTAATGAAAGCCATGTCACTGCAGCTGATGACAAAAGATATTGAAAGACATTGCTATATGTTGAGTCTGGATATTAATGTGCTAGACTACTGTATTTTTCAGAGATTGGATTTATTTTATGAAACAACTCCATCAATAATCCAAGAGAATGCATAAACACAACATTTGTTACAGAGGACGTTTCTATCACTGGGTTGAGCAAAAGAATCTAGCAAGGAGAGAAATCAGGACAGGAACTACAATGAGATTCACTGAGAAAATATTTAGTCCTAGAAACATGTGCTTGGGGAACGCATTCACTTCTCTCCCCACAGTAAAGGGCACCACACTTTTTGAACAGATTGGACAATCACTTCAGTGCTATGTCAACAACAGTCACCGAAGTCAGTCTTAGGATCAACCCAAAAGCACCCTGACATGAATCATTCCCTCCACTGATCTGCCAGCCAAGAGTCACTTCATCTGCAAAACACAGTGGCCCTAACATGCATCTCTGCAACCATTCCAAGTCCCATGTCTGTCTTCAGACTAAAGCAAATTGTGAGGGTTAGTGAGTGGCAGGAAACAGGTGCATAACCCATCTATAAAGCAATATGGCTGACACCTGCCACAGTTTTCTAAAATCTTTAAAGTTATGATTTCGTTACCTCAATTAAAGTTGTTTTTTTTTTGTTTTGTTTTGTTTTGTTTTGTTTGGTTGGTTGGTTTTTTTTTGGAAAGAGTTATCCAAAGCATTGGAACAAACTCCTCTTAGATTTCATTGTTTTTCTCCAGGCATACTGGTAATGTCACTCATCTACACTTCATTACTGGCATGAGGGCCTGCAGCTTGTGGCTGCTCTAAAACAACATGCTCAGAACAGAGACATAAGACAGAGATACAAGCTCTCATTATATCTGACAGTCATCAGTGCACTTAACTGTAATCACACTCCCAAAGAGTCACAATCTTCTGAAAAAGAAAATGGTTCTAACATCAGAATCAAGACTGCAATGCAATGCCAAGATGTACAGTCATGAATTATGTATTGTGTACCTCATTTGCCTCAGAAAGACATTGCATAAATCAAAGCTTTTCTGTGCATCCAGTACACAGATATGAAGCACTAACCAAGTATTATATTACCAGATGGTTTAGGTTTGTTCTTTAAAAAAATTGCTCAAAATGTAAGTACACCACAGATGTATAAAAATAATAATTCTATAGAAAAACTCAAATTTGTTCTCAATCTCTCTCCCCCCTTATCTTTTGATGGCATTTATCTCAAGTTTTGAAACTCTTGCTTTAAATGATCTAGAACTCTAGAAGTGTTTACATACAACTTTTCTTTTTTGCAGAACTAAATTTAAGAGCCTAGAAAGCATTCTTATCAGTAGGAAGAAAACACAACAGTATTTCATTAAAGAACCATCAAAATTATCATACTCAATTTCAATTATAAAGGAAGGACATTAATAAAGATCTGTTTAATAAAAAACAAATAGGAATGAATCCTTGAACACTAACTACAACGGAGCAATAGCCCCTGCAGTGTGCATCTCAAAGAGCTACTCAACTGAGCATGATGAGTGTGAAGAGAGGGTGACTGGCAGAAACAAGATTTCTTTTTCTATTTGGTGAATGCATGGGTTTCTTCTGCTAACCTCCTAATAACATCTACAATTGATTGCCTAGAAAGGGAAAACGTTACAAGTCTGTTGTGTCATGTTTTTAGAAACAAACTTTAGAGACCCCTGGATATTAAAGAGTAGGTCACAACAATGGAGTTTTCTTAGGAATGTGTCCTGTGAAGATCAGCCTAGCCACAGATCTGGAATTACATGCTGTAGCAGGAAGACACATAATGTAATTCTTTCCATATAGGAATCAAGTTCCAAGACAGCACAGGTTTAGTCTTGGGCCTCACTACTGCCATTTGGAAGGTGGTTCCAAAATCTTAATGAACCTAACAAGTAGAAATCTTTTTATTCCTGATTTAATTTACTCAATGTCAATGTATGCATATTTATTTGCTCTTGGACCAAGAAATCTAATTCTCTTTAGATTTCTTCCTGCTCAGTCTCATCTCATACAAAAGTTGAGACAATGATTGTGTTCTCTCAGGCCTCATTTTATTTTGGGGCAATGTTTTCACATTGATTCATTCAGGCTGGAAGGGACCCCTAGGAGGTCCCTAGTCCCATCCTCTGCTCAGGGCAGGGTCAGCTCTGAAGTCAAACTAGGTTGATCTTATCCTCTGGCTGTGTACTTCCATAAAGAGCCCATCTCTGTCTTCTCAGTAGATTCACACAAGTACAAGGAAGTGGCTTTTAGGTTC
Source organism: Chamaea fasciata (assembly GCF_029207755.1). Classification (NCBI taxonomy): domain Eukaryota; kingdom Metazoa; phylum Chordata; class Aves; order Passeriformes; family Sylviidae; genus Chamaea; species Chamaea fasciata. The sequence goes on from NW_027094086.1 coordinate 78,036,113, forward strand.
TCCTGAAGCCCTTAACTCTCCAGGCAGGAAAAACCTTTTCCAGAGTTAATTTCTTTTATGACCCATCCGCCTTGAATTTGTGTATTTTTGAAGTTTTCTTATGTCTTCATTTTGCCTTTGTTCTCTCTGCCTTATGGGCCATTTTAGTTTGGCTCCATGCTCTGCATTATTATTTTCAATGAAAATCAAGGCAAATAAGGATTTTCTTTAATTTCTGCCTAATCCCCACTACATAGCAGTCCCATTATTTCTTTATTTTTCATCTTATTTTATGCATATGCTTCTCATTTTTACTCCTCTGCAAACCTGACTTTTGGCACTTCTCTACTTTTTTCATTACTGAGCTCTAAAAAACAGACTTAATTTCCTTTTTCCCTCTTTAATCAGTCCCTCTTTCCATTGTCTGCTTAATCTTAGTATCTTTCAAGTCAGCTATGAATCTTGATATTGCCCTTATGCTTCCTCCTCTTTTAATGAAAGCTAGCCCCTGATCAAAGCAAACCAAACCATTTCAAACCAAAATGAAATTCAAGTAAACATAACAACAATACGTGGACTTCATCAAAGCCTTGGATGATGTCTTCCATGACATTCACCTGGAAAAGCTGGTAGCCCATGGCTTGGACAGATTCTCTCTTCACTGTGTTAAAAGATGGCTATGTAGCTGGTCCCAGAGAGTGGTAGCGAATGATGCTGCATTCTCTTGGAGTCCAGTTCCTACTGGGGTCCCACAGGGCTCAGCAGTATTGGGCTCAGCCCTGTTTAGTATCTTTACTGATCATCTGGATGAGGGGATGGAGTGCACCCTCACCAAGTTTGCAAACAACACTAAGTTGGGTGGGAGAGTTGATCTGCTGGAGGGTAAGAAGGTTCTGCAAACAGATCTTCAAATTCTGGATTGATAGGATGAGGCCAGAGGGATGAGGGTCAACAGGCAGAAGTGGCAGGTCCTTTACTTGGGTCACATCAATGCCAGGCAGTGCTACAGGCTATGGGAAGAGTAACTGGAAATCTGCCCAGTGGAAAAGGACCTGGTGGTGCTGGTCGACAGCCAGCTGAACATCAAGGCCAAGAAGGCCAGTGGCATCCTTTTCTGTATCAGCAATAGTGTGGCCAGTAGGACCAGAGAAGTGATTGGCCCCCTGTACTCAACACTGCTGAAGCTGTACCTCACGGTCCACATTGTCCTGTGTCCAGTTCTGGGCCCCTCACAGCAAGACAGACTTTGAGGTGCTGAACTGTGTCCAGAGAAGGGCAATGGAGCTGATGAAGAGTCTAGAGAGTAATTCCAATGAAGAACAGCTGAGGGAACTTGAGTTGTTTAACCTGGAGAAGAGGAGGCTCAGGGGTGACCTTATCGCTCCCTACAGGTACCTGACAGGAGGTTGTAGCAAGGTGCAGGTGAGTGTCTTCTCCCAGACTACTAGTGATAGGATGAGAGGACGTAACTTCAAGCTGTGCCAAAGGCATCAGGAAGAATTTCTTCATGGAAAAGTGTTGCCCAGCACTGGAACAATCTGCCCTGAGAGGTGGTGGAGTCACCAATGCTGTAAGTGTTTAAGAAATTACTGGATGTGGCACTTAGTTATGTGGTGTAGTTGAAGTGTTCGGTCAAAGTTGAAGTGGTCTCAATGATCTTAGAGGTCTTTTCCAACCTAAATGATTCTGTGATTCTGTGAACACTGAACTAAATTACACCAAATTAAGCTAATGTAAAATGTGCATACATTCAATATGGTGAAATACGTATTCAATATTCAACCCTAGGTGAAATACACTGGTGTACCACCAGCTGGAAAAACTACACAGAATCTGCTGCTATACTTTCAGGATAACCATCTGCTTGTTAACAGGAGTAGAAAAGAAAAATCCAACAAAAGGCAAAGATGACTCATTTATCTTTCACTGTGTGTTTTTAAAGGTTTTTGTTACTTATTATTCAATAGTACAAACAGACTATCAATTACTAGGAAGTGTAACACACATGACTATTCTTCCAAATTGAATTTCAAATCTTTAGGAGGTATCTATTTGTTATCAAATTAGCCAAACAATGAATCAACCAATCAAAAGATAGTTTGGGTTGGAAGAAATCTTAAAGATCATTTGTTCCAACTCCCCTGCTGAGGGTAGGTACCCTTCCACTGGGCCAGGCTTCTCAAAGCCCCATCCAACCTGGCCTTGAGCTCCGACGGGGATGGGACATCCACAGCTTCCCCTAGCAACCTCTGTCAGTGCCTCACCACCCTCACAGTGAAGAATTTCTTCATAGCATCTAATCTAAACTAACCCTCTTTCAGTTTAAAGCCATCACCCCTTGTCCTATCACTTCATGCCCTTGTCAAAAATCCTCCTCCAGCTTTCTTGTAAGCCCCTTTAGGTACTGGAAGGATGCTAGAAGGTCTCCCTGAAGCCTAACCTTCTCCATGCTGCCCAACCCCAACTCTCTCATCTCTCAGCCTGTCCTCACAAGAGGAGTGCTCCATCCATCTGATCATCTTCATGGCCTTGCCTTGGACTCTTTCCAACAGGTCCATGACCTTTTTATGTTGGGGACCCCAGAGCTGGATGCAATACTCCTGGTAGAATCTATTGAGGGCAGACTCAGTATTGGAGGGGGAGAATCCCCTCCCCCAGCCTGCTGGCCACACTGCTTTTTCGATGCAGCCCAGGATGCAGTCAGCTTCCTGGGCTGCAAGCACATCTGCTCATGTAGCTTTTCATCTACCAAAAAACCTCACATCCTCTCTATGGTGCTGCTCTCAATCCACTTGCTGCCCAGCCTGTATCCATATTTAGGATTTCCCTGATCCAGCAGCAGGACCTCGCATTTGGCCTAGTTGAACTTCATGAGGTTCTCACAGGCCCACCTCTCAAGCCTTTCAAGATGCCTCTGCCTGTCAAACATCTCTTCCCTTCAGCATGTCGACCACACCACACAGCTAGACATCATCACACACTTGCTGAGAGTGCACTCAGTGCTGTTTACCATGTCCCCAAAAAAGCTATTAAATAATACTGGTTCCAATATGCACTCCTAAGGATGCTGCTTATCACTGGTCTCCCCTGGAACACTGAGCCATTGAACACAACATTTTGAGTGTGAGACCATCGAGCCAACTCCTTATCTGGTCTGCCCATCAACTCTGTGTCACTCCATTTTAGAGACAAGATGTCGTGTAGGACAGTATCAATGCTTGCACAAGTCCAGGTAGATGATGTCAGTTGCTCTTCCCTCATTCACCAATACCCTAAACCTGTTATTGAAGGCCACCATATTTTTCAGGCATGGTTTGCCCTTAGTGAAGTCACTCTTGGCTGTCAGCAATCACTGCACTGTTTTCCATATGCTTTAGCACAGTTTCTAGAAGCATCTAGCCACAGAGGTGAGATTGACTGCCCTGTAGCTCCCCAGGTCTTTTTCCCCTTCTTAAAAATATTCTATTTTGTTTTGATTGTTTCTTATTAAAAGACTTCTAGAAGATTAGAAGGCAGCATTAGCTGGGGAAGAACAAAGAATTTTAGTATGTGTAAATCTTCTGGATATTGGAATCTATTTTGAATCAGTTGTGTCTTCAGAAAAGGAAATGCTTTACAGACTGAAGTGGGATGCACATCAATCTGTGCATCCCACTTCAGTCTGTAAAACATTTCCTTTCCTCAAAAAGATTAGTACCACATTGTTATCCTTGAAATGACATGAAAATGTTTTTGTTGGAAGAGTTGGCAATGGGAACACAAAATACTTAAAGTGTGAATTGAGGTTATGAAAACAAGCATGAAGAAAGGTACTTTCGTTTTAAAAATATGCAACCAGAAAAGCAGTAAAGACATAGAGACTACGGGTAAGCAGTTTTAAGCCTATATGGTATGGTGGTTTATTCCCTTTTGTCGTTCCTTGCACAGGATCAGAATAATTTCTGAGTTTTGGTTTTAGAAATTAAAGGCTATGTCTACTAGCAATAAGCCAGACAAGACTATGACTTTAGTAGAAAGCAAGACATTTAAAACTATGAATAAATTCGTATCTCAGAATGGGAAGACTGCACAATGTTGCAGGTCTTCTATTTGCAAAATTTTGAGGTTCAAAGCCAAAGCACTGAGAACCTTATATAGATATCCTAGACTTGGAATGTTGTCTTTCATTATTTTCAGAGATCTAAAGTCTGAAAATCTGAATAAGTCACATCATATACAATAAACTTTCCAGGGCAAATCTGTTTCATTATACAACAGGGCAATATTTAACAATACAGAGTTCATAAGTGTAAATACCAAAAAAACCATTACTAAAAGACAATTTTACAGAATATCAGCAGTAGTACCTCCCATCTGTCTTGAAGCTATAAAGAAAAACTTTCCAGGTACTGTTTATATTTAAGTCCATCTGATAAGTAAGTATGGACAATAACCAGGTGCTCGCCTGTTACACTGTGTGTTTTTCCTCAGAAGGCAGGCACTAGGAGGCCAAATTTGGATAAAATACCCTTGTAAGAAAGGTAAATGCAACAGTACAGAAAAGGTGAAGAAACAGAAATTAGAGGTTAGGGTAGCAAAGACTAGATGAGAGTCAGGGAAAAGGGCAAGAAACAGCATCTGTAATTAACAGTACTTATGTTCTGGCAGAAATCCATAAAGTCTGTGAGTCTGTTACCTTAAACTGCAAAAACTGTTAGTTAAATTCCCTCTTGGCTACCTGATAGGTAACCTATTCAGAGGTCAGTTTACATAACAGCCTAGACTGATGACTGTAGGAAGGAAAGCTTGTTTGTTTTCTGTATATGAGCTAATGTACAACAACATACTGGGACATCAAACATTTTTAAATTTGGTATAGATAAGACAGGGAATGCCAGAATTCAGATGTTCTCTGCAGCCTTAGTTCAACCATCTTGAGCATAAGCACAGTAAAACTGTCTTTAAAGGAAAGCCGAATTTGCATTGTAAATCTCTGGCAATTCTTAGGCACGAAGGAGAAAGTATAGAGTAGTAATTTAAAATAGTAGCCTAACTTTTTCCTGTCAGGATCTACTGACTGCATTCTTCAGTTGCTTGCACACATTTTTCATGCACAGATCTTTATAAAGGGGTCAAAAGAAGAATTTTTCATAGCTGCTACACGGTGATATCTTTTCCTCCTATTGATATTCCTCCAGTCATCAAATGGTTAGTCTTCATAAATAATTTTGAGCTGCAATGAGTGACTAATAAAATACTAGGTTCCTTCTCTTTTATTAAGCTAAGTAGGGATAAAGGCAGCATCTGCCCTTCCCTAAAAATAAGTGCCATTGCCAGTATTACTAATTAGAAATACCATCACTGCCTCTGGAGATACTTTATTTATTTTCCAAAGCTTATTTCTGTTTTCTTATTTTTACACTTTCTCACTGTAATTTAAAGCCCACAAACTCAGTCTGACTTCTGGTTTTCTTTTAAATGAATCTCTAAATTTTCAGTAACAAAGAAGGGCAGAATAGAGGATCTAAACCAGCCAGTCACATTGTTTTGCTTATAATTCTATAACAAAGTATCACCACTCCTCAATCAATCTTTCTGCTATTAATAAAAAAATAGAAAATGAGTTTTTCAAGCCATCCAAATAGGCTTAATGACATTGAAAGAATGAAAACAATGCAACTCAAGTACAGAAATATGAAAATACAAGTCTAAAGATTACTTCTGTAGCCTTCTCCCTTTGTGTATGGATTATTCCATCTTGTCTGGTGTCACCTGATAGCTCAGGAAGAGAACCAAGGATGGAGCTTTTCCTTTGGCACAAAACACAGCACTCTTCACAGAACAACTTTTTGTCCAGTATCACTCCTTCATATATTTCCATGGTTCAACATATTGTTCTCCTGTCACTCACCTTCTTCCACCTGACAGACTTTTTAGGTAGCCTATACAGAACTCTATCATTTGAATTAATACTCTATGGTAGCATGAAAGTTTAGTCAGCCAGACAATAAATTACACTTGACAGACTTTTTACTCTCATATAAATAATCACTTAGAGCACAGGCAGAGAACTTCTGATCCTGAGAGTTTCCAATCCTGAGAACTTCCTTTAAAAGCATCACATAGTTATTGAGCAGACACATTCATAGTCTTATTCAAAAAGGGCCCAAACTTTGTTGCTGAATTAATAAGACTTCAGTCAAGCTAATTAGAAACTGAGGGAGGGAGAAGGGAGAGGGAAGAAGGAGGGAGTGAGGGGGTGTTCATTAGAGATCTCTTCAAGAAACTATTTCTGGAAGTCTGACATCTGAAAAACTGAGATGATAATCAATTGAAATAATATCAGAGCTACTGTATATGGGACACAACTGGCACCTGCAATCCATTTAGAAAATGATTTTAGAAAAAAATATTTTATTATAATGGAACTGATAAAAACAAGGATATTAATAGTCTTATTTTTCAGAGATAGGACAAAAAGATGGTGGTCTTAATAGACCTTTATATTGGAAAACATTGTAGTTTGTCCTCATTCAAAATTCAGTTGCCAACACCAAGAAGCAATGTAATTTGCTGGGTAAACAATACTCTGCCTTTTTTTTTTTTCTTAACATATTAGTAAAACTTCTGTCTTAAAACTTGTTTCACAAAAAGTAAGACTGAAGCAGGCAGCAGACATGGACTACGTTATACTCAGTTAAATTTTGACAACACTAAACACAGACAAAAGCAAAGACCTATGACAGAAACACTAATGCAGAATTAAATCTTGATATACCTGATATCATGATTTATGAACCAACTAGTGCTGAGACAGAAAACATACAAACAAGCTGTATTCATGGTTTAACATCACAGTAAAGAATATAATAGATTAAAAAAATACAGCATGGGAAACAGATGAGCAGAGATATGCCAGCCTTGCAGAAGAGAAATAAGTCCAGAATAGTTACCCACTCTACTTCCAGCAGGGAATGGTACAATGATGGTACCACTCTTCTTTTGTGACAAAAAATGTCCACACATTATTAGATATAATTTGGGACTTCTGATAGAATTCAAATTTGCTGTAGAGCTTTGGGTTTAGTGACAGGCTTGTCCATCGATCTATATTTTGTTCAAGAAAGAGTTTGAGAGTCAAAAATCCACTTTTCACTATTTTAGAAATTTAAAACGACATTTAAAATGTCAGCAGTAGGTGTCTGACCTTTCCAGTGAATTACTAAATTTTAGTAGGATAGGCTTGTGTTTTCAAATCACAATAAGCCTGCATGCTTTTCCTCTCTTCTGTCAGACCTCTATCTTGGCAATAGGAAGACTTTTTTCTTACCATACCTTTTGAAGGTAAATTCACAATTTTACACATCTTGGTCTGGCAAGGTCCTGACCACTCCCGCAGAGGGATAGATTGCCCCTTATATTATCTAAAACCTCCAACCAGCTTTCAAGATTGAGCCCATAAATGGCATTTTATGAATTTTATGAAAGTGAGTTTTATTGTTCATTTACATTCATTATATTTCTTTATGTTCTGCCATTTGTGTGCAGCGCTCATTTCAAGCATGCATTTTCAATGCAGAAGATTCTATCAGCAGCAGCAGATGTGAAAGTAATGATAGGCTGAGAAATGATCTGCTGGCTGATTTTGGAAAGTACTTTATTTGGCTCAGAACAGATTTGGTTGTTTAGAAGACCTGCATCATAATCATATTCAATTTCAACTTCTGGGAAAGGGAAGGAAAATCCCCCAGAACAAGTTTTTTAATCTAAAATGTATTAAAAAAGGATATTCAGGAGAATGCTAGTAGAAAAGATAAAAGTCTCCATAGTCACTAGAAGTAAATCAAAGCAAGTGAGGAAAACATAAGGGGTACTAAGCTAATTTTTTAAAGGAGATAGTGAGAGAGAGTACATGGGACAGCTGTCCTGAGCACTATGTTCACTTCCCTCATAGGCCTTGGCAAGAATCTTGATTTTCAGAGAGAAAGGAATACTGTTCATGACCTTCTTTCATGAGATACCAGCAATGAAAACCTTTCCCAGAAGTCTCTGACAATTATAAAAGTTTTACATCTTTTCCCACTGCAGACTGTCATTTTCTCTCTGCTTCACCCCATAGCTCTTCATTTTGTCTCCTGTCTTAACCCTTGTATTTTCACAGCCAGCTAAAATTCATCTAACTGAGTCATGTTTGGAGTTTCTGAAGCTTGGACACACTATGACTTTTCCAAAATTCCATCAGTAGGGGATTTGTTGATTGCTGCTGCTTCGAAAAATCAGAAAAATTGACAACTTAAAATAGTGAAAGAAATGTTAGGTTTAGGAAGCAAAAAAGAGAAGGCCTGAAATTTAGTAGGAAACAAAAATTCCTATCCCCTAGGCACTCAAATGCTTGATAATCCCCTCAGAAATGACCCAAATTAAAAAAAAAAAAAAAAAAAAAAATTGTACTCAACAGTTTTAATTACTGCTTGTTAAACAAGCAAAACTTGGCACTTCCTGGCCTCCAGAATTTCTTCAGGGTTTATAAACAGAAACACAGAAAACACTACTTTTCTTCTCTAAAAAGGTTGCAGCCTAATTTCTCCATGAGCATATATTTTCTATTATACGAGAGCTAAGATAATTTAGAAGGTAACTTAGAGGACAAGAACAAACTGTTAAATCAGAAAAAAATAATCTTCTACTTCACAGCAAATTTGTTTGGTATTTTGTCTCAGGTTTTGCTAATCATACAAAGCCCTAGAGCCTTTTCTTATATTTTGTGTTGTCTGAGAGTTTCACTTGCAGCTTCTGTCAGCCTCACCTCTCTTGACTGGATTTCTATTCTGCCAGTGGCTGTCCCTTGCCCCTGCCCTGTCCCACTGCACAGCTGCTGATCAGCAAACAACCTGAAATTACTTTGCCTGTGCTGTCCCAAGGCAGTGCCTGTGATACCAAAGGACTGCTGGGCCTAATCAAACCTGAAAATACTGCAGTGTTTTAGCACTCCTTGGATGCAGTTCTACTAAGTTGGCATCCTTGGATACCCTTGTTATAATTCCCACATGCCGCACAACTACACAGACCCTTGTTAAAATTCCCACATGCCACAGTGCTACACAGACTTTTCTCAGCTTAACCCCAAAATGAAGGAGATGAGAAAAGGCTCAACCAAAAGTATTTTCAGGACATCTAACATCACGTTGAAAAGCTGAAAAGAGGCAAGAATGCAAATGCCCTCTCCACATGTTAGGAGAAAAGGCTAAGAGGAAAGAAAGAAAAAGAAATGGGACTCATTGAGAAGAAAGATGCTGAATCTAACCACAGGAAAGGAAGTTACAGATGTTCAGGCTCCAATGGAGTTCATAAGTGGTGGAAAAGAGCTAAATGAAACCAGGCAGAAAGCAAAACTGGAAAAATGTGAACATAAAAATGCCTGTAATTGCCCATATGAAAGGTCTGTGTAGCCTGAAATCCTGAGAAGGATGAGCAGCAGACACTGCAGGAAGGAGCAGAAGAAAAAGCACAGGAAATGCTAATTCCTTGAGAGACATAATTAAACATTTAAGTGACTGAAAATGAGATTGCATCTTGGTGACATTAGTTACTGGTCACTGATGTATAGCTATTCTAAACACACTTTTAGCCTTGACAACATTTCAGGGCAATCAGAGCTAATTTTAATCTTGCACTTTTAAAAATGTAACCTGGTTTATTTGATTTAAGCCTGCCTAAAATTGCCATTGCATTTTCCCTTATTGTTGCATTGTAGTAAATACTGGAAAGCCATTTTCTCCTCCACTTTTTAGTATTAGTATTAATATTAGTATTAGTATTAGTGTTAGTGTTAGTGTTAGTGTTATTGTAGGAAAGACATTGTAATTAGAGAAAAAAAAATCTAGGTCTTTCAACAGGATGTTTTGATAAAGATAGTAAGTCAGAAAGACATTGTGGCAGGTAAGAACTAGGGTTTTTTCTAATGATGGATGTAGGACTCATTTACTTTGGACTCATTGCATTCTGTCATTCACTGTTAATTTATTACTGGACTTACACAAACATCAGAGATGATATTATTATTATTATTATTATTATTATTATTATCATCATCATCATCATCATCATCATCATCACTCATTATGCATTGTCTTGTAATTTTTTTATCTTTCAGCATGTTCCCTTTTCAGAAACAGCTCTGTTAGTTTCCTGTAATTACATGCCACACATACTTCATTTCTCTTTCCACCAGGCTAAAATGATTGGGACATAATTTTGGAAATAAAAGAAATACTTTATTTTAATCATAACTTCCTTGAGAAAGCAGATTTTCAAAGGACTTCTGAATATATTCAGAATATATGGTCTGAAGATAGGTGGTTTTCATCAATTATCTCTAAGTTTTCACTTAGGCTTTCTAAGAAATACTGAAAGCTAGAAACATCCTTTTATAGAAGAAATGTAAAAGGGAGAGTTTGGATGTTTAGAGTTCCAATCTAACTAAAAAGTTCAATCTTGAAATACATAAAGTGCATTCAACAACTGGGTCTTATAAGGAGATTAGAAATATAAAAAAGCCTTCTGGTTTTCAGCTTTTTTGTTTAAGTTATCTCATTGTAAAAGCTGTAGCTGAAACAATATAACCATGTGACACAATGTTTCTCTATCAAATTTATTCTTTCAGAAAATTGTTGTAACAGCTGGGGATGTGGTAAGCACAAAATTTAAATGTCAGTTTTTTCATACCTATTTTATCATTGCTCGTGTTAGACACTGGCAAATATCTTTGGGCCAATCCTTAAGAAGCAAGAGAGATAAATAATGACATATTAAAAAAAATGGCATAGGGGAAAGGTGTGATCCCTTTTACCAAATAATAGCCCTTGCTAATAAAATATATTCTGGCAGTCAGACCAAAAATTAAAGAACATCTAGTATGTTAGAGGAAACTCTGAACCATTCCTTGCTAGGAAGAATGCAAAGTTTAGTTTGGGAATCTGCTGTGCTTCCTGTATTACACCTGCCATAGAATTTCTACTATCCATGAGATCCACAAAACTTGAATACAAATATGTGTTTATTTCTGTAGGTAATTTTGCTTTCTGTAGAAGCAAATCAAATATCTTTATTCAATCTTTAGCTCAGAATTCCTAGATATCCATTAGGCATTTTTTTCCTGAGTGATATCTGACCAGGAATTTTGTGATTGACTCTATGGGCTGAAAAAATATGCCACATATATTTCAAGAGACAACATCAGGAATATGATTAAATGAGTTACTGACAAATATTAACAAGGACTTACTAATTGTAAGTAAACATACTTTTTATCTACTCTGATCACAAAAGTATACAGGTCTTAATATTTAGTTTGATAATAAGTTTAAGAAATCCAATTCTTGTTTTGCATATTTTTTACACTAAAATTATTATCTGATTTTTAAAATAAAATTTAGGATTTAAAATGTATGAACTGTATTCAAAACTAATTCTCCCAAGAGGAAATTTAAATTAGATTCATCCTATGCTAGTTTAAATTAATCCATGCAGCTTATTTAAAACCCTACAGGAGGAAATAAATAAACACATATTAAATTTTAAATGGTAAAATGTTTTGCTATAATCCAGGAAAATCAAAGCAAAACAAAAGAAATCAAAACAAACATCTCAGTTAATCTCTTTGTACAATAAAAGTAGGAGTTATCCAGAACTGAAGTTTGTTTGAAGAGCAGAAATGTGATAGCCATGCAAACCAGGAGCTGGTTATGATGCACCCATGTGGATGGTATCCCTTATGTTCATGGAAGGCATTATAATAACTGCTTCTTATTTAACTGTCCAAAGAACAACGATTGAATATTGTTGAATGTATGTGGACGCAATTCCATGTGCAATCATTGTTGCCGGGCTCTGTAAACCCACTCTTCTGCTTCTGGCATTGATTAAGTAATTCCATTTGTTTAATGCCTCATATATCAATAAACAAAATGTTTTACCTAGTTCTACATATTAATTTTACCCAAACTGAGTAATGACCTGATAACGATACAATCATTTTAGGTAACTAAGTATTCAGAAAAACAAAATCTCTTTTTAGTTTTCTCAGTTACAATCAAGATAAATAGAGCCAGGCTAAGGTATATTTATAAATAAACTTAGATGAGATAAACTTACATGTATTAACTTCAGCAAGCTGGGTTTTCTTTTACACGGTCTAAGAACTGCCTTAATCTCTACCTCATTTTGGTAGGATAAGAAAATGGAAGTTAAGCAACAAATGAATAGAAATCCAGAAAAATATTTTGTTATTGCTCATTAGATGTAAAGGAGAAATACCAGTTTGTTTCTCCAGAGATAGCACCAGAAATTAAGATTGGAGATTCTCAGCTGCAGAAAACCATTTCAAATATACACCAATTGACTTTGCTAGAAAAAATTACCTGTTTTTCCCTTCTAAATATCTAAATTTTTAAGTTCTAAAACACCAAACAACCAACCACAAAAACACCCCAGAAACCCTCTCCCCCAAACAAACAAGAAGAACAAAAAAGAAAAACAAAAAAACCCCACAAGGATGTACTACTTTCCTATTAAAACGAATGATTAAGGTTTTCCACATGGTAGTTTAAAGTAATTTTATAATTTGGGATTAGTTTTTATAAATAATGGATTTTTTTCCTTTAGAAAATCCCTGTTGTTTTTTTATCTGTTTGGCAGATGGCAAAGATAACAATGTCCTGAAATGTCCAGACAACTGTTCACCTTTACTGTACATATGACTACTGAAAACTTTCACAGAAACAGACTGGGTCAGGTTGGAAGCAACTACAGTGGGTGTCTTGGTTTGGGATACAATGGCTGGTGCTGCTAATAGGCATATTCTATTTAGTATTCAGAGATAAGGGCAGATTGACCTGGATAACCACCCTGATACTTACCCCACAGAATAGGGATGATACCCCAGAGCCTGACTCTGCCTCACGCTGGGTGCCAAAATCTGTCTTGGTTTGGGAAGACAGGTATCTGCCAGGTAATAAAAAAAAACCACACTGGAGTTTCCTTTGGAATGGAGAGTGTAAACGCCCCCTCCACCCCTTTTTTTTCTTTTTCAATCATAAATTTACAATCAGAGGCTCTTAGGCAAAGATTTGGGAAATAGGAATAGCAGTTCTTTACTAGTATGTATTACAAAGCAAACAAACACAAAAAAACCCCCACCAAACAACTACAGCATTAATAACAAACGAAAACAGTACCAAGAACCTTGAGGGCTTTGTTTCACAAAACCCAGGGCAGTTTGGTTTCCGTGCCCCTGCAGGATTCTCAGAGCACCAAGCTGAAACAGTGGAAAAGTCCTGGGCTGGTAGCTGGGATGGCAGGGTGTCCCGGCAGGCAGGGGCAGGATGTCCCGGCAGTGCAGGGGGTGCAGGGTCACACTGTAGCAAGAGGAGCAGCGCCGAAGAAGCCGAAGGCGAGGCAGGGCCGGACCAGCTCCCACGGGTGGCAGAGAAAACTCAGGATTCAGGCCGAACCGGTGATAGTAGATTTCCCAGGACTGGATCCCTTTGGCCACAGTGAAACTCTTCCAGCCAGCAACAGCTGTTCTCTCTCTCCCCGAACGCCGGAAAAAGAAGAGCCCACAGCTGCCTCAAGCTCTGTCTTTTACCTGCATTATCTCCCCCTTCCAACTTTGTCCACCTCTTTGTTTTGGTTAAGTACTCTCAAGTATCCAACACTTGGTCTCCTTGGTAACTTATGGGGAAAAAAAATTCTTTAGAGAAAGAAGGAACAAACCTAACCCCCAACAGTGGGTCATCTGGTCCAACCTCCCTGCTCAAGCAGGGTCATCCTAGGCACAGGATTGTGTCCGGAAGGTTCTTGAACATCTCCAACGAGAGAGACTCCACAATCTCTCTGGGCAATCTGCACTGCAAATAAGATCTTCCTGTTAAGAACTTTCAGTTCAATTATGCTACTTGACTTACCATACTTGACTACTTATACGTTTTGTTATTCTAGAACCTGAAGATCAACACCACATCCTACTATAAAATGCAAACATATAATAAATGACAATTTAGACTGATTTTTTTTCCCTCTTCCTGAGGCTAGAGAACTCTGAGGCTGGAGAGCTAATTTTGATTTAGATATTGATTAACTTAAGATATTTGGCATATTTTCTGTTGTAGTCACTTTCAGCACTCTATATAAGCCAATATTGTTTAAAAAAATACTAACAGTTTTTATAGGCGTTATCAACTAATCTGAAATTTGGCTTTCATTCAAAGTCTGGAGAGATGGAAGTCCCTGGCTATGTTTGCTATCTATGTTCACTTAGGTCTTAAACTTGTCCTCATCCACCCCAACCCTTGCAATGCTGCAGGTTACTTTGGACTCTGCTCTAGTCTTACTTTCGCTGACAAATCAGCTGAGTCCTACTGCAGGCAAGCTCTGGCACAGGTGGATACTGACAAAGAGGTATTTCACTAGACAGATAATGAGATATCTCTTTTCAGAGATGACCATCTGCCCTTTCCTCAGAAACTCATACCATTTCTTTATAATGAAGATGTCCTCTGGGTTGACAGTTTCTTGAGAAAATGGTTTCTCGATATCCCAAGCACCTAAAGAGAATTATGAACTGAAATGTGAAGAACACAAAGAGCTAATGACATGGAAAAATGGAAGGCTCAAAGAAGCTTCCTTTTTTTTTTTTTAAATTTTAGTAGTGCCATCCTGAGTTAAAAAGATTATCAGTGCTGCAGACACTGTGTGATTTGGAGTAGAATAATTACCAGTACACTGTGATTATCAGCGGGTAACAATGCAACATCTCATCCTTCTCATTCAAAAAATTTCAGGAGGTCTGAAAAGAAGGAGAGAGCATGATATGCACATGATGAAACAGTATTCTTTTATTTAAGCTTGATGATTCTGTCTCCTACAGTTTAAACAGATGTGTTATTTTGCCCCTAAATACCTGCCTGCATGATGAATGGTTCTGCAATGTAGTATACAGATTTTTAGGTTTTTTATTAAGTTATTACTGACTTTAGTAACCTGTATTGCCACAGCTGGAAAAACCATATGTTTCTCTCTCCTGCTTTGATTATCTGCAGTACTGCTGATCATTACAATCCACCCTGGGAAAAATTCTTTCCATTTTCTTGTATTTAAAATTGTAATTCTGCACATTTAAATTGCACCTAAATTTTTAAATATCTTTACATAAATCCATTATATAATTTAGATGGTGGTAGTGATGACATTTTGCATAGGATAAGATCAAAGAATTCACTGCTGAAAAGCTGTGTCAATTCATCGAACAAGTCTGTGGAGGCAGATATCCCTAACCAAAATAAGGCGCAGACATTCTCTAATCTACTAAAAATGCCTCTGGCATTATCCTTCCCATATTCATGGAGGCTAGTTCAGGGTCACAGATAGTAGTGCCCATGCCACATAGTATAGCTAAATGTAAAAGATTTGTCTTTATATTTCTGAGGAATTACTCTTTCTAAGAACCACTTATTAATGACTGATCACTCCCAACTGACAGAAACTCATAAAAATTATTACAAATTATCTCAAAGGCAGAAAAGCACACTGAAAGTTTTCAAATAAGAACAACTTTCTTCTGCAGTCATAGTCTTCTGCGAGAGGCAATCAACAAGTCTTAAAGTGTGGCCTACAGAGCATTGCTTGTAACTGTATTACACTTTCATTACAGGTAGAAGGCTCTTCATTCATGGAAAAGTTTAAAAGTTAACCAAAAAACAGTATTACAGCAGGACCACTGGTGAAATGATAATTAAACTTGCTTACATTTTGCTATTCTAAGACTGTGTTTTCATTCTTATAATGATTGAGTATTTCTCCTCTCTGGATTTTCTTCTTTGAACAATGCCATGCCCAAGCGTAGTCACACACATATATAGAAGTGGCAATATTTCTCTTTTGTTTAAACTGGTTAGGAGCCGAGTTTGAAGTCCAGAGCTGCCTTTGGGATATGACAAGTTATGGAGAGGTGATTTAAAACTCAGCTTTCATGACACACATCTTTGGTCTGAATAGAAGTTGGAGGAGGCACATAAAAATGGCTTGAAGCAAAGTAGCAGTGTTAAAGATTCAATATTCATCCTTGAAAGGACATTTTAATAGTACAGTTTAGACAAATGCTTTTACAAAAACGTTGATACAAAGCCAAGAATGAATGCTGCCAGAAATGGATTTTTTTTTTTAGCATTTCAGGTTTTATGAATTCTTTTTAGTTTGCAACATTAGTCACAGAATAATCAGATAATTCCCACCTGCAGTCATATGTCACTGTGCCAGTTGGCATGCTGCTTGGCTAGACAGGTGATTCCTACAGTAGATGCGGTAGCACAGTAATACAGGAAAATTGCTTCTTTAGGATGCTGGAAACCTAGCTGTTCCATAGATGTACAGAATGAACACACCCTTCAAATATGTATGAAAAAGTAACTATGTCCTCTTTCTAGAAATATCCAAATGTGAAATGGAAAACATCCACTATATAGTCCCTCCTCTCAGGATGAGAAAGACTGATCTGCCCAGATATTTTAAGGATTTTAATGTTTAAAGGGATGCATATTTTACTACTGTTAGGGGAAAAAATAAAATATTCCCATTTAAGCAGAAGAACAATTCTGTTTACAATGACAAGCCTATCCTTTATCTTCATTTGTTTCTTTTCCTATTATTTCATTGAACTATTTTATAATAACTGCATAAATAACACTAATCAATCCAAGTAAGGTAGAAGGATGTGGTCACACTTGGACCACACTTATAAGGGTTTGCTACTGTCATAACTAATGTTCTGTTATGCAAAAAGCCTAACATTGCTTCAGTCGTTCCTTTGCTTTTTCCTGATCTGTTCATAGAAATGTAGCTCTCCCCTGTGATGACAGCAAGCCTTGCTCTTTCAGATGTGACTACCTTCCCCACAGTGAGCATGCTGGTTGTTTTCCTTGGTTACACTAACTGTTTCCCTCCTCAGGATGGCTTTCATCTTGTTTTTGTTCATGTTGGAATATCCTTTAGTTTCCTATTCCTCTTTTTTGACTAATGCCAACAATTCCACCCTAGTGTGAAAAGCAACTTCATTGATAAACAGTTTATTCTCCCTTCCAGATAATCTCTAAAGGCACAAGGTATTTCTGAAAAGGCATTTCTGCAATGCACTGCTGGTATTTTTATGTTTATTATATTATTAGTGTGTATCTTCTCTTCTTTAGGTATTTCTGCAGAAAGTGGTCTATTTCCATATGATTTTGAATTTAGTAAGTATTTTTGTTTCAGGTAAGATATATATCTTTGTGATATGAGGATTAGATATTTGCCTAAATCATCAAACTGCTTAAAAGCAGATTAACTGGCTGTCAATCAGTCACTTTTAAGATTCTATCTTTTAGGGCTCCTGTTTCTCTGCTTACTTACAGGACTACTGAAGGGAAAACAAGGTTGTCCCATATAACTTGCAGATCATCTGGAAATAACTTTCTCTGGCTGATCTCAGCTACTTTATGAGAAGACAAATGGTTCTTAGAGTGGAAACTCAGCACAATTGTGGATATTTATCTGGAAATTTGGACTTTAAAAGCAAACTGAATTCTTAAATAATTGATGCAATCTATATGGAACCAGGCAATAGCATTTGGGTTTATTAAGACTTTCTATTTATATTTTAGCTTATTACCATTTACAACATACTACAGGAGCTGGTTAAAAGATGGCAATTGAATAAATTGTGGTCATGAGGCCTGCCTACACAGATAAAGTTAAAATTTCTAGCTCAGTTGATAGAAATGAGTGCCAGAGAAAAACATTATGTCCACATGACATCAGTTCTAATAAAAATCTGATTTGATTCTAAAATTTTCCATTGAAAATACTGGCTTGTCAAGAGAAGTGGGATAAAATTTAAAGGCTTTTACTTGCTGCTTTGACTTTTACTGATAATTGAGTTTCCATAGTCAATAAGCTTCAGAAATAGTTCTCAAAAATCAATGATCTATTTGTTTGTTTTACTCTCTTGTTTGTTTGGTTTATTTTCTTGGAACATATTTTACAATAGCCTGAAAAAATTTCAATTACTATATTTTCTCTCTGTAATTATTAGTTACTAATTAGTTATTAACATTGCTTCTTTTCATGGAAGTTTGCTTATTTTAAGTAAAGAAAAACACAGACAACATTCACACAGCCCAATTCTGAAAATCAATACCACTTTTAAGTCCTGCAAAACTTTATGTAACAGTTTCTACAGAAACATATCTTGAATAGAAATTCATAGGAAAAAGTATTATGCCTCAAAGCACTGTGCACTTTGAGTCAAAATTCTGGGGTTCTTTACCAGACTGAATGTAATCCTGTACAAGTCTTTTTTATCTCAGTGGGCATTGCTCCCTTACCTGTATATTTCATGGCTATATTAAACAAAACAAAACAAAACAAACAAACAAACAAAAAAAAAGTTCAACAGGTATGCATGGTGAGGTTTCTTTTAATGTCATCAGTTGCTTGACATAAATACGCATTTATAGTGATTCACATTCTGAAAGGTAAATGAAGTTAAATACCAAATTAAAAATCTCAGAAAATCCTTCTTTTTAAAATATTTTTTTCTTTCATGGAATTGCAATGGTTCTAATGAGAAAATGAAAAGAAAACATTTCATCACCTTAGGATGAACTGGAAGGCTCAATTATTATTTTGGTTTTGAATACCCAGGATATTACCAAAGTCATTAGAATTAAGGAAAGCTGTGGTAATGATTTTTCCAAATACAGATTGTTAAAAAAAAATCTCTATACTTAAAAATACAATGAAAAGACTTTTTTTTCTGAAAATCAGTTTTAATTTGTGAGTTCATGATTCCAATTCCACTGCAATGAATACTGTGCATAGCTCCAATGGAGCTGAACTGCTCTAAAATATGACTAGAAACTCAGAATTCACACAAGGAGTCCTTAGTAAGGATTAAACAAAAACTCAGCAGAAAACAGCAAGAACGTCATGATTCGGCCACTATTTGCTTCTCCTATACTTTCAAGTTGGCACAATTCTGTACAGATGAAGTTGCAGCAAGCTTTATAAATAATGAACATAAAATCTACTCAGCTCTCATCCTGTTGCAGAAAACTCTTATTAAAGTGTCAAGAGATACCAAGAATGAAAAGAGTAGACCAACAGCAGATTATAAACTTGTTTGCAAGGCCCTGCTGTAGACAGCAGAAGCAGTTACCTAATTATCCTGTCATTACCTGATCTTCTAATTAGCAATACAAACAAAACACTCAAAACACTTCCTGGTTGCTGTGGAATTGCATTGATATAACGGTGCTTCCATGCTCTTTGCACTACAAAGATCTATTAGAAAACAGAAAAACAAAAATATTCAAGTCATGCTTAGGGATCTGAAAGTATAGAATATGTATTACACTTCTAGCACTATATTACAGCTTTCTTTTTTTCTTTCCTACAAAAATTGTCTACAATATTGCCACTTCTCCCTCATACATCGCATGGTGTTTTGGTTGCTTAAACGCATTCCTGTTCTTCATGTTAGGATCAATAAGATTCAACTGTAGCAAGTATACCTTTGGGAACTGGTTATTTATTAAAAAAAAAAAAAAAAAATTAAAAAGAGCTGTTAGAATTGAGGAGAACAAATAAGACAGTTCTATTCCTTTTTGTTTCAATATTCAGGTGTGCAAGTCTCATCCATAAGAAATTCCTCATGATTCTTTAATCAACTTCAGATTCACATTGCGATATTTAACTCTTTCATTTTTATTCTGAGGTAAACAGGGAGATTCTGGGAGTCAAAGAGAAGAAACATTTCTAAGACTGCTAAGCTACTTGAGAAAGAAGAAAGGAGGTATTCTCACTGAGGAGAGAAATGTGAAAGTCTAAGAATAATAACAAAGCAAATATGAACCAAAAGGTATATGCTGATGTTACTAGAAAGTAATTTTTTAATATTCATGTTATGCATTTTATGCAAATATCAAAAGCATAATTTTCTGTAGTATGGTTTGAAAAACTTGAAAACACAGTTTTTTTTCTCTGTTAAATTATGCAGAAAGAGAAGAAAAGCTTTTTGGTATTTTTAACCCAAGAAGACAGTAATTTTCAACTGCAGAGATCCTGTAACAAGAACAAATCAATGCACAAGAACCTAATCTTTGGTCTTGAGGTTATGGTGAATACACTGAGGAATAGATAATAATAAGTATTAAGGAAAGCCCTTTGGAATGTTTCAATTGTAATATATCTGTACATTGCAACACCTCCCTGAGAAGCACAGTGTCACATATAATTATACAGCGCCCAGAGATAACACAAAAGACCATCTGTAAGCTTTGAACAGATGTAGCCTTTGAATTCTTGAGCTTATTATGGTCTTAACATTTTCAAACCTCAAAACAAGTGCAGCTTCAAAAGCAATACTGGAGTAGGAACAAATTTAAAATTGGGATATTCAAATTCCTGTGTAGTTGATATTTTTTCACTGTTATTTAAAAGCATGTATCTGTTCAATACCTTGTGTTTTAAGGGAAAAGTGTTTTGTATACATAATCAAATACCTGCAGATTTTATTTTTCAGATTAATCTCCTTAAAAACACACAGACTGAGAACAGAACAGAATAGAATAGACTATTTCAGTTGGAATAAACACAGAACAATCATCTAGTTCAATGGCCTGACCATGTCAGGGCTGACCAAGTTGTCAAGTCCAAATACTTCTTAAACACTGACAGTCATGAGACATTAACCACCTCTCCAGGAAGCCTGTTGCAGTGTTTAACTACCCTCTTGGTAAAGGAATGCCTTCTACCATCTACTCTAAACCGTTTCTAGCGCATTTATGAAGGATTCCCATTCCATCCTATCGTTGAACAGCAGGGAGGAGAGATCAGGACCTTCCTTTCCATTTCCCCTCCTCAGAAGTTGTAGAGAGCAATGAAGTCTCCCCTCAGCCTTTTTCTCTCCATACTAGACAAGGATAAAATCCTCAGCTGCTTCTCATAGGACATTCCTTACAGCTCTTTCACCAGCTTTGTTCTCCTCCTCTGGAGACAGTGAAGGACCTTCACATTCTTCTTTTATGCTGAGGCCTAGAACTGCATACAATGCTTTAGGTGGGTTCACACCAACACTGAATACAGTGTGATGATCACTCCTTTTTACAGGCTGGTGATGCCGTGTTTGACGCACCACAGGGTGTGGTTTGCCCTCTGGACTGCCAGGGCACACACACAGCTGACTCACACTGAGCTGCTGCTGACCAGCAGTCCCAGATCCTTTCCTGCAGGGCTGCTCTCCAGCCTCTCCTCACTTACACTCTTCTCCATCATAACTCCCTCCTAGGTGGAGAATACAGCTGTCTTGGAGTGATTTGTGATGCTAGTCCATTCCATGATCCTCTGCTTTATGCCCAAAAAATGGCAGCACTACCTTTAAGGCCTGGGACCGTGTGTGTGGGGGGGCTGGGGAAGCTGTGGGCTCTTTGGCAGGCATTTTTCAAAGCCTCATGGCCCAGGCCTTCCGTGGCACAGGGTAGTTTGGTTTTTCTTGGGTTTTTTTTTGGCCCAGGCAAAATCTTTTCCCTCCCCTGGCTGGGAGAAGCTGCAGCAGCAATCTTTCAGCTGTCTCGAGGTGAATAGAATAGCTGCTAGTCTGAGATGAGAGAAGCAGGAGCGGGGCCATCCCACTCCAGCCCTAAACCCTGGGGAGCCAAGCCAGGGAGAAAGCACACCAAGAGACTCCAGCCCATGAGTGCCATGATGAGGTCAATGCCAGAGAGCCACCAGGTTTTGGCTACTGCTGGAACTCTTCCATGGAAGTTCCACTTCCCTCAGCATGAAAGCCAGCACCGTCTCACACCATATGTCAGGGATATTTCTTATTTAACTTTTGCCCCATTCTCTAAGCAATTTTGGGGCCTTGTTCCTGTGACTTTGTAGGGTGGGGAGGGAGTTTTGTGAGCATTCTGTTGTGAAAAAAAATTGTTTTTCGGGTTTTTTTTCACTTCCCTTAGCATTCATTTTTCTGTTGGTAGAGAGGGATTGCTGAAACCCTTAGAGGAGAGTACTCTTTGCAGAGTGTCATCTCTTAAATTTGTCTCAAAACTGAGTCAATTGAATTTGAACTTTTGAAACTTGTTCCCAATAATCATAGCCCAAAGCACTAATCTATCTAGATCCCTCTGCAAGGCCTCCTGTCCTTCAAGAAAGCCAATACCACCTCCCAGTCTCCCAGTTTGGGACCATCAGCAGACTTATCATAGATACACCTACTGCATCCATATCATTGATAGATAGATTGAACAGGCATCTTCCTGGAACTGCATGCTGAGAAACATCTCTGGTGACTTCTCACCAGCCAGCTGTAATTTCATTCACCACAACCTCTGAGCTCTGCCCTTCAGCCCCTTCTTCACCCAGAGCTCCATTAACCCACACATCCCACGGCTGGACAACCTGTTCAGAAGGATTCTGTGAGGGTCAGTATTAAAAGCTTTACTAACATCCAGGATAACTATATCCACCACTTCCCATTACTCCACTAGGGAGTGACCTTTTCCTAGAAGGATATCAAATTACTGAAACAGGACTTTCCCTCTGTGGACCCATGTTGACTGTGACTGGTGACCGGTGACCACATTATTCTTTAAATAACTTCCACTAGTATCCAGTATGATCTTCTCCATAATTTTTCAAGGAGCTACAGCTAGACTAACAGATCTACAGTTCTCTGGGCCTTCTCTCACACCATTTTTGTAGATTGAAATAACATTGGTTAGCAGATTAATTTTATTTCATTCAGGTAGCAGGAAATGGTAAGAAGTTCAGAGTGGGACGTGGTTTGTTTCAGGGGTTGAAGACAAGGAAAAGGAAAAGGAAAAGGGGATGTGCCCAAGAAGGCTGCAAGACATGAGAAAGGAAGACTGAAAGAGGAAGGAATAAAGAAGATAAAATCCTATCAAACCATACTAACCATACACTACAGAGGTAGATCTTCACACACCTTGAACTAGCTTTAAGAATGGTTATAAACTCTTGGTCCCAAAGGTATCATATACCTAAGTGGAACTGGAGTTTTATTAAACAGGACTATGAAAAGCATAGATTTAATGATCCTGTACTTACACCCAGCTAAGCAACCGATAGCATTCCAGAGTGCTGCCAGCTTGGAGTGCTCTGTGAGCAATAAAATTATAACCAAGCTATTAATAAAAACCGATTTTCATTTCTTCCATTCATTAACCACTTGTTATGAACAGCAAATACCTAGGTGGAAAGTAAAATGCAAATTTCTCACATGGTTTCTCACATGCCCATAAATCTCCCAAACCAAAAGTCTATGAAAGATAAAAGAAAAGGTTAGAACTTACTTTGTAAAAAGGAGATAACAGACTTATATGTGAACAAAGTTATCACTACAGACTAATGGAAACTATAGAAAAACACTATTTCACAGACAAAACTTTAAACTTTCTACCCATTTACGGGTTCCTTATCTTAGGGTACTGAAGAGAAAAAAAGAAAGGAAATTCAACCACGATACATTTGCACAATCATAAGAGCAAAGTAAACTTTTCCAAATAAGAGAAAAGTTTGCCCACATGCGGTAAAATATCAAGAATACTAGGGTAACTTGAAAGGGTGTGTACTGAAAACAAAAACACTCATTATAAGGTGGAAATAATAATAGATTTTACAGCGTACCTGAAGTTTCTGAAGACAATGGACCAACCTCTTTCACTTCCAAGTAACTCTGATTTTTGTAACTGCAGGCATAATTCTAAGGTTCTGTTTGCTTGGTAAGCCTTCCATTTCTCTCTAGATTGCGAAATGTTCACCCACAGTTTACCTGTTCTTATATCAAAAGAGGGTTCCAATATCTTTCATCTGGTTCCTCTTTCCCATGTGAATGTTGAGTTAGTTTAGAAAAGCCCTGCTTGGGAACTGAGGAGGCTTATATATACACCCAACAAAATACAAATAGATCACGAGAGTCTCTTTAGTCAATCTTTTAGAGGTTTGGTGGCAGTTTTATTTATTTATTTAGATCATCTACAAATAATAACCAGTGTCCATGTTTAGCACAGACAACGGGGAAGTATCAACACATTGACATTGAGTAGTCTGACACTCGTTAAAATAAATAAATAAATAAACAAAATCTAGATTCTGAGTTCACCTTACCGTCTTAGAAAGATGGGGAAGAGAATTTTCAGCCCTGTTCTTACAAGTTTTAGTTTTCTCAGACAAAATCTTGCTAGATTCTTGTCTGCAAAATGAAAAGTTGTGCACACACAGTAGAAACACTGGAAGAGAAGTATATACTCAGGAAGTATCAAAATGAATCTCACTTCTAGATAGCATTACAGATGGAAAGCACATACACTTTTGCACAGAAAAATTCAGGCATTAAAAAGTTTGCATGCAATTTAGGTGTGGAAACTTTAATTGGCCAATTAAATATAACAAATGACAATCAGTGAATTTCACAGAGCACATATGAGTTTGGTCAGCTGAGTAGTTCCCAAAGTTTATAGGAGCTTGACTAAGTTGTCTAACTTTCTGCTGATGTCAGAAGCAAGTATATATGACATTCCCAGGAGGTTGATTTGGATGACAGAAGCTTAACACTTCAGTTTTTTAAGATTTTCAACAAATCTGTGAAAAAATAAAATCTTAATTTCTAAGAATACAAGTATATTGGGGAGCAGGGGGGAGATACATATGTGAATTTTTAGAAATTAATTAATGCTTTATAGACATTCTTTTTTCCAAGTGTTACTTCCTTGTTATCACTAGCACAAGTGTATTATCTATCTCTAGTCAAAATAATACCAAAAACCTTTTATGTATTAAAACTGGAAATTCATTACATATCATCTTAATATTTAGACATGAGGGAAAACTATACACAAATAAATAGATTTAAATGAAAATAATTTGCCTTAAAACACAAATATAAGTTTAAACAAACTAGTAATATTTCTGTAGTCTATAAATAAAGTCAATGCATAACTGTGAGTGTTCTTTATTTTGTTTCAAGTGATTTCATTGTTCAGATGATGTATATTTGATAGAATTGGTGAAAAAAATGTAATATAAAGACATATTGAAATATTACATTTTGTCCATACACAGATAGTCCAATCCTTATTCTATTAAAAAAATTAGAGAAGTAGTAAGTAATGCTTTAAAGCACTCTCAGTATGTGCTAGGCACAATAATTTGTGTCTTTCATAATTTTTTCTGTGGTTCTAGATGTGTGTTTGTTTCACGAATACCAAGCACTTATGATTTCTTTCTAGCAAAAACTGACTCAGGATAAAGTATGCCAGAGAGAAAAGTATTATTTTTCTTTTTAACTACTATTGTTATTATTTTAACTTTATATGGATGATATTTTGGGGGAAGAAACAAGCAAATGAGTGAAACTCTGGTACATTTCTTAATACTGGAATGACTTATTATAATGCCAAATGGACTCTATTTTCTTAGATTCCATGTTACTGTATAAGCTAACCAAAATTTGCAGATACTTTTAAACCGTAACTGGAAATGCCATGTTGATTTGATTTTTAAGTTTCTACTCTTTGGAAAACTATATTTTCAGGACACAACTCTAGGGCATGATGAGTTAGGATAAAAAAAATCAAATTCTATTGCATGTGAGTTCATTACTGAGTTATTAATAACATTTACTAATTATTACTATTCTCTAATCTCTAGCTACCTTGGCAGCCCAGCTATAATAAAGCAAGACTTCACCAGAAATTTCCACCTTCCCTACAGTCAGAATAAATACATAGCAGTCCTGACTGATTAAAAATCAGACTGCTAAATCTTGCTAACAGAATATATTTAACATTTAAAAAAAAAAAAGGAGTTCCTTAAAAGATGTCACATAAACATGCTACTAAACTTTCATTCCACTAATAAAACTTTGCCCTACTAATTCAGACAGGAAAGTAAAAGGTCAGAAAGATTTAAAAGCCATAAAAATGTATTAATTGCCAGAGCATTAGGCCATCTGTCGTGAACCAAGAGTCTTTGTCCTCTGTGGTGGACTCAGCTCTATCAATAGTGTAACTGCTGTTCAATAGCTGTGTGTTAGTTTAGCTCCTCCTGGAGCAGACATTTAATTGAAACTCAGACTGGCAGAGTACATGGCTCCCTGTTGTTAATTGGTCTTTAGAGACTGTTAAGAAGTATCGCAATTATCTCTAGCCCCAGTCCCAAAACAACATTTTTTTTTTTAAAGAAGGAAATAATAAGGTCACCTTGTCTTTTCATTAACAAGCACCAATAAAAATTTTGTCAGTTCTTTAAATAAATGTAAGCCTATGTGACATTTTCTTTAGAGACAGACTTGAATAGAAGTATGGCACAGCAGTTGATCGTGTACCACTAAGGCAGGTGGCCCAGAGACTGCCTGATCAAAACCAAAAGTCCTTTTTCACTCTCTTCAGTGAAAAATACTCTTTCTAGGATCAGGTTAAGAGCTTTAATTCAAGGTGTGTAAAAATAATGCACTATAAAATGTCAAGATGCCTGAAGAAGATGGATGGGAGAAATAAAGCAACAAGTGATCTGTGAGAGAGCCCGAACACCCTTCAGAGAAGAGGATTTTAAGAGCTAATTAGAAACATTTTTCAGTTAAAGCAGCCACCTGTATTTTCTGCCACAAATTATTTAAACTTGAAAAGGGAGAATGGAAATGTTCAGCAATACCTCCATAACACAAGACAAAACAATAGAAAAACTGTATAATCCAGTAATTTACCTTTTAAAATACCACTTACAAACTAAAAACCCTTCGTTAAGGACTAAACCTTTCTTTAGAACATAGAAAAAAACTTTAAATAACACAGAGTCACTAGGACATGATTTTAGATTTTTAAGAAGTAGCAGAAATTATCCTCTCTCTATACAGAACAATATTTATATAATAGTATAAATCATAGTAGTATAAATATTTATTTCAAGAAAAAAATAAAGGCAAAAGGTTAAAAAAAAATCCATATATATATATAGTCAATAGGAATTCTTACAAAATTAGATGTGATCTCTTACAAGATTTTATTTTCTCTCCCTCAAGAACAAAAGTGACATTGAGAATACTGTTTCATTTATGGATCCTCTTGTATTTACAATGAGCATACTTAATACTCATATCTAGACATATAAGACAACCATCATCTTTGCCTTAAATTTCAAGTTGATTCTAGAAATTTTTCATGCTACTATTGGAAAAATAATAGTAATTTTTGCTAGGAAGAATATTCAGGGAATAGTCTCTTCTAACCAACCTTCTCCTTATTCATTGAAGCAAGACTGGCGAATAGTAAGAGTGGTATCCTGGAAATGTTAAGCATTTAAACACTGCAGAGTGCTGCTAGAGATAAAAAAGACACCTCACATTCAGATGGTCAGGGAAATCACTCTATGTGTTTAATGAAATGGATGAGGATAACTGAAAGACAGACTACCAATGCAAACACAGCCGCTCAGGGTAGTTTTCTGTCCCCTTCAAATAATTACACAGCATAATCTTTGTGCATGTTATACAATCTGCAGAAAATCTGCAGGGTAAAACACAGAGCTATAAACAAAATAACCATGTTGACTACTGTGGGAGTTGTAGCCAGTATGTATTGGGCAGTCCCACACCAGTGCCCTGGTGGCACTTTTGGGACTTTGAAAAGCACTGCACTCATCAGCTACTCAAGGACTTGAGTAGTTCCTTGTTTAAACTTTAGTGTGAATGACCAGTGATCTAAATGAGTATTTTAGATGGCCTTCAAGCAGGAGACTCTCAGAAGCTTGTGGTAAATCACCTTGAATAATGATTAATTAACAAGGACCATAAAATACACACTTTTATTTCTGTGAACCTTGTTTCCCAAAGAAAATTTGATTCTGAGACTTTGAATCTGCTCCAGGGTGTGAACTAATTGACCTGGTCATGTAGCTCAGACAAGAGCTTGTACAAAGAGGTACTGAGTTTTCACCAGGTTACTATTTACATCATTAAACTTTTAGATATTCAGGAATTAATTGAAACTGCCTGAATCCAAAGTACAAGTATCTACCCTAATGCTAAATGTTATCAAAACACAAGAAATCTGAAAAACAGGCTTTATAAGCACAGGTCTGGTATCAGAGTCTGCAGCAGGGCAATTTGGTGTAACTTGGTGTGGAAAACTTTAATAAAGAGGGGGTGAAAAAATATATTACATACTGTAAAATTATCTTTGCTTTTACTCATTTGTAGGAGACACTGCTCTCAGACGTAATTCTGGAAGAACATAATTCACATGCTCATGTCTTCAGTTGCTCAGTACATTAAATAAAGCATTCAGGCTAATTAAATAAGACTGCTTTAAGGTAAATCTCAGTTCTCCTTCAATGAATACGGACATGAAAAGCTTCCAGGTATATACCCCTTGCTGTCATCACTGTGAGGTCCATCCCATAGACTTGAAAGTCCAGCTTTAAAATTCTATACTGTTTTAATGGTTCATATATTTTTATTTGGTGTTATAAATGTGTATCTAAAAGTTAGGATAGTTTTTGTGGGCTTTCTTTTTTCTCTTTTTGAGAAACTGTAAGGGTTTTGAGAACAGTAATGGTGAACTGCACTTCAGATCATTACCCTTTACAATTCTGGGTACTGTCTTAAAAAAAAAAAAAAAAAGAGGCCATAGGAGTAAATTCCCAAAGACCAAAATGATCAACATAAGAAAAGAAAATTATTCCATTTCCAAATCTCTGCAAAAAATATTTGTTTTGCAGGTCTTATTCCAAGTAACCCAGATAGGTTACTATTAATGGTCCTTTTGTCATTAATGGTTCTCTCAATACTTTCACTGCTTGAAAAGCTTTGTTAACATACCAACATCAATATTAATATGTGATAATTTAAAGTTTGACAGAGTTACTGATAACTCAAGAATCTTTAACTCTCTACTTTGGCATGTTTTATGTGTGAAGGAGAAGAGCGCAAACTGCTCTGACTAGGGAGAAGATGTAAATAAAAAGCATTGCGGAAGACTAAGCTTGAATTTTTCTTGTAACAAATCTCAAAGTCGTTGTATTTACCACTTAACTTCTGTTAAAGTGCCAGGTTGTTATGACTGTATATTCATGAAGAGGTGTTTAAAAACTCAGACTTGGTTAGCTAAAATTAACAGTAAGTTTCATTCTCGAATACAGAGAGTTTAATACCAATTTTTCTTTTTTTGTTGTTGCTGATGTTGTTGTTAAAGATAGCTCTTTAAAGTGAATTGATGGATTTTTGAACTAGTTTTCACAGGATGGATTTAAGGTAAATTAACTGCATTTTAAGGTTCCATATAAGACTACATAGGATTCATTATTCCCTTTAATACTTAAATGGAACTCTCTTGATTATTTTTAAATTTTAATGGATATTTCAAAGAATCACACAACCACAGAATTGTGTAGCTTGGGAGGGACCTCTGGAAGTCATCTTGTCCAGAAGACAATGTATAAATAATGTGTAGAACCCTAATATCATTGATGATATATATGGAATATGTCCCAGATGGAATTCTAAGCCCAATCAAAAGAAATTCATAAGAAACTGTGATTAAGACATCTCAGTATGGAACAATTTCTCACCGCTTCTTTGTGCTTTGTTGCTTTATTTCTTTCCTTATTAAGGAAAAGCTATTATTTAAATAAATGTTTGTTACTTGTTTTCCACTTTGATACCATTAGTCCAGAGCAAGAAAATCTGTTTAATCTGAAGGGAGCAATATGTCTGAAATGTCACTGGAAATTAGAATGATTAGAATTATATTTTCTTTTCTTGTTTGTCTCTAATACATACATACATACATACATATATATATATAAATGTGTGATTTGTTTAAAAACACAGATGAGTAAATTTAGCCAAGACTATGGCTTTAAAGCTGCTTTCCTTATCTTAGATTCTCCATTCCTAGAAAAAAGGCTGTCATGATCATTGTACATGCTCATCTGAGGAACACTTTGAACAATCAAATGTCTCTGTTTCCCAGCAATTATTTCATATTGCAGCAACTGAAAATTCCTTGCCAGAAATAAGGCAAGTTCAAAAAAAGATGAATATGAACAAATAAGAGAAGCAAGGGCAGAAAGAAAAACTGAAGCACAGATGACAGAATTGATTTCTCTCAAGTCACTCACTAGGTTTGCATTCAGCTTCTAAGTCTGCTAGAAAATCAGAAAACTCCAGTGTGGTTTCTCAACCTAAACCCCTCAGGACATCATTCCTTTCCTGTTTGATTCCCAGCTTTTTCCTAACTGTCAGCAAAGATTTACAGTACAGGTTTCTCAAAACTAATCTTAGCAAGATTAGTTGAAAAACTGCTGCTGACCTGGGATCTGTATAAATATCATACATTTAATAAGGGCATCTCAGTGGTATTTTCCTAAAAATAAAGAAATCCTATCTCTCAGATGATGTAGGTCTGTGTAACTTTACTGATTTTAAATGGTGAATACCGGTACATATAATCTAAAAATTTGATTGTTTTTTTGTAGTAGTCTATTACTGGCTAGATAGTACAGCTTTCATTTTCTGATTTAATCCCTTCTATTGGAATAGCCTGCAGCTTCTTGTTTAAATAATTTAAAATACTCTTTTTTTTTTTTTTTTTTTTTTCTTTTTTTTTTTTTTTTTTTGACTCTTTTAACTTCACATCTTCTTGCTGTGACTCAAAAGAGAAATAATTAAAGGACTCCTCAGAAGCCTGGAAATTACCTTCACCTGAAAGCACTGTATTTTAGATACAAAGAACACATAGTAACACCCACTCATTAGCAGACTTGCTGTGAAACCTCTGTTCCTCCTCCCTATTTAAACAATCAGATTGGTCCTGCTTAAAAAAAAATACTTTAAATCATCAAGATAAAAATATTTTAAGCAAATAAGGAAGTTCAAGACACTCAATTTTCACAGCTCTGTGGTTTAAAGATTTTTGCCATCAAAGTATTTACATCTGCTGCATTGTAACGGCATATCAATTTAGTTATTCGAGAAGAAGGTTTGCTATAATTCCATCTGTCACTGGAAAATGGCTGATGAAAATAAAAATTCTCTCTTCTTACAGAAGAAAGTTGAATAAGAATAAAATGAGAAGCTTGGATTTGCATTATCTCAATACTGTCATTGTTTATGATTTTAGTAATTGGCCATTCTGTACAACCAGTCTATTATAAATGTAGTGTGGTCCTGTGACTTCTTTTCAACTTTTCTATATGGTAGGAAGTATTTTTATCTTCTTATGAAGTTTAATTCATTATTCCATTCAGTTTACTGTTCAAGATTTCCCACTGATTTTATCAGGCTATATTAGTAATTTAATTTTTTGTTTCAGACAACTTCACACACTTATCCAAATGACTGAAAGACTTTCAAAGCAGACTTTTTTAGTCTCAAAAAAGACTTTTAAAACCTAATTTTCCAATAAAGTTTATTAACCTTGAGGAGATAGTGAATATACTTAAAATCATCAGAGATTGGCTGAGGTCAGTTAAGAAGTTGCACTGCAAAACAAGATAAATCCTAAGCATCCCAATTATTAATATTATTATTATCAGTAATATTTTCTTGGCTGACCCATAAATTTCACTGGTTTTTGGGGTTAAAAGTTTTCTTAAGCACTCTTTTAACCTCATATATAGCACCATTTACTTAAAAGGAGCAACAGAAAACTACTATGTCAAGATACTAGTTCAGGAGAAAGGAGTGGTTTATCTGCACTTAATGCTTTTAACAGTTTCTCCTGTATCATCCTTCTAAACAAACTGATTTCTTGGACTTACTTGGATGAAGTACAGATAAGATAAACAGAGAGTGAAATGGATTAAAAGCTGGCTCAACTGCCAGGCCCAAAAGATGGTCACGAAATAAATACATCAAGCAAAATACTCACCTTGGCATGTACTGGCTATATTTGCGTATTTAGCTTGCTATCTAGCTTCTTTCCTCTTTATTTGTTACTTTGTCTGCCTCTTATTCTTACAACTGATTTCCCCTTCTGCCCTTTTTCCCAGCAGAATTTCTATAAATGTGAGGCAACATGAAGCAAATTCTGCTCGTGAATAGCTGGTTTCAATTGAAACAGCATGCTTGTTAGACCTAAGATATGGAAATAATAATTGAAGCATATTGGGCCTGATTCTTCCCTGGGTTTTATTCCGTCAGAGGACTGTAAGAATTTAAGAAAGTACAAGACAAGCAGCTGCTGTGTCAGTTTTCAACCGTTGTGGGCACCTTAAATACATTTTTCAAAATTTGATTCAGTAAAGAGCTGCATGAAAGCAATTTTTTGCTTAAAATACCCATCCAAATTCTCACACTAAATACAAATTATAATCCTTCTTCAAAGTTAGAACACGATATTATTTTCAAATTGCATCATCAACACCAGAAACCCATACAAAGCTTTTGCAGTTAAAAAAGTCCAGAAAAGGATTTTTAAAAACTACTGAATGTATCAAGTCCTCCTTGATAAGCCTCTCATTAATAAATAAATTTTACCACTTATTTTATATAAACTTTTTTTTTCCCACTAACATTGGAAAAAGTTTTTAATATAAGGAGAAGCTTGGTTTTATAGTTTATGTCTTCATCATATCCCTATCTCACCTTTCCAAATAATAGAAATTACTTTCATACACATAAATCACAGTTGGAAAAAACTGACAGCAAACCATATACTAAATCTGAAATATTTAAAGTTAAGGATTTTTCAAAAAAGCAAGTTCTTGAAAATCCAGCTTTGGACTGACTTGATTTAAATACTTACTGAACATGAATTCTTCCCTCACATGCCCATTATTTACCAGTGGGATAGACAAATTTCTATAAACAGCTGTCCTTTACCTCAAGGTTACTTAAAAATGTTCAACTTTTTGAGCTTTTAAATATGAGAAGAATGCTATATAAATTTGAACTGGATAAGGGAGCTCAGGAATTCTTGAGCAGTATTCCTTGACAATGAGCCTTATACACAGGAAATAAATTAACTGTTCACGTTGAGGTTTCTCTGTATAATGTTGAAGTATTTTCATTCTTGCATGCCTTCCACTGCCATTTTCTATCATATCTGCAACAAAGGTTTACATCCCTGTATCATTGGACATACTAAAACAAACTACGACCTCAACTGAAAAAAATGTAACCTTGGAATTTTTCTTTTTTAGTCCCCTTTTTTAGTGAACCCAGAAAGTTGGGGGGGGGGGGGGGGTGGGAAGTATTTTTTCTGGGAGATACTCAAATGAAGTAAATTTTGATGTCTTCTAATGCTGTCCTGTCCTGTACCTATCACAGCAGACAAGTTCATTCATTCACCATAATTATTACTCCAAGATGAGGCAACTACCCGGTACATGTACCTCTACAGTAGGAATTAGAGAGAGAAGGGGAAAGAAAACTCTCCCAGCAGAGCTCAACATGACAGACTGCACAAATCAATTTTGATTAATTCTGCCTGTTTAAATCTGCCTGCTCTTTTGGAAAGATTGCTATCTGTGTCAGGCACTATGGCAATATAATTAACAAAAGCACTGCAGGGCACTGATAGCACTCGCAGCCAATTTACTTGGCAACATCTTGGTTTTATGAGAGTGCCAGGTTAGAAGGCCCACTGTATTAAAAGTGAGGATTTGTGTTCTATCTTCATGTAAAAGGTACTCATCTTTTACCAAGAAACACTTTGTGAGGTTTTAATTAAATGGCTTCAAGCAAGAATTAATGACAGGGAACTTCTGAAAAACACCTTCAGGGTTACAAGACAGAGACTGTTTCAATGTAAGACTACTGAAAATGAAAACCAAGGGTGTCAGAGTTATGAAGTTCATACTGGGAAGAACAGGCTTATGAAGAGTTGTTTTGTTCTGGTTTGTTTTTCGATGCTACTTGGTACACACATTTCAAGCCACCTACTGCAGAGGACTGACTTTTCTGAAGCAATATCTCTGTTACGTTACATTGCTTCATTTCCTAAAGCACTTGACAGAGTGGTAAAATATACTACACTGGTAATAAAATGTCATTTGACATTACAAACAGTAAACTCATCTACATTTGAGTATTTTTTAGTGTGAAGATGTCAAAACAGTGTCCTTCTTTCAGAAATGGCGAAGCAATCAAATGCAATGTAATGAACAAGAACTTCAAAATATTGTCTAAATGTCTCATTAAAAATCAGATTACCAGTCTGGTGTGTGTATATAAAGTTTGTATCTTGCAGTAGTATTCCATGATAATTGAGGAGTAAATTGGCATCTAACTTCCAGAAGAATCAGGTTAGTAATTCTGTATGATTTAGGTTTAGGTTCAAATAAAAAAAATGTGGATTATATCCTACAATGCATTTATTTACTAGAAGTTCAATCTGCTACTTAAATAGTTAAAAACAAAACAAACAAAAAAACCAAACAAAAAAACCCCAAACAAACAAACAAAAAAACACCCTCAAACATATTGTCAAACAAGTCATCATCTGTTCTCTACAGAGATGAAAGGCTGAAATAAATAAAAATTGAAGGCAACATCCATACTTTCCACTGCTGTTTGGGGAGGGCTTGGGAGTGGTGAAGTTAAGCATGACAAATGGGTGAGGAAAGATGTTGCTTAACTGTCATGTTTTACTGCTTGCCACATAAATCTATTTACATTGACAAAAATTTCATTTCCCCCATACAGAAACCTTTTTTGCCTGTAGTACAGTAACTGTAAGCAATCTCCTGATCTTCGCCTTTACCTGTAAGATTTCTCATTTTATTCTATCCCCTCATAAGAAGAGTGAGAAAGCAGCTGAGTGGGGATTTGACTGTTAGCCAAGACTTACCGGCCACAATCTTACAAGAACTTAGATAAATCCCATATATATCTGCCTATATTTATCTTTACAGCTTTGTCTAACAGAAAAGCAATCGCCATAGTTTTCCTTATATACCGGTGGGACAGTAACATTTTAATTTGATGAATTGCAGGGTTTTCTTTGTTTTGTTTTTTTTTTTTTTTTTTTTTTTTTTTTTTTTTTTTTTTTTTTAACAAACTACTGTGTTGCTAGATCAATCAGCTCTTTCATTTAAGTTATTCATTCCAGTAGGTGAAAGTATGAATTCAGAATCTTTTCAGTTCACTGAGAAATTCCACAGTTTTGTTTACGGGGATGATGTACAAGAAAACCTGAAGACTGCCACAAGAAACAATTCCTGTATCAGCAATCACCTCAGTGAACCATGTATATCTCCATAAGAGAAGTATTCAGCCAGAACTCTCTGTCATGAAACAATGCATATAAAACCTAATACTGAAAGAAAATGAAGTACAATATTTGACTCATGCTATAGCAAAATGATCAGGATTACAGCACGTTTTGTTCACTTCTTTTGCTTAGGTTCCATTTTCTACAATAATGGCATATTTAGAATAATAAAACAGATCAAAAAAACTTGCACACCAAAACGATAAAATACAATTAAAAAAAATTATTATCAGAAAGTCTTACTGGCCTCTTTTGCTATGAATATTTTTAGCATAATTCTGAGGCCAAACAATGCAACTTATGTCTCTCCTATACATAACAAATTGTAGGCTACAGAAAGCACGTAGGCTAAGATAAAAAATGATTGTGTAAATTAGGATTAATTAATTAAAATTAAATAAAACCAAACAAAATCTGAAATACACAGATAAGAAAATGTGATCAAGAAAAAGAGATTAACGGGACTGTAACTGATGTTGGAGACTGCAAAAATTTAGCACAGCTGTAAGTCTCTCCTTGTCACTACAAAACACAATTTAGTTAAATTCTATTTCAAAATTTGAAATACACTGCTGCTATTGTTTTGGCTTTATACCATATTAATCTTGAAAGAAGCAGTGAAACTTGGGGCTGCACCATCCTACCTCTTCATTTGCAATTGTATGTATCAGTATTTTACTTCTCTCTCCAGACCTATTGAAGTCAATGAGAGTTTCCTATTGATGTTCCTAACTGCTACAGCACATACTAAATTTTAAGTCACTCCTAACATTCCTCCTTGAAGTTAATTGAAAATGGTCAATTGTGAAAGACTTTATGTAATTTTACAGCTCATCTACTCTATACAAAACTGTTAAATATTTCAAGGATGTAAGTCCGTTTCTTGTAAGTGTAGATTATAAGTGCTTAATCATGAGAGAAAAAAGTTCTAAAGATAATTCATGAGGTTTTGAAGACACTAGTGCTCACTCCATCATTACAGCTGGTGTTCATTCTGAATTTCAGGATATTATTAATGTGCAAGAAACACTCCAATGCAAAGGAAAAGTATGGAGCTTGTGAGCAGCATTACTTAAGCTTTGTCTCAATGGAAATGTTCCAGATAGATGTATAAATGACAAACTCCTCTTTCTCTGACTGCTGTGGCATATTACTGGGGCTGCTTGGTATGAATCAGACCAGCTGCAGTTATGATAGTTTTACTGCTCCATGGAAACCAGCTGAAAAGAAAGTGGGTATTGCAGTTGACACAAAACTGAATATAATTCAGCAGTGTTCTCTCATCACAAATAAAGCAACCAGCATAATAAATTACATTATGATGACTATGACCACCAGACCATTTATTCCACGCTACTCAGTGGCAATGGACCCAAACCTGGATTTCTGTGACCAGTTTTGGGCCCCACAGTTGAAAAAGGTCATGACCTTCAAGACAGGTTGAGGGAGATGGACTTACTTCATCTGGAGAAGCCAAGGCCAAAGGAAAGTCTAAGAGAAAACTAGAGCACTTGAAGGAAAGTTACGAAGATGGCTGAGTCTAACTCTAGAGGCGGCAGACAATGAAGTCAAAGGGGAAATGGCTAAAATTACCTGCCTGACAGGTTCAAATTAGACATCTGGAGGCTATTGCAGCTGTAGAACAGGTCACCTAGAGAGGCAGCATAGCCTCCATCATTGGAAACGTCTAAGACTTCATTAGACCAGACCACAGCTGATGTGATCTATTGGTGATAATCTTGCTGAGAGCAGAAGTTTGGATGGCTTCAACTGATGCTTCTAACCACCATTTCTATAACAAACTCTTAAATGTTATTCAGTAAAGCACGAAAGTTAAACCAGATGAGCAGCCATTGGATTTGGTGGTTTACTTTGCAAAGAGCTGGTCCCTTCTGTAAATAAAATTGAATTCTAGCAAGAAAAATCACCATTTTGATATTTGCTCTTTCTTACCCATTCTTCATACTTTTTTTTAAATCCTGTAAATTACAGAGTTATGTCTCTAGTAGCTCTTCCTAACCACTGTTCAGCTTATCCTATCACAGAGAAACTAATCCAAAACTTCAATTCAATATGCTTGCAAAAATATTTTTTAAAAGAATGTTTTTCTCCCCACACGCCTAGAGCAGCTGTGTCTCATATACTACTGAATATAACATCCAAAAAAGAAGAGCAACAATATTTCCTTTGAAGTTCAGTTCCTTGAGAAAGAAGTGCTAATGGTCAAACTTCAAAGAGAAACTGCCCTTCCTCCTACCTGGCTGTAGCACTTCACAGAAAGCTATTTTACCTCTGTGGTGAAAGGCAGGCCTTTCAGCAGTCGAGCTGACTGAGAGAAGGTGTAACTGGTGGACTCCAAAATTAGATGACAATTTTCTTTGAAGCTTGGCTGCTCATTTCATTAGCATTTCAGACATGTTGAAATGATTTACTTACCATTTTGATTTCATGTAAAAAGATAAATGGAAGCTCCCAATTTAGCTCTTAAAGTTGTAGCTGGACTTTAAACGGCTTTAATATTCTTAAATGGCAATCATGAAGTTTTCTGACATACATGGTAGAGATATTAAGTTTTTTTCATTTTTACAACACCTCGATTGCCATCCACAAGGGATGGCACAGTATCTATCTAACAGAAGTCAACAGAAACTATTTGTAAAAGTGGATGGTCTTATTTGAATTGACGATGATTCTATAGAAATTATTTTTAAAAATCCAATGCTTCTTTGAAATATGCTATGTTTAAAATTTGCCCCATATAAGTACTTTGTTTAAAGTAGCTGGCAGCTTGCACTTCATTATATTTGTATGGTGACATCTACACAACTAAAGAAAAGGTCAGACATACTAGAATTCTGCTGCATAACAATTTCCTATGTGGAATATTTTTCCTGGATACATTATACATTTTTAAAATTGACTTTCACAGAATTTAAAGGGCACAGCTCATATGGTCTGCAAGGGCTTAAAATAGCCAGCACATCTCTCCAACCCATGAGGGACCTGACAACCCAGAAGTAGAACAGTTGTCTATATAATATTCAGCACAAGTTTCCATCTTTCTATAACTACCATTTTTATTTAGGACATTTTCACAAACCATCTCAAACAAACCCTAGAGGTTCTGAAAAGCTTAGGATAGCTTTTAAGCAATTCAGTAGCTTAAAATATAGGGATAATTGCAGTTGCTGGTAAAAACAAAAGAAAACAGAGAAAATTGTGCATCAGAGAACATTTGCTATAATGTGAAAGAAACAAAGATATACAAAGAATTGGACCAGCTAGGAAAGGAGAAAGCAGAGCTAAGCTTGAAGGAAAGGAAAAAGACAGTAAGATGCAAATGCAAAACAGGAAAGGGAATGCAAATAAAAGTATTTTATAAAATAATACTTAGTGAATGGAAAAATACCATTGACAATAAAATAGTAGGTTTTTATTTATTTACTGCTAGAGGGATTTTAATTTTATCTAGAAAGAAGTAATCTTAGGAGAAAAAATTTTTTAAAAATATAGTTTGAATAAATTAATTGGTGCTTAAATAGACATACAGCAATAGTATTAAAGCATACCAGGGCATTTTTTATTAGACTATTAATGCAAACTTCAGGTGGTAAAAGCACTCGGCCATGCGACATATCTGAATTGTACATTAACTGACAAATAAAACACAATTTGTTGAATTTCAGCACTTCACTATTGTTGCAAGTATATGTACCTAAATGTACAAGCACAATTTTGTTTACAAAACACCTCTAAGCATTACAGCAAAAATACTGACAACAGGAAAATTATTAGCTAAAAAACTTCTTTTCCTTTTCTAGAAATAAGGATATTTAGATTTTTTTCATCTATCTCAGCTTTTCAGGACTCAGGTCATAAAAGCTAGTAAAATCACTTCATACCTTACTTGATCTCAAAAGCATGGGCAAGTCTAGCTTTCCAGATCAGCCTCATATTGTAGGTCACAGAATATAATGATCTAACCCTCTGATTTACCATCGTTTGAAAAAAGGCGAAGGTTGAGATACTGTGAACAAACTGTGATTTGTGTTGTTGTTGTATCACTGCCACGGGAAAGGCATTCTAAATAACCATTGCCATATCATGAAATTAAGAACAAGTGTGTGAAATTAGTAGTTTTCTGCCAATTTTTTTTTAAAAAAGGCTTATAAGTTAGACTGTCCCTGTAACATTCCTCTGTCTCTACCTATAAGAAGGCCAAGAGGAGAGTGTTCTCCCATAGGGTATAATTTCAAACCCTTGAAGTCAAATTCAAAGTATTTCAGTAATAATGCAAACTTCAGTAACATATCATGAGGTTCACAGAGTGGCAAGTATATAGGGTTTTTTTTCTTTAAACAGGAATAAACAAAGGAGCCAGACTTGTACAAAAAAGTATAGTACTACTGTGTTTCTGAAAAATGTTCACTGGTTAAACAAAAAGCTAATAAAAACATAGAAAAATAATGGGGCAAAATGAATTTTTTTCTTTTATTTTTTAATAGAAAAATGCTGACTATTCTATAATCACGTTTAGAGCTGTAATTTCTTACTATCCCTTTGGTTTTGATGTCCTTGGAAAAATTTAAAAAAAAAAAAAAAAACCACAAGCCATTAC
Organism: Chamaea fasciata; assembly: GCF_029207755.1. NCBI lineage: Eukaryota > Metazoa > Chordata > Aves > Passeriformes > Sylviidae > Chamaea > Chamaea fasciata. The sequence goes on from NW_027094086.1 coordinate 78,076,013, forward strand.
AGTCATCCATATTTATCACAGATAATTGTGTGGTTCTTATACATTGCAAAGTGTTCGTGTACTATACTACTGTCATGGATTTTTCCCTCACATGTCAATCAATTTTTAAAAATCTGATAAACTTAATTCCACTTGGACCATTTAGCTGAAATATGAGCTTCAAAATTATTCAGCCAACAAACTGATTTCAATTTCTATTGATTTGTCAGTCTCTTGGAAAAAGCATCAGCTAAACACAAACCAAGTTATTTTATAATTAGTGAATTATTTTAGGTTTCTTTCTGATTTTCAGAGGCAATTTTCTTCATTAATGATACATTTAAAATGCAAATTTTATATAACTTTGGTGCAATCATTTTAAAAAGCCTACCATTAAACAGGACTCATAAACTAATACCATAGTTGCTCTTCATGACAGTATTTGTCAAAAGATATCTCACAGTATCTAAGCTCTCCCATTTTCACTTTATAAGCAGAAACTGTAATGAATTTACCAACTGTGACTATGTGAAGTCTGCCACTAAATACATTCAAAAAGTTTAATAACCAAGTGGCTCTTAGAAAAAATAATGTGACCAACATTGGAAATTGAAAGCACCCTACTGACCCTCCTGCAGTCTTCTGTTGACAGGTCTGAAATCCTGAGCATCACTGACACCAAGGCAAGTTACCTCTGCTAGCAAGTGCCTCACTTAAATGAGGTGAGGAAGAGTTCATGACAGACAAATTCATATGTACAGAAGTACTAAATTTACAGAAAGGACATTTATCTCAGGCAGCCAGTGAGCTGAACCTTGAGGATGGAGCCACACATGCCCCAGGGGCTGATACCACAACAAACAATTGTCTATGACCTCTTCATCAGTGACCTGGGCAATGGATAGAAGTTTAGAGAAGATACAGAACTGGGAGAAATGCATGATACACCAGAGCATCATGCTGCCATTCAGACGGACCTCAGCAGGCTCAAGACATGGGCTGACAGAAAGTTCATGAAGTTCAGTAACAGAAATTGCATGTAGGGGGAATAATGCCCTGCATCAGTACACACTGGAAGACTTTCTGGAAAGCAGAAGTTTTCTAGCAGACCTGGGGACAACAAGTTGACCATGCTCAATTCACTCATATACAGTTATTGCACTTAAATATATATATATGTATCTATGTATCTATAACAAAATTTTCATACTACACACAAATATGCACACCATATACTCATGTAAATTATGCCTATATGAATATGAGCACATGCTTAAGTAGGATGTAGCTTGATTTATATTACTTCTATCAAGATTTTTGATTTCCTTCATACAGCCAGAAAATAGTCTTGTTAAATATCTTCATTTTGGAAACAAATAGAATAAATGAACTACATCCAGTACCTGGAATACAACATAATAAACAAATGACAAGCATCAGTACTAAAGCAAAACCATTTGTATATTCAATTTTTCCAAAATTGACAAAAATTTTATATTTGTTATTTACAGAAGCTGAATATACTGAGTACTGCCACTTAGTGTCCTAATAAAGTGTATATTGAAATTACATCTGTATCTCAGTGGTTTGCAACTTCACTTAAGGATTGAGCAAAATCCAGTGCTTTCTGGATCTGTATGGGTTTGTTTTGTCTTGGTTTGCAGTCATATCCTTTTATCCTAGTAGAAAGATAAGAAACTCCAGATGAGGAAATGCTTGAATGAGAGAAGAATCCCTGGAACATCCAGCAAATTGTGCTGGTAATTCAGCTGAAAGAACATCTTGTAAACTGTACTGCACTTCCCACAGCTGAGTGTGGGGGAAGCACCACGTCGAAGCAAATAACATCCTTCAAAAAAACTTCTATCAATTCTATCCAGAAAAGTTTGCAGGGTACTTTTTTCTGATTAATAAATCAGAATACTTAAGACAAAATTCCACTTTTAATAAATATTGCATTGCTTAATTTAAACCTCAAGTCCCTTTTGACAGAGTATCTTAAATGCTGAAAAATCATATCATTTCCACATAGAGTTCATGTTAGTCGATTGAATGTGCTCATAGTGCAATTTGTGAGGTTCTTTGATTGGAAGGAAGAAAACTGAACATAAGATTACACAGTTACTGGTTTTGTTAAACAAGTTTTTGGTTGGGTTTTTTGTATGCACAGGGACTTTAATCTCCTTCAGAAACAAGATGTGAAGTATTTTCCCCACACTCATTCTTGCAAACCTTGAAATACAAGGTTTTGAACTTGACACAAGTCTAAAATGTACAACTCCTAACCACAATAATAATAAAAAAATACAAATGTAATTATTTATTATTATTTCTTTGAAATACTCTTCTGTATCCTCTCAGAACATCTGCTTCATTCACATTGCTCAAGTGAAATATTTGACATCTTTTTAAAGAAAGAAAACAGCTACTCTGTAAAGAAAAAATTATGTGAATTTCTGTGAATCATGATGTAAGGATTATCAGCACACTTCTGAGTTCTCCTGTGTGTAGTAATATTGTAAAACTGACTTGTCTAATGAAGCTCCTTTTATCTATATGAAACTTTACTTTTTTAGAAAAGTGGAAGTGTGTTTCACTTCATTAAGTAGAACTCTCCCACCCTTAAAAGAGAAGAGTCAAAACTTCTAGGTTAAATCTTGATTCAGATTTAAATAAGACTTTAGTTGGGAGTCAAAAATTCTTAATGGTCCTTTGAAAAAATTCACTTTGAGGAGCAGCAGGCCTTCAGCATTTTTTGAAAGGAGAATTCTACAGTTCCTTCTTGCCTACACTTTTACTCTGCTTTAGGCAAAAGAGAAAAGTGGAGATGTCAGAAAAATATAAACCGAACTACTGGCCATCTTCTCAAATGCAGTGGAAGAATCAAAAAAATAAGAACATTTTGCTCCAGGCCAACCTCTTTTTCTGTCAGTACACATTTCTTAGTTAAAAGGGGTAGGAGACTGAGATGAATCTGAAATATTAAGCAGTTCTTGGCTAGAAAATTTTAATACTTCAATATCTTCCATCCTATTCTGTTGTTAAAATTTATTGTCCTTCATTCTGTCCATTCTTTTCAATGAGACATATTTCACCTGTAAAATCTCAATTGAAAATCACATCACACGTTGTGGAGGTGTCTGGAGTCGTTTACCGGTTTGTTCACTCACAGGACTGCATGCAATTTTGTGTCCTTAGGTTCGGTGGGTCTGAACCTCAGACTGAAGCGTAGAGAGGGCGTAGAAGAAGAAAGAGTGACTCTCACGTGGGTTGAAGCTAGATGTTTATTGCTCCCACAGGGCCACATCCAGAGACTGACTCCTGGGGTTCTGGTTTCAGCTTTTGTATGGGGGGTATGGGGAGGGGCAAGGGTGAACCATAACCAATATCAGGTAAGGAGGGAGTGACCAAGACAGAAAGACAATACATAGGACATCTGATACATGATACAGAGTGGAGAAGTCATAGGCTCTGCCAATCACCCCAGCCTCTCACCAGAGTCTGGGCTGGGTTGCAGGGAGATGGACAGGACCCACAACTAGGGAAAAACCAAAGGGGTTGAAACACGGGGTAGTCTGGAACAAACCATTCTACATAAAATTAGAAACTAATAATTTCACACTGCTACAACACATGAATATATATATAACGCTATTTTCAATTACTCAAATTTTATGCATTCGAACTTTCATACAAACATTTACTGTATTTCTGCAATTGTTGATGTGATGAAACACAGAACCTCCCTTGGGGCAGAGAGGCCTTGCAGAGAGACATGGACAAATTAGGATGGGCAATCACTAGCTGTAGGAAGTTTAAAAAGGGCAAGCTCCATATTCTGCACCTGGGGAATGAGAGGCTTGAAAGCAGCCCTACTGAAAGGGACGTGGGGGTCCTGGTCAGCGGAAAGTTGAAGATAAGCCAGCAGTGCCCTGGCAGCCAGGAGGGCCAACCCTGTCCTGGGGCGCATCAGGTACGGCATGGCCAGCCGGGCAAGGAAGGGGACTGTCCTCCTCTGCTCTGCACTGGGGTGGCCTCACCTCGAGTGCTGGGGGCAGGTTTGGGTGCCACAGTTTAAGAAAGACACTAAACTATTAGAGAGCATCCAAAGGAGGGCCTTGAAGTGGAGAAAGGTCTGCAAGGAAAGCCATATGAGGAGTGGCTAAGGTCACTTGGTCTGTTCAGCCTGAAGAGGAGACTGAGGGGAGACCTCATTGCAGCCTACAACTTCCTTGTGAGGGGAGAACGAGGGGCAGACACTGATTTCTTCACTCATGACAGGACTCAAAGAAATGGCATGAAGCTGAGTCTGGGGAGGGTTAGGTTGGGTATCAGGAAAACGTTTATCTACCCAGAGAGTGTTTGGGCACTCAAACAGGCTCCCCAGGGAAAGTGGTCACAGTACAAAGAGTGACAGTGCTCAAGAAGCACATTTGGGCAACACTTTCAGGCACATAGTGTGACTCTTGGGGGTGGTCCTTTGCAGGGCCAGGAGCTGGACTTTGACAATCCTTGTGGGTCCCTTCCAACTCAGCATATTCTATAATTTATACTTAGGTTAGGTAGAGGTGTATAAAACCTATAACCCAAGACTGGAAACTGAAAGTCGAAATCCAGCTGCCAGCTGTAGCCTGGACTCATCACGAATGCTTTCACAATCCTGCACCACACAGAGACTGAGTTTAGATTCTCCTGGAGAATCCTTACAGGTTCTCAATACAAAGCTAAACAAGTACAAGTCTTGGTTGTGACTATCCTGGCTGATTTTACTCAGTCCAGTAACCAGCACTCTGAGATAATGAAATTACACTATTGTGTCCTCAAGAAAGGACAAAACATTAAGTGGGTGAAATCTCACTTAATACCTAGCACTCTCTTAATCACTACAGTCTAACAGAGCAATGCTACAATTCTGAAATGATTTTGTCATTTTCTGACCAGTTCCCATTTTAAAGGGGAACAGTTTAGAATAGTTCCCGTTCTATTTACAGTCTGCTGGTGTTTCAGGTACCTTGTTTTCAAAATTAGTAAGGGACATCTACGATTTGGAGGAATTTTTAAAATTATTTCACCTTTAGTACAAGTAGTAGTACTAATAGTATTCATTCAGTGGTTACAATTTTCAGAATTTTCTTATGTTATTTTCCTTGGTATTTTAACTCTGCTATTGAATTCAACAACCTATTTGATTCCTGTTTCCTCTTCATAATATCACATTTTATAATTTCAATTTGCCATCACGAACTTAGAAAACCCTTATACTTTTTAGATTCTGTATTTTTATAGCTGTTCCTCACTCACTCAAAAGCATTTTCTTCTTTTCAGTGCCTTTTCCCTCCTTAGCCATGATTGTACTTCTTTTTCATACTTAGACTCTCTTGCATTCAAAAGGCATCCTCTTCTTCTCCCTTGCAGGGTTTTCCATCCACTACGACAAGTATTCTGATATGAATGTGGGCCCTCTCCTCACCTTGACACATATAAATAATTTATTTTGCCCTTGCCACAACATCTGTAAACATCGTGAACCAAGACCATATGCAAATCTCATTTCTCAGAATTACATCTGGTATTGTTCTCTCTTCTCTCTTTGCATACATGTAAGTGATACTTTTTTTTCTCCACTCAAAAACCCAAAATTCTGCCAATTCTACAAAGAGAAAGTAAGGGTCCTACAGATATTAGCATCCATTGGCATTATTACCCTCCACAAAAAACGCTTCCTAAAGCATTTCCTTTTCTTGGTAAAACTTGATTTTTCTAAAACTAAGTGAAAACCACAGGTAAGGGCTGTTTTACTCACCCTATCTGAAGTCTAAATTCAGCAAAACTCTTAAGTGATTGTTTTAAACAAGCAGCAGATACGTAAATGTCCAAACTGTTATGCTGACATGAGCTATACAAGCATACTTCTAGGTGTGGGGGAACTGGTTTTTTTCACTTCTCTTTTTTCCTCAGCTAGATGATTTCTCTGAAAAGATTCATTGCCGTTACCAGTAGCTCTAATGACTGTAGAGAAAAATGCAGGCACGTGAACAGGAAAGATAATGCTTCATTTCAGGTAAGATATATCGATCTGCTTTATCTACTGGTATCTCCTGCACCAGACTGACCTCTAGCAGAGTTTGGGTTCTCATCTAGAAGCTTGAAAAAGAGCAAACCATTCAAAATGCAAGAAGAGAGATATTACTTGAGCATGAAACATAACATTACAATGTTTTATTTATATTAACTTTACCATATGCAAGGCACTGAAACTAATTAATACTCAGAACAATCTGATTTCTTTTTCTTTTTTCCTAAACATACTGAATAGGCCCGTAATATTTCCTTCAACAACTCTGATAATTGCCTTTAGATTGAATAAATAGGACCCTATGTAGCAACAAAAAACATTATTCATGGGAAATAAAATTTAATTCATGTAACAGACAGATTAACCTCTACAGGAAAACAGATATGTCTGGCTAAACTAATGATATACTCTATAAATTATGTATGAATCTGTTAATTCTTTTAATTATTTGATAATTGAAGAAGACTGTTGGTTTAACTGCAAAGATTTGGCTGGAACATTCAAAACCCAGTTTTGAGAGCTCTCTAACAAGTAGAGTTAGAGTCATGAAAAGGAACTGCATACATTTGAACACTTCTTATTACTGAAAATAAGAACATGATCCTCAGGCTTAGAGGGAAGTGGGCTGTAAGTCTTAAACCAGCCATAGCAACTTTCATGCCTTCCCTACAACACACACAGGACTCTCAAATCTCCCTGTTCAGCCATGTAACTTTCTAGCAACCACAAGTACTCTGTAAGGATAAACTGATCATATAAAAGGACATCTATAATGCAAATCCCTTTTTGAAAAATTTTGCCCTCTGAAAGTTCTTCAGTATTAAGATTAAGAAATGAATTCACATAAATTAAAAAAAAAACCCTAACCAGTTATAATTTAACCATATTAAGTAATTAATACAAATCCCAATTATACATTTTGCTTTGTTTTAAAACAAGAAACATCAAAAACTTAAGATTTGCCATTCATTCTAAAACAACTTCAAATTTTCTTTTTATTTTTACATCAAAGAGGATAAGGCATGCTAAAGGATCAGATTCTCACAGCAGAAGTATTTTTACAAAACCTATATATATTTTCACATTTCCACATTATTTTTTATTAAATTATTTGTTATTCACCCTAATTCATTCTTATTAGATAGTGTTAGGAAAACTGGAGTGTGAAATTGAGGAGAAAATATAGACTTATATTCCAGAACCTTCAGGGACCCAAAACACTTGTGTTTGGTGAGAGAGGTCATTTATTTTTAGTACCCCATCTTGTAAGAATCCTCTTCCTGCAATGAAAAACAAATGAATATACTGGTAGTTTTTATTCCATATACAACATTTCAGGTATGGATCCATAAAACAGGAAAAAGACAAAATCTTGGAGGCAAATTTGAAATATGACAGAACACTCCTATTTGATCTTGGGAAAGATACATGCTCCCATTTTGTTTCAAGTATTTCAATGCTCAACTTTTTAAAATTTAAGAGATTTAGGAAAACATCTCTTGAACAGTATAAAACATCTCCTTAAGTCACCTGTGCTCTAACGAGCAGAATTTCACTCAGATTCTAATAGTTTTATTAGCTAGAAAAACTAAAAATAAAAAAAAATAAAATAAAAAAAAACCAAAACAAAACAAAAAAACCAACAACAACAAAAAAAAAACACTAAACACCTCCCCCCCCCAAAAAAAAAAAAAAAAAAAAAAAAAAAAAAAAGAGGAAATAGGGAAAAAAAAATATGGCTATGGTCCAGTGCACCATTAAAGAGCCAGATCTCAGTCCATCAAGAAGATGAAGGTCAAAATACAAGAGAGGTGTCCATAAGGAAATACACAGCCTGGAAAGCTATTATTTAAAGCCGGGGCAGCTCTTGCCAAATAGGAAGTTCTGCCTACTGAGAATATTTCATCCCAGCCAGAGAGTGAGGCAGACTGATGAGGACAGAGCTGAAATAATCCAGACTACAAGCTTTTACCAGACCAGATGGGGCCATCAGCCACATCAATTTCTCTGTCACACAGCTTCTCAGCCAGTCATTAAGGACCAGCTGGAATTAGCAGTTTCATTTGAATCTTGACTTCAGAGATCTAAGTGTTGAATGTCATATAAAGCAAAAGAAAAAACAATTCATTCTTTTTCAAAAGGCATCACAGGTTCTTTGGTGGTGCTTCAACACCCACCTATAAAAAGGGAACAGCAGTACATCCTCTGTATCTCAAAGGTATTTTGTATGAATTCATCAGAAAGTGTAAACACATTGAAGTATTATAACCAGGGCTGCATGAATACCAAAGCCTGTGAGAGAGAGACCAAAATGAGCGTCTTCTGTCCCTGGCTTATTCATGAGGCCTCATGGATATGCCAGATGCTCCAGCTGCAAAGCAAAGGAAATCAAAGCAAAGCACGGTCACTGAGGATTTTAGGAATTAAGATTACAGAAATCTTAGACAGAGGAGAACACCAGAGGTAGTTTGCATGTGACTTCATGTGCAGAAAAATGACTAACTAACTGGGGAGATTGGGGAGGGAAGAGTAAGGGAATAATGTAGCAGCAGCACAAGCGACTGATGATCTATATGGGAAATGACCATTGTGGAGTTAAGTTCAATTTTAGAAAAAAAGAGGAATTTTATATTTAGTAAAACAAAAATAATGAACTTTTTAAAAAATAAATTATTCCAGTAATTTAATTTTATGCTTGACATAGCATTTCATGGGTTTGATTTTATAATATCCCTGATCTATATGAGACTATGTCACATCTGATAAGAAAACAAAATATTGCTAGTACTTTACAATCTCTAAGATGATTTTCATGTAAGATGTAACTTCACAGCCCGATGGTTTCTAATATACATGTTATTTATATTCCTAAATACTAGCCAATATTAAGATACTCTATCCTATATTTTCTGGAGAGCAGGAAGAGGAAGCAATGCTTCAAGATCAAAGAGTCTCTCTTGGTTTAGCTTCTTTTAAAATGTCATCTTTACACGATCTATTTTGACTGTTCTAGTCTTTGGCAATCAAGGACAAGATGCAACTAAAATTACATTCCCCAAATCCAAAACAAAATCTGTTAATCTATTTTGGTTTGCCAAATTAATTTTGATTTTCAGTTGTTTTAGATAGTCATTTGACCCTCCCCTAGCCGTCTCATTAAAGTATCTTATAAATTTAGTTAATACTGGCATATTTATAGCTGCAGTGTTAAAATTGCATTTTAAGGAGATTCAGAGGAAATAATCTTAAACAAATGTTACCACACATAGTATTTGGTATTTTACTGGACCAGATTTTCTTATATTACTGCTTTATTTTTCTACTGGCTTCAGTGTCTGATACACCTGCAACTTTTTGTTCCCTCATTTAAACAGTGAAAGAATATTGTACTGCATTCTATCAGGTAAAATTATCATAAGATGAAAACAACAACAAAAAACCAACCCATGCCTGTAAGCTAATGTTAGCTGAATATACCCTGCAAATAAAGCACATGCTGGTTTCCATAATGGCAGTAATTAGCCATTGGATCCACTGGCCAAGCACTGCTGGGAACTATCCAAACCAGGAATTTGTAAATCAAGAATGATGACTGATTGGAAATAAAAATTAATCTGAGTAAGTCCTTCATTTCAGTTTGCTTATGAACTCAGATCAGACCAGCCAATTGAATAGCTCCTTCTGTCCTTCATGTCTAAAAATCTCTTCTCTGTAATCATAAAAGGTTTTTTAGCTATCTCCCCAATGCCCTGATGTTGTGTCACTGCCATGCTGTGGTATCAATATGGTGTGCTGTGCTATGCTGGCATCAATGGCCATTGGGAGACACCTTCTCATTTTGGGGCCAGCTTTTAAAGGGACTGTTGCAGCACTGTGGAGCAGGTCTCCACACGCTGTTTTTTGAGAATTCCTGATGTATTAGCAAGTACCAGGAAAGAAGAGATAGTATTTGTCAGCACACCATCTCAAGGTTTTGCCCAGCCTGAGGCTGATTTTGATTTGTGATGGAATTTTTCTCTCATTTCATACCTTCTCATCAAGCTTTCTACTGAAGGCTCTCTGAAAATCTCAGCTGAGGCAGAAACTCTTCTTTCCTGTCCCAAAGAGCTTCCGTGCTGCACCATTGCCTGTGGAACGCTCCTTCCTGATGAAAGACCCAGCTGAATGTAACATTAATTTTACTAAGAAGCTCTCATATAGACTGTATGAATGTATTTCTTCCTGGCAGACACACAAGTGAGCATAAGAAAATGAAAATACAGCAATGTTAGCTTCATGCATATTGGTGAAAGATAGTAGTGAAACCAGCTGTACTCCTTATGATTGGTATTTGATAAGAGTAACAAAGTGATGAGAAGAAAATGAACTTAGTGTATTCGGTATAAATACCTCAGAATAATTATTGAAAAGAGAAGACATTGTGGTATCATTTCTGGATAATGTGGAGGTTTTTAAATACATTTAAATACATGAAGAAACCAAAAAATATTACTAAAAAAATACATATAATAGTCACTCCATTCCACGAAAAAAATGCTTAAGATATTAATAATCACTAAAAGGCAGATATTTTGCTGATTAACACAATCAGTGGAGTGGTAAGGATTTCTGAAATCTGCCAGCTATTCATCTCACACTCGATGTTTCTATCACAATGACTATGCTGCTGCAAGTTGTTAAAAAAAACCCCCTGTCTTTCTCCATCTAGTTTTTGCAAGGTAGGGCAGAGAATGAGACAGATTCTATAGTTTTTTTGTCATTTAAGAGAGACCCAGATTCTGTAGGTTTTGATTATTTAAGATGTATGAGAACGTGCCTTCGTCACAGATTTATGACGGACTCAGGAACTTTTTGTAACAGAAATGATTTATACATTTTCCCACCTCCCACAGAAAAACCTGTTTTAATAAGCTAGCATAAATTATTCCATTTGACATACCTGTAGTTTAGTACTCCTATCAAAAAACTCAACATACTCTATATCTGAAGACAAGCACAAACTGTACATTAAAATGGAGACTGTCACTGAAGAAGACAATTATTAAAATAGTACAAAAAAAGATGATACAGTAACCAGGAAGAGTATTATATGATTAAAGAACATCTTTGTGGCCTTCCAACATTGTCATTTGCAGAATATATTCTCGGCAGAAAAATAACCGAGAACAATAAATGTTATTGGGTAGGGGTGGGGGAAAGGAAATCACTGAAAAGTATAGAATTCTAATCAAGCAGCCCTTGGAAACAAAAAGAATTTAAAACAAGTCAGTGAACTTCTCAAAAGAAATTCTAAAATTATCTCTGTGTCTATACTGTTTCTCAGGAGATTTTGTTGAGAAAGTTCTATATCTGAAATCAAACTGGAAAATGTAGATCTAACTTAGAAAATTGATGTCTATATATCAGTTTCCCACAGTTAGCTGGGAAAGAATTAGGAAGATGGTAAAATAATCCTTCCATATAAATTTAATCCCAAAGCAAAAAGAAAAACCAAAAACATGGTACTTTGATTCCTCTGATACTTAGATAGCCCTAATTTTTTGACTGTGCCTTGTCTTTAATAAACACTTGAAACAAATAATTTGCCTCCCAAAAACAGTAAACAAGTGCTACTCTCAAGTATCTTACAATGATTTTCCTAGAATCCTGGGGGGGGGGGGGGGGGAAGTGATCACATGATTATTATCACATAATGATTATTGAAAAGGACACAAATTCAATTTCTGTAGCATGTAAATGTGCTAAACTGCAACTTGAGTACAACAATATTAGTCCAGATAGATATGTTCGCTGAAGAGATCATCTTCATAAAATTCTGTCTGACTGCAGTATATGAAATGGATTGTGGACCAGACACAGTCTCAGAGAACTAACTCTCTACTTCCTTAAATCTAAATTTCAATCTTATATAACTTATTTTTAGGTGCTAGGGGGTTAATAAATTGTTCAGATAGAAGAATAGAACAGGACTGCTTAATGACAGCCTGTTCGCTTGACTTTTAAGAGGGAACATGTCTGTCCTGACATGATTTTCAGCACTTTAATCAATATTTCAGTTAGCTATCATTGACCTTTCATTTCATATGCCTTAGTTTAATCAGAAATAATAAAAGAACAAGCACAACTAACACACTATCCACAGCTTCCATTGTTAGGCTTGATCTTTTAAGGAAGAAGATACAACACAGGAGTTGGAGTTTAGATTACAGTAGTGTATAGTAAATGAAAATTATCCAGAAAAGACAAAAATAAAACAAACAAACAAAAAAAATGTAATATCACAGTGACATGTTCTAAAACTAGACAAATTATGATTCAAACAGAACTTTGGCTTGGAGGGAGCCGTGGTATTTATCGCCTTTGAAAACAAGGCTAAAGTGGCGCTTATCGCCTCCTGTTAATCGGGTGTAAATCTACAGTCCTTCTTCAAGGGATAATATTTTATTGTGTCAGACACCTTGATACTTCATATAGACAACTGGAATCAGTTTTATTTGTTTTTCTTTTTATCAGCAGACCTACACAGTTGCTATCTAGCAGCACTTCCATGATACAGTTTTAAGTGATTAATTCAGTATATATTTCATTTCCTGGTCCTTTAATGTAAGTTCACATTGTGTATAACCTCTTTAGAAAGTATAGAACTTTATATAGAAATGCTTATATAGAACTGTATATAGAAATGTTCAGTGTATAATCAAGTATTAAGGGGAAATTATTAGATTGTTTTCATTTTAGCGTTACAAAAAAAAAAGAAGAAAAAAGGTTAGTTACTTACAGTTTTTCCCTGTCTAGATTTATCTAGATGTAGACAAATACCTTTGTCAATCTTACATTAAAAATAGTTGCAGGAAAACTTCTTTAGTGAACTCTGATACTACATTTCCACTATAATCTCCGTTTGTTGCACTTCATGTGAAGACCATACAAACTAAAGTTTAATTTCACAGAAACACAGAATAATAGAATGTTAAGGGGTTGGAAGGGACCTTAAAGATCATCTAGTCCCAATCCCCCCTGCCATGGGCAGGGTCATCTCCCACTAGAACAGGTTTAGTCCAGTCTTGAACACAAGATATTGTAATTTTGTAAGGTATAATCCTTCAAGGGAATGTCACAGTCAAAAAAAAAAACAAACAAAAAAAACCCTACTAGATTAAGAAAATATTAAGACCAGAAAAGAAATGCTTCTTTAATGCATCTAGCTTTACTAGCTCAAAGTATTCCTATAACCCTACTACAGATCATTGTACCTCAACCACGATCTGTGGAATACCTATGATCCAGATGCCATTAGAAGAAGGAACAGAGGAAAGGCACATATATTTGTAAGCAAAGAACCAAATAAAATTAAAGTAATAAAGATTTGAAAGTTTAACTTATAACTTATTTTTAAATTGTATTGCCGGTGAAATATATTGAGACAACCATGCACAAGTTAATCCTACCTTTAAAAATGCTTTGTGTTTTAAAAGTAAAAATGCCCTTACTCTAAAAAAGGGATTTTTAAGTATTTATTTCCTGTCCTTCCACATTTTTATTACCTTTAGTGTCTTTTGTTAGTAGACATTAAAACTCATTTTTATTTCAATAGGGCAGATTTGCAGTGTTTGAAAATACGTAAATTATGCTGCACAACACATATCTAAGGATGAATTAAGAGCACTGCCTACTTAATCCATGGGCATTATCAGTGGCATGTATCTTGAGAAGTTGGACAAAATTGATAATTAATGTCTTATTACAAAAACCACACTCTGAACATCATTAGCACTGAAACACTTCAGTGCATTCCATCTCCAGTTCTGGTTAACAAGGAGGTCATCACTGGCAATATTTTTATGCATTATGTATTATTTAAAAATAAAAATAAAAATAAAAATAAAAATAAAAATAAAAATAAAAATAAAAATAACTTACAAGAACTTAACAAATCTATTTTGAACAGATGATTTATGATGGTGCACAGAGAAGAAACAGTCCACATAAAGATGAAGACAGACGAACAGCCAACCCAATAAGTTAAAATACTTCCAAATGCTCCTTGTAGTATTCCCAAAAAACGTCCAAAAGTTTGCTTTCCTAGGATAACCTTTGTGAATTTCAGATATCACATAGGATTGGCATGTTGATTTTGACTGGTTGAGCATAAAGCCCCAAAGTGCTACCTTTGTCACAATATTTGCTGGAGGAGAAAATACTTTCACAAGGGTTGAGGACCAAGCTACTAAAAAGTTTGCAGTTTTCCATCTTTGTTCAATTCAAAATGCTGCCAGTGACAGTGATCCAAACTATTATAAGGGAAAACTAATATCAACTCAACATTTTTTCTGCATCCAGAAAAAATAAAAGTTTTAATTTTTAATTTTTCCATTAAATATTTCCATTTTTGTGTTTGAATTTGGTTTTGCATGAATATGAATTTTACTTTTTAGATCAGTTTAAACTTTAATTCATATTTTATTCCAAAAGATTTGCCTAATTTCCAGGTTCTTGTGATCTTACAGCATATCGCATTCACAAGGAATTTCTAAATCTCATGGAAACATCCAAGCATGAGAAATTTCGGAGAAGGCCACTGACATGCTGAGGTGTGTACAGAGGATAGCTTTTTGGAATAATACAGGTTCAACAGTTTCCTTATTAGAGGACTGGGAAATGGTGGAAACTGTCACTCTGGATAATATAGTTGGGTCAAAACAAAATATCCATCTATGGCAGTGTACGCTCTCTTCCAGCAATCAACAAAATGTGCCTGGGGAAGAGTGTAAGAACATGGCAAACACCTAGTCTTTTTTTTCCCAATAATATTATCCCACCCTTTAATTTGTGCACCAGGCATTTCCTGAGACAGATGTGAGGTTTTCCTAGCAGCAAATTTTGAGATTTCTATTATTCCATAAAAGAAAATCAGATGGAAAATTCCTGCTTAAAAAGCTTGCCATATGCAACAGGGCATGATTTGTTTTCCTTTCTCTGTAATTTTATTGACAATAATTCTACATGAAATGCATGTGCACTGAACGTAGTTCCCACCAAAGACATGTGAATAATGCGTGCATATACATGCAAAATAAAAAATTTACTGATTTTTTTTAATGATCCTTCCCCTCTAAATAACATCAGTTACCTAATTAGGAAGCTGAAATAGTGTCACCTAATTTATGTGCCCATCAAAGACTACTAGCAGTAAATAGCAAAACTGAAAAACTGCCTGAGTCTTCCAGACTCAGACAGATCGACCAAACGGCAGAGTTTTTTGTCCAAGTACAAATAGGTTATTTTTGTCAATTTTGTCAATAGGTTATTTTATTCTCACAAGTATGTTAGGCAGCTAATACAGATGTAGAATTACTGACTGCCCCAAAATACAGAAGAGTAAAAAATTAAAGCCAAGTATAGCTCTATTATTAATACAGTAATTAAACAAGCTCCACTGGATTAGTAAGATTACACATAGAGTAATTATTGGAAATTTCTTTTTGGGTTATATTTTCTTACCAACTATAAAGTGCTTTTATTTTTTTGTGGTTTTGTGGTTTGGTGGTTTTTTTCTGTCGGGTTTTTTGTTGTTGTTGTTGTTGATTTTTTTGTTTCTTTCTTGGTTTTTTTGTTGTTGTTGCTGTTTTTTCTGTTTGTTTCTTTCTTTCTTGGTTTTTTGTTTTGTTTTGTTTTAATTTGGATATTTCAAGTATGTTAATATACTTATTTAAATATCTGTGTAAGTTTTCATCTGTTTTAAAAAATTATGTCCTAATATGCCATAGTGGCATCTTTAAGCCGGTCACCTCACCAAATTCAATGGGATTTGGAATGGATCTGCAACTCACTGATGACTAAGATCAGACAAAAAGCAATTTTAACTGTTGTATTTTTTTTTCTTTTCTTTTTTTTGATACAGGAAATCTATTTGAACCTGGAATAACTGTTTCACATTAATACTTGGAGGAGATAAATAGAAACTCTTGAGTACAACTGACAAAAATACAGGATGTTTCATAAGAATTGTAAGATCTTAGAATAATTTTGTAATTAAATAGAAAATGGTTTTGATAACAGTAGTGAAGCAGGACAAAAAAATCATCGAATCCAAGGAATTTTTATTTAAAATATTTTGCTTCAGTGCCACCAAAAACCTACAGCTATGTCTAAGGATGTAGAGATGCCGTTTGTTTCCCTCCACTGCTCAACACAAGCAACAGGAAGGATGTTCTACAGTCACTCTGCTTTCTCAGGAAAATGCGATACATTGTTTCCTGCCAGCAAAGGTGTTGCCCTGTGCTTGTATGGCTAAGGGCACAGTGGTTAGACCAGTCACCTGGGCCACAGGTCAATGACTGCTTTATTTATCTAGAGGATTTAATTTGTTTATTTTATACACTGTAAGGTCTGTGACCACAGACCTTGGAAGTAAATGCCTTGTTCAATATTTAATGCTCTTTTGCCTTTTAAAAATAATTAAATACTACCTCTTGTAAATAAATGCTCTGTTTCTACAATGTTTGCATTTCTCCCACATAAGTCTTCTATTTCAAGATTTCAATGCAAATCGAAATCCTTGTTCTGCCAACTGGAACCGAGACTTCAACCTGTGATTTGTGTATCAGAGGTGAACATTTTGGCTTCTGCATATGACTCTGTTCTCACAGACATCCACACACAGCCTGTTCTGTAACACTTGTAGGCTATGCTACAGCTGACAATGGTTCCTGAGAAAATCCCTGTTGAAATATATCCTGGTTTTTTGGAGGAAAAAATAAAACCAAACACCCAAACCATACCAGCATTTTCTGACCAGCTATATAGTCTTATTGCAAGTATTTTATGCAAAAAGAAAGATTTTGTCATGCACATAAGAAAGAAAGAAATTTGTAAGGGAAAAAAGGGATTTTAGCCATACCACTATGTTTATCTAATCAAAAGATCTCAGTTCAGCCACCTTCCCAAAAGTGCTGATACTCTTTACACTTCAATCATCCATGAAACCAATCAGCTCATTTTAATTATTGTCCATTCTGATAATTTCATTTTTGACTGAAACAATTACGAGAAGATTAATGTTTCCTCAAGATAGCTTTTGCCTTGACATTTATAGGATTCTTCTTAAATGTCATTGCTTTGTCTTAATACGATGACTCCTTTTAAACCACAATTTATATATGCAATTAGAGAGTTAGTATTTAAGGCTGTGCTAAAGAGCTTTGTTTGTTTACAGCAACCTCAACTCTGCAATTTGTTGTGGAGTTACATAAAAATCTTTGGTTCAGTTCACTGTTGAGGTGCACATACCTCTCTTCAATAACTTCATTATAAAACAATCTAAGTGCAAGAACTTAGAACAGCTAAAATTGCTTTTTCTAGACCAACTCAGCAAGGGAAGTAATTTATTTGAGCAACCTGCTTGCTTGTGTAAATGCCTCGTTTGTTCAAAGGCTACTGAGAAGTCCACTTCAAAATTTGATATCACTATCCCTTATAACAAAAGTCTTACACACACAATATCCCAGCTTTCAAAGGTGCCATATATTAAACATTTACTTACAGATGTGCAAAATGCTGAGCTTTTTATAAAAAAACAAAAGCATAAAAACACCTGTCAACTTGACCCCTTTCTTGAAACAATTTCAAAATATGCGTGTTTTTGGAAAGTTGTAATTTTGAAAAAATTATAAATAATTTATTATAGTTTTAAAATTTACAGCTGAATTTATCTTCACTATAGAAGTATTTTATTGAAATTCTAGTATCTAACATGAATTCTTCAAACCTTTTCAATATGACTCTTTTTTGTGAGCTTAAGTTCTCTCTTTCTCCTAATGCTCCAAGTTTATACATGCTCTTGTGGCCTCAATATCGTATATTTATTAAAACTGAAAATACCCATTTTGACAGTTTCTAGTCTTGAATGTTGTAGTTGAAGAGACAATAATTATCAATTTTTAATATAGGTAAATAACAATCACTGGTGTTAATGCTGTTGATCTGAAAATTAGTTGAGTATTGAATTTTATGTTGGTCCTTATTGTCCCAGAAAATAATAGAGTTTGATCTGAGCAGGAAATGGAACCATTTAGTTGTTCTGCAGCTAAAACCCAAATACATTCTCTGACACTGAAAAACTGGTTTGAAATTTAGAGTGCTTATGGTCAGATATTTCAGATATAACAAGTGAACTGTCAGTCTATTACATTTCAAATCTGTTTACTTCCATCAAATTTATTGCAGCTTTCACTGAAGTAAGAATGAATGCTTTGCTACACAGTAAAGTGCCTTTCAAATATCATACCTTCTAGCACGGTGAAACTGTCTGAAATGTTGGAGATTTAAAATGGTGAGATAAACTGTCAGCTGGCCTTCAAAACATATACAAATAATAGGTCCAGTTTCAAATCAGACTGCCTAAAAATTAGATACCTAAACATCTATTTCAGCGCTCTGGATTTTGAAGCACTTAGGAATGATCTGAACTCAATATTTCTGTTTGCTGATACCAGAACGTAATTTCACACCAGCTATAAATTCAGACACTTCATGTTGCTTGAAACTAGGACAGCAACTGCCAAGAATCTGTGACAGTGAAAACTTAGTGCAGTTGCCCCCAAAGCATCTCTAATAATTTCTTCACTTGAAGAAACAATTTGTTCCACATTCCTTCCTCATTTTCTTACTTATTACTGGATAAACCCTCCTTATTTTCTCTTTCTCTGAGGTCTCCCATGCCACCTGGTCCTTGGCCCATACATACACATAAATATACACAAGTACATCTTGAATAATATGTATAATATCAAAAATTAGGAAATGTAGCTATATGTAGTTCAGAAACTGAGAGAGATCATTGGGAAAGCAGGAAAAAAGATTGCTTAATTTGAAGAAAAAGCTGATGGAAATTTCTACAGAATAGATCAACAGGAGGAATACAAGAAACTGAAAATACTACTGAACAATTAGCATTTACGTCAAGTGAGTTTTCAGAGTCTGCATATCAGAAATGTGTACACAGAAAAAAAAATGTGATTCAGAGATGTTTTTGTAAAACCAGTAGCAGTTTCAGTTACAGCTGATTCCAAAATCAAACATTTAATAAGCCAAAAGCCAGCAGACTAGGACTGAAAAAATGAACATACAACATACTAGCTGCCATTTGAAATTCCTTTGCACCTTAGCAATGGGTATCGGTGTCTAGAGATGTGTTCCTGTATGAAAGATTTGCATGCCAACTGTTTTAGACAGTTTTGTAGGGTTAGGTTATTATTCCTCTTCTTGAGCACCTTTCTAAGGAGAACAAAGGGAAGCAAGAGGTGTAACTGAGACATGGGCATTCAGGTATTTTAGGATCTTAATGAAAGTGTACACAGACGTTGTATTTCACCTTTGTTATCTCTGTAGAGAAGACAGGTTTAAACTGAGCTAAAAAAACCCTCTTTATATGTCCTCCTTCTCTCCTTTGTGGATTATGGGCTTTACTGTAGTGCTAGTGGATGACATATCATAAGGGAGATAACTGCTTATGCTGGGAATTGCCAGCGCAGTAAAACACAGCTCTTCTAGCCTGGTGAAGATTTTTGTTTTTCATTTTTTAACCAGTTATATGCAGAGTAAGAATGACCTTAAACTGGTTTTTCTGTCATTTGCTCTGCTGAAACTCAAAAAACTTACTTGCTTAAAACCATCAAAAGTTTTGAAAAACTGATGGAAACAAGTACAGAATCAAAAGTTGTATTTTCAGCCAACCTAAAGTTTTCAAAACTGTGACCTTTAAGAAAGCTAAGCTTCAGTGGTCATTTAGCTGCAGTTAGTTCAAGGTAACTGAAATTCAGGTAAGGTGATGTAATGAAGTTAGAAATAACATGTAATGCTAGAAAATACTTTTAGAGATAAATATTATTTTCTGATTCTGTAATACCACAGAGCAGTGGTTACATTTATCTGCCCAGTGCAGTGGCAGATATATTTTATTTCTTCTCTTCCCAAGTAACAGTATAAAGTCTATCACAGTTCTATGGCAAATTGAGTACCAGTTCTATTTCTTCAATTTGGCAATCCACAAATCCTAAATTCTGAAAAGTTTAATAACAGACTAAGCCCATATTAACAAACACAGAGCCTGAAAAATAACTGAATTTAAGCTGCAAATTAACTGCATTTTAAGCACTCTAAAATGCATGAGAAAGAGAGTCATGGACATGTAAATCCATGCAAAAAAATTCATCTGCTTGTAGAGATGTACAATAGTTAATTACAGTGTAAGAAAATTATTTTATCTAATATATTGATAGTGTGTAGGTTAACACTAGCTACCACTATCTTTTATGCATCTTTACTTTCTGACCTGATCATTTTCAGAAAGCATTGTGCTAGAAAAGGAAGGAATTCTTAATAGTTGTGTGGTAAATTATCTTGAAATGTTTTTATTTTGACTGATTTACTGTTTTTTTCTTGATTAAACCGGTCTATTTTATGAGAAACAATACTGCACAAAAGCACTGAGTGAATGCAGAGGTTCCTCTTCTTTGCAGAGGTTATGTTCAAAGGAGTAAAATGCATCTCGGTCCTCTCTATAACATGCTCCCGAAAAACTGAGAATTAAAACACAAATAGTCAACAGTGCAGCTATAAAAACCCCAGCAAGGCAATTTAACCATTAAGACAGCTTGAATACAAACTAAAGATTCCAAAAGACAATAAACTAATGACAATTTTCTTCTCTTTCCATCTTTTTGGCACAGCGAGGCTTCCACACCCACGTGAGCCAAGGGAAAACAGGAACTTTTGTAAAATTAGCACTTTCACTGTTGGTTCATTATCATCTCTGCCTGTCTTTATTCTGCTGCTGCCCTTTTAGGTGTAAAGCTCCAAGGGATTGCTCCAGAGGCAAACACTGTTTTGAGGATAGCTGTGGTACAGTATTTGCTAACTGAACTATTATGCTTGCAGAAGCACCCCGCTGGTTACTCTCCAGAGGCCACACCATCAGTTCTGTGGCACTGTTACCTCTCTTTTTCACAGCACTTGGCCCCTTATAGACAGAAGAATACTATACCAAACAGGATATCAGGTACCAAAGATAGAATTTCAGTTTGCCTACTGCTAATAAAGCCTCCCAGAGAAAGTTACTTTCATGGCACATTTTCATGGCAACACAGATTGAATGACCTATGAAAGCCTCTATTCTGTTCCAAAGAGGATAACTCTACCACCTATAACATGAGCAAGTAAAGTAGGAGACAGTAAGAAAGGTCATCTTAAATGCATTGCTTACAGAAGCAAGGGAAAATGCTTTTTTTAGGAGCTAAGATGATTTAATTAAATCCATGTAATGAATGAACTGAATGGAAAACAGAAAGAGAAACCTGTTAAAATGGGAAAAGTTCATTTAGGGAGAATTAAGTGCACGAGTAAGCAAGGAAAGGTGGAAGTAACTATTGTATGTATGAAAAGGTATCCAAAAATACATTCTCAAAACTTGGAAAAAGTCACTAAATCAGGTCTCATTAAAGTTGGTGGAAGACAATCACTTCTGAAAGAATACTTGGAACAACATATTGTTTAGCTCTTAGAGGATAAAACCACTGCTCTTTCGATTCATCAAGAGAAGAAAAAGCCAGGGAAAGAGTCAGAAACAAGGCATCTTGAAACAATAAATCTGCTGAATTTTCAGAAGCACACATTATGTGACAATAAATGATAAAACAGACATCTGCTTGAAAAAATACACATATCTGCTCTATTTAGGGCCGTGTATTTCTCTGTTAATGAACATAATGAAAAAGTCCTCGAAGATACCTCTCTTTCCCAGAATTCTTAGATTCCGCATAGACTCTCACCTGCACACTGTCACAAACCCTGATTTAGGATGCTGCCAGCTATGCCACTTTTCAAGAAGAATATGATCTACAAAATACAGATATACAATAGAATGTGTAATCCATAGTACATAAACCATTTGATAATGTTATCAGTGTTGTGCTTTTCTATGCTTTTACCTTTTTAATGTATATACTGTGTATGTAGCGTCTGTATCTATCCGTGCTCATGACACTCCGCCTGCATTGTTTTATTCTTTACTTATCCCCTGCAATGTGGAAATAAGATTTTTCACAAAATGAAGCCACATAAAGAATACAGGGGACTTATTTTCTTTGTCACTACATCTATATGGCTTGATTACCCTGTCCTGAAGCTTTATCATCCCTGTGTGCATGTCTCAGGATTATGCCTCAGGCTAAGAAAAAGCCAGTGTAAAGGAAGAAATGATAAGTGGCAGCTGATCAATTAGTTATTTTTTTGTTTGGTGTCATGAGGACTCCATTATGCAAGAACTCAGACAAAGGAAAGTTAATCAGCTGCAGCCTTTGGATTAAACTGAAAGTGGACAAAATCTGATTTTCATCATATGGATAAACATTAAAATAATTATGCCAAAAGTAATTATACCAGGTAGCATATGAAGTTTACACATTTATTTTATATTTAATATAGAGTCAAACATATTTTGGAAAACACTTTCCAGCTTTTTTTTAAGATATCACCACTAAAATTATGCTACTTTGTCTCACTAAAATCTTACATTTGAAGTTACTGCCCATGACGTCAGCCATATAAGCAAATAAAATATTGTACAGGTCAAAATATTAATGTATTCTGTGTGATGAACATGAGATGTTCAGAAAAAGGATTTATGGAAAAATAAAGAAAGGATACTTTTCCTTGGGGAAAAATTTTAATTGAAGTATCTGCTGGAACACTCAATTAGCAAATTTAAACTCATCAACTAACTTCTGTGCAGTCTCCATTCATACAGCCAAGCATTCAAAGCTAGATTCTCCTTCTCCACCTTCCCTATTTAGCACTTGCTTGTCCCATCCTTTTTGGCAATATGGGAAACAGCATTCATTTTTTCACCTGTGCAAATCCTCCCTAAACTGAGGAACAATGAAACATTTTACCTAACTGAAACCATGTGTTAGCTATGCACTATTTGGTGCAGATTTTCTTGTCTGAGAAGGCCACATACCCCCTTGGAGTCCACCTGCTGCACCAGTCACTGTCTCGGTGACACAACAGAGAAGCTCCTGCGTGGCTCTGCAGGCCAGGGTTTTGACAGCTGCAGCCTCTATGGTCGGCACTGAAACAGTTAATCCTTTCCCAAGGCTACTTGTTTTCAGTTAACACATTTCAAAGGATGCAGGCAGATGGCATCACTTGCAAAGCTATTGTTTTAGTTTTTCAAGAGACACAGCATTACCTGGAAAGCATTCAAAAGATTCCAACAAGCAGGATAAAAACAGAGTTTGTATATTTGACAGAAATATGTTAAATTCTTCAAAAAATAAAACACTGGGCATTTTTAAGGGTTGCTGAGATGTATGAATCCATGTGGAAAATTTCAAATGCATCTATTTTCTTTGAAATCATATTGTAGAAGTCGTTTTGCAACAACATTGCAAGCCTTGCCAAGGTCAAGTAGGAGGTGCCTGAAGTAAACGAACATAATAAAAATAATTTTTCACCTTTCAAAAAGCATACAAGTCTAGGCTTAGCCTAGATAGGCTGTCCCGTTTCTTTTTCGCTGGTTGCCTAATTATTAAAATGCCTTAATAATGAAAAAAAATCATTAGAAAATTATTTTTTGTGTAGTGAAGAAGACATTCTAATACATAATGCTTTAATAATCATCAGAATTAAGATTCAGCTTTACATGATAAAATGCTAACAGAACTTTTGCAGAAACCCAGTTGTATTGATTATCTATATCTAGGAGTTTCCAGCTTGTTCTTTCAAATAATCTTCTCACAGATCAGTCCATATATATATGTCCATCATAATGCCCATTAAATATATACATGTTTTCTTGTCCTTACAGATTAATACTTAGAGAGATTGTGTGTGTCTTCACATCCTTAATTCCTCGGTGCAATTCTGTATAGCTACAAAGTACAGAAGTAAAATGGATATGCAATCAAATAGGAGATGTCTACTAAGGTACAAGCATGATGCAAATGAAGTTCACTACAAAAAAATTCCAGCTCTTTTGGTGCTACATGAAGCCTCAGGCTTCTTTCCCTGTATCTGATGCATTTGAGAACTATTGTTTGATGCAGATGTGACCCAGCTTTCTTGGCATGAAGCAGAAGGTTCCTTAAAATCAGTAGCATTACTGAACTACATTACCTCTTTCCAATGGGAGAAGGGAAAACACAGAATGATCAGAGAGGTAGAAATTAATGGAAGAAAAGAAATATGCAAGAGAAAGAAAAAGCAAAATTAAAAAAAATAATCAAAAGCTTAGAAAAAAAAAAAGGAAAAAAAAACAAAGAGAAAGGGATAATGAGAACATCAGCAACAGGACGAGCAGGATGCTGAGATCTCACTTGTGCACACATACACAGAAAAGATGCCTGGCACATCATGGACAAGCTCTGCCTGGAAAAGCAGGCAAGAAAAAATCTTACTGAAGAAACAGTACACAATTTTCTGCCATTTTCAGTGACTCCTTGTCAATGAGAGCCTAGTGAACTGATCATTTTTATACGCTATTTAAGGCAGTAAGAACCAATGGTTGACTCTACATGACTCAATCTTATGTACCTACTTAATTACAAGACATAGACTCAAAGGAAATAAAAATGACCCTCTGGCCTGTTGCTGAGCCCACAGTGAGTCACAGTAGCTGTTTTTGTGTGCAGCTGTATTACAAGGAGATAAGCATTTTCAATGACTTGGTTTTATTGTAGCCAGGACCTTGAGAGTTTTTGCACTGTGAAATTCAGGATTACAGATCTCCAGATTACAGTTTCTCACTGTCTGCCTTTATTTTTGAAGCATTTTGGATCTACACTAATGGAAAAGAAAATAAATGCAGCCAAAACACATCCCCTAGACTAGAATGAAAAAAAAAAAAAAAAAAAAAAAAAGGAATGAGGAAGTAAAGAAGTAGTTAAAATGCATCTTTTGTACATATGTAATTTTTTTACATTTCAAGAGGGAGTACTCCTCACAGGCAATACTGAATCATCTATATAAAGCCTACAG
Organism: Chamaea fasciata; assembly: GCF_029207755.1. Taxonomy (NCBI): domain Eukaryota; kingdom Metazoa; phylum Chordata; class Aves; order Passeriformes; family Sylviidae; genus Chamaea; species Chamaea fasciata. The sequence continues at coordinate 78,101,103 of NW_027094086.1, forward strand.
CTAAATTTTAGACCAACTAATATTGCAGAAGGCAACTCATCTGAGAGTTAGGGAGACCAAGGTTTGAAGCCTCTGATTGGATCAATTCAGAACAGAAACCCAACCTGCCTCTGAAAGAGTGGGTAAATATTCTACCCACTGTGCTACTGAATAATTTACAATTCCTGTCCCTACCAATGATTTTTAATTTTTATAAAAGTTTAAATAACTTCCTTGGAGAGACTCATGGTGTAAAATATGGAGGCAAAGTTACTTGCTTAAAATGAGACCCGAGTTAAAGCCAAGGCAAACAGGGATTTAAACTTTATTTTCTCACATGCCAAAAGTATTCCTTAACTGCTAACCATTGTGCTAACTTCTGTTTTGACATCCTTCTTTCTACCTCTCTTTTCCTCTACTGGGCACACAAAACAATGACAGTACTTCAGAAGAAGAATGAACTTTGACTAATCAAAATTTTCCACACATTGCACCACAGGCACCTGATGTGTTTGCCTGCATAGTCAGCAGATTCCCATATGAAAACAATATATTGTTTTTATATGTACATGTGGGTATCATGGAGATACAAGGAACTTTAATGTCATCATGCAATAAAATGAGCACGAATGAGAACATAATAAAGAAAATTTACTCTCTTTTTGTCCTGTCTTCTTCCCCTAATATACACACATTAGAACAGATACCAGCAATGCAGGTAGTGGAAGCACATAACAGACACCACAGCAAACCCGGACTGGTAGAATAAAGCCCACTTAGGGAACAAAACACATCCAAATGAAAGTCTGCATTCTAAATTTGGGTCCATAATGAAGCTGTAACAATGTCCGAACTGTGTTATTATCACCTCTTATTTGGCCTGTTTGACATATTTTGATGTTAAGTAAATGTAAAATGCAAAATGCTTTTACACAAGCCAAAACCAAAATAAATGCATGGGTCTCATGGGCAGTATAGATGTACTCAGTTACCCAGAATATATATATAAACATTGAATGTTTAAAAAAAATGTACTCTGTCATTTCACAAGAGAAGCATTTAATTTGCTGTAACAAATTACTAATCTGAGAGATTGCAGACAGAGTCATGTTTTTCAAGGTTCATCCTATTTCCTTGTTCTTTTGTGTTGTCTTGGCAGCAAGATATAATTCATGATTTCTTTTTATCTGCCTGTAATAGCAGTGCAGTAAATTAAATCTGGGGTTATTTTAGCCAATCATAAATCCTGATTAGTTGTAGTCTAATTAAAGAATAATGAATGGGGAAGTGACAAATTTCCTCTTCCTCTTTTTTTTTTTTTTTTTTTTTTGGTAATTAGAATGCATACTGCACATCAATCAAATAATCTACCTTATTAAAAATCACAAACTTTTTTTGGAAGCCACGTGTTGTTTAGTTGGCAGGAGCATTTATCAGGTTTTATGGCCAACTGTCAAGAAATCATAGAGTACCAACATTAAGCTATCTATCTGATAAATATCCTCAAGGAAAGATGAAAAATAATCTGCCTTAGCTGTTACAAGAATGATGAAACAGAGTGCAGTCTTTTCACTAAGTGTAGAAGAGGGTCAAGCCTTGATGTTAAAATAATTATTTAGGTTGTCAGACAACAGCCACGGCCTAATAATTCTTCCAAGCTCTAAAATTTCTACAGTTTAGTCTGTGGTGTCACTTGTACTCCTCCAAGTCTTGATCTGGAGTGAAGAAGCAATACAATAAACTGAGTTCTGAATAAACTAGAGGTGAAAACCTCTATAAAGAAGATGGATAAACACAACTTTCCACATTATTAAGTCCACAAGCAACAGATAAAACATACTTTGGGGGTTTAAATCTTACGCAGAAGATGTGAACTAAAGTAGTATTAAATAAGAGAGTTAAGGAACGTTCAAAATAAAGGGATTTTCTTTATAAAGAAAAGAGGGGCCAAAATACAAATAGAAATTTTAGCAAAAAAATTGCCCAGTTGGAATATTTTTTCTTGATCTTATATGACAGAGATAGTTCAGATTTACAGTCTTATTCTATTTTATTTTTAATGGGACTGCTTCTACTCCCTGTATTCTCCACACTGTTCAACAGATCAACACTCTCCTTAGTGAATAAGACTGACAAGGCCATGAAGCATTACATAGAGGGGCATAGAAATAACGTTCCCGCTTTTCACTAAGGAGCATGAGGCAACAACTACAATGTCATACAATGATTCTGAATTAAATGCTTTCAGTTTTTATGTTTTTTGTATGCAGAATATTTTGTTTCAACTATTTATTTATTTCCTTTTTTTTTTTTTTTTTCTAGGAAAGCAAATTCTGTTTGCAAAAAATATTTCTTCAGCTACAAATCAAATTCTAAACAGAAAAATATTTCCCTCAGGAAGATTTTCATCAGGGCTCCTACAGCTCATCCCAAAGCTGAAAAAACCAACTCATTCTGAGGAATTCGTGAAGTAATTCTCTTTTCATTTTCCCATAAATGAAAGCTGAACCATCACATCTGTACAGTTACTCAGTATTAGATTACATTCAAACCACCATGATTTTATGATTCCACTGGTTTAATTTCCCTTTTTTTAAATAAGAATCTTGTTATGCCAATATCTATTGTTTCAATCATGTGACTTTAACAGGGGAAATAAAGTTTCAAAATAAAAATTGTCACATACAATATGGAAGTACAGGGCACCAGGACTAGATGCCAAGTATCAAGAATAAGCTGAAGCACAAAAATTAATTTACATTACCTACAGCACTAGTGCTGACTAGCCTCACATATTACATAAAAGAATGAGTAAATTGAATTGAAATGATACAATGATACTGGTCCTCAGAAAAGCACTACTGTTACCAAAATAAGGTCTTTTTTTTTTTTTTTTTATTTGTCTCTTATTCAGTCCTTTTACCAATACACCATGACAGCAAGTTTTTTCTTAGAACTGTTAAATGATATCTGTGGCAGAAATAACATTTCTCATGCAATTTTAAATTAACTGGACAAGAAAGCCTAATGTTATAATTCTAAACTAAGTTCACAAAAGTTTGAAAAGTCTATTTTACATAGAGGAAAAAGCTCATGACATAAAGAAAATTCCAGGAGAAGTTGTGAGAGGAAGATTCTTTTCCTGTCAGGTGTTCTGTCTAAGAGTAGGATTTACTGAGCTTTCCATGACAGGGGTAAATCTATAAGTCTGTGGGTATTTAGGAAAGACACAGGCAAGAGATATTTGACAATATTCCAAAGCAAAGCTCACCACTTTGCACTTGACATAAAAAGAACCATTTCTTGCTTTGCAGTGCTTCTTACTGGGGTTCAGTCTCTATATAATGTTTTAAGGTAAGCCCTCAAAAAAATCTGAGCACTTAGCTTCTACCTGAGAGCTAGAATGTAACAGAAGGATATTATGGCCCTAAAATCCCTGAGGATCTTCGTTTCCCATTTAAAATATCAAGATATGAAAACAAGAACCCTAATTCTGTCATCTCAAAGGCAACAAAAAGAATAATGGTTTAAGTACGTACATATTTTCACACGGGAAATAAACAAATTCCTATGTAGATATTTTAGAGTGATGACATTTAAAATTCCTTCTTTCCAGGGAAGGACTCCACTGGTCTATATGAAAAATAACAATAGAACCAAGAGTTCGTTTCAAGACATGTTTTCATTGTGCTGTTTTCAATGTGAAGAAAATAAGGATATAGTGATACAGATATGCCACATTGTATTTACATGTTAAAGATAAATATAAAAACAAAATGGAAAAATCCTATGCTTTAGCATTATATCTGGCAGCCAGCTTAATCTACAATTTTCAGCATTAATTCAAACTTTGAAATCTTGAAGTGTCTTCATGTTTCATTGCAAAAAAATCACTCTGATGTAAAATTAGTAGATAATAGTAACAACTATGGGTATGGTTCGAGTGAAAATCTTTGCTTTGTTTGCAAAAAGCACACATATTCCTGTTATTAGCCTATTGATCTTGAAGGATGGGTCATTGTATTCACATTATAAACTAAATCTCTATGTCTCTTAGATATGATTAAAACATCAGGATTTTTTTGATAAATTTATCACTAGTAATGGAATCTGCAAAGGAGAAAGAATGACCTTGGATTCTGATCTTTGTAAATGGTGAGTTTGAATATCCTTTCAAATTTCAATAAACCCCACATGCTTAAGTAGGGAAACATTAGACAGAAATAAAATTGAATGAGTTTAAGCTTCCAAAAGCAGGAATACAATATTGATCCTCAAAAATCATTATACTGTGGATGCAAGGGGAGGGAAAAGGAAGAAAATCTCTTTTTATAAATGCTTCAGGCAGCTATCACACGAGACTTTCAAGTCCTAAATTTGCTGCAACACTCAGCAAATTAAAATACATAAAACCTTTCAGAGTTCTAATGTAGTACACATTTCAAAAGCCATTTTTCACTATTTGAATGTGTGTATATACCACTAAGCAGCTGGGAAACCTAATTTAGGTTTGAAATCTGCTTACAGTTTTGAGATCCTTGGCACTATTTCTGGGGAGGTCCTTGTACAATACTTTTAAAGCAAAATAAAAATGTTATATAATGAGAGCCAAATATATCAAATATTTTAAGTTCCCAACCTTTTACCATATTCCATGCCAAACAGGTCAACACAGCAATATTATTTCAATCACAATTCTATTTCTAATGCCTGATTTGAACAACAAACTCCCTCTATAGTATCTAAAGTCTTTAGGAAATGTTTTTATGGGTGGATGAGAAAAAGCCAAATGGGTTAAAAACCCCCATATTTTTAAACATTTAATCACTACTTGATGCTGTTGAATGTGGCTGTTTGCTAAAGTGTAGAAGCAGAGAAAGTGGAAGAAACAATGTTAACAGGTACTTTCAAGTTACATTTTTTTCACTGTCAGTGGCTTTCCTTAGAAAAATGCTCTTTAACTGAGTGAAAATATTATATCTCCTTAGTGACAGAACCTGTTGGAGAATCTTTAAATTCAGCTACAAGAAAACTCCTTTACTTGAAGAACAGTACTATTTCTTATGGCAATTTCTTCTGTATCTAGGTTGCACATGCATTTGGTAGAAAACCAAGAAGTCCATCTTTTTAATTTTCATAGGTCTTATATCTTTGCATAAAAAAATAAGAAAATTATTCCTCTACACATTCATGTTTTAGGTGTACTATATATTAATTATTATAATGTCTAGAAGAGTTTAGAGCTAATGATGTTTATGACAGTTTTATTGGAAGCATTTATCAATATTTAGAGTTTGTCAGCAGCTGAACCAGTGAGCAGGCTGATGGTCATTCAGCATAAACACAGTGGTAGAATGAGAAACCCCAGATCATCCCCAAAAACGAGAAATAAAAATAAACCTTAAGAGCACTGTACAAACATTTACAATCACAGCCAAAATGTCTTCTCATCCTATCACTTAAAATGTTTTGAATTGCTATGCCTAAGTGACAACAATTCTTCAGTGTAAATGACAACGTGGCAACACTGGGAGAAGAAATTATGTTGATACTTGCCACGTATTCGCAACTAGAAAACATACCCTTTTCTTCCCTTCTCAGTGTGGCTGCCACACTGATTCTCTCTTGGGGGAGAACATAGGATTGATGCTTTCTTCGTGTTGGAAACTGCTCCATCTTCATGTTAGAACCTCAAGCTGTGAGAGGGTAGAGAGGGGAAAGTTATTAGGTACTTGACTTGTCAGTAATCTGCCACAGCAGGTCAGGGCCAGGTAACTTTCCTCACCAAAATGAAGGAAAAAGAAAGAAGCAAGAGACGGGGAGAGACAAGACCTGTTTTCTGCAAATGTCCAGCCCGTCTGCTCAGCCAGATGGCCAATTGAATCACAAGAGGAAGGTGTCACAGAGAAGCCTGAGACTTCCCTGCTTTATCATGCTCTAGCCAAAAATAATAATTCAACAGCATCCAACAGAATCCTAAAGGCTTTGTGTACTAGCACGCTGAGCTTTCCTGTAATCACTGTGATATCTTCAGGAACAAGGGGTGGCATGAATCATTATTTGGATGTGATAACATGACCCATACAAACATTAGGGGATAATGGGGAATCTGCACTCTGCAAATCGAATCACACCATGATCCATCATTAACCTAAGTGAGCTATTGCTTTATTGAAGTAGCCCTGTAAATGAATAGGTCACAGTCTGTTTAAAAGCTGAGAGATTTGCAAACGCTCCAAGGTCTTATATATTATCAGAGCATACAGCCGAAGTACAACCAAGATTCTAAGTGTGTTTTTAAAGGATAGGTAGCAATGAAAGGAAAACCAAAGATTTAGGTTTGAATAATTTCAAAATACTCCATTAAAACCCTTACTTGCATATATATAGAAAGGTATTTTTGTGTGTCTCAATTTCAGTTTTGTCTTAAAGACAAAAGAAAATAATCATGAATTTAAGTTGGGGGTTTTTTTGTTCCTCACAAACTTTCATAGCACAAGGAGTAAAGACTCTGGGACTGTAGAAAGTGAATGCACTTCCAGTTGTTCTGAATCAGCACTACATGACAAATTAACATTGTCCTTCAGAAAAGAGATTCAGAATAAGCCAATTAATTGCTAATTTAGCAACTCTGGATTTTGCATAGACATAAGTCCAGGCGTTAATACTAGTTCTTCAGTGTTCACTTTTGATAACAGGACTGAGCTTCGAAACCAGTTAAGACAAACCTTACAAGGACACCCAGGACCCTCCTTTTCTTATGGCATCCTGGCAGCTTTATTAAATTATGGATTCAACAAGGAAGTATATGGACATCCTCTGAGACTGTTGAACCATAAATGAATAAGGAATTATTTTCCCTTTAAATAATCCTGAAATCAAGTTTAAATAACAAATTATATACCCCTTTATCAAAAAAACTGTTTTATTTTTATAGCTATAATCTTGCAGCAATTATTTGCAGTAAGGGAAATACATAAATAAATCTTTTAATCAAATCACTATACACTATCAAACCAGTTTTATCTGAAAAAGGTAGCAATGGGCTTCACAGTTGGGAAGAAGAGATCTTCTCCGAGAAATGCATGGATAACTTTGGAGGAGCATATGCCAAAGAACTTGATAAATACTGAGAAATTAGCAATTACTTGAAAACACTTCTATTTCCTTCTAGAAAGGACAGATGATTAAATTCCACTTTCTTCATTTTTACCCTGAAAAACTGAGAAATATCTGTGACAATTTACTCTGTATGACCCTGTTAAACAGCTGTTCTGAGAATACATAAGGTGTTTTAAGCAACTGTGTGTTTTAGCACTTTTTTGTGAATTCTAGGGCATCCACATAGAGTAATTTTGGTTACATTTCTAAAGGTTTACCAGAATATATTACTATACATTACCGTACGCTGTTGTTTACTGTTATTTTTCTAAATTCTTTGTTGGGACATATTTTCTTTTGATAGTCTCAAATTATATACTCATTACCTGCATCCTTCCTCAAGACCCTCTGACACTTTCTCCTGATGGACTGAAATTCTGTGCGGCATACTGCTCTTACTGACAAGACCCAAGTATAAGGGTATGCATTTTTTTCCCTACAGTTGGAGCTTCAAGAAGGACATTCATATTCATGTTTAAACAATTCAGTTCACTCCACAGCTGCAGGAAAAAAATTCCAGCAAAACACCTTTCCTGTGAATAATAACAAAGTCCTCATGAACCACATGCAGCCTTTGCAGAATGTGAGATGCTTGAGTAAGCTGCTGTATCAGACCCTCCTCTAACTTTGAAGTCTGACTTGCATTTGTATTTCTGGAACCTCCCTGATGATATCTATGATTGTCTCTAAAACATGAATAGCATATCAACGTTTATAGGTAGAAAATTTTTACCCTTAAACTGTTAGGATTGTATGCGGACCACTGATGAGTTCTTCATGAGTTCTATTTGATCTAGTAATTGAATAAAAATGGATTCACTCAGTGTAAAAGGGCAACTAATAAATTAAGGAAGAGTGTATAGAAATCAACAAAACTGCTTATGACAGGCATTATGAATATAGGACAAAAAGAGCTGCAACCTGTTCTTTGATCATCTCTCTCTCTGTCATAGCCAATCAAATGACATTGACACCTAATTCATTTTCTTTTGAGTTGCACACTGTAGAAATAATAGTTGCATTGTCCTGAAAAGTTCATTCCTGTCTCCTGATATATATGGATGAGCTTTTGGAATCCAAAGTTAGCAAAATTTTGTTGGTTTTGGTTTTAGGTTTTTTTTTTTCTTCTTTCTTTCTTTCACACTGATATTTATTTATAAACTGAACTAGTCTTTGCTCCTATCACCGAGATACTATGCTATCAGAAGAAATAGAGAATGAATACCAATATTTCATAGAACTGTAGATTGGTTAAGATTGGAAGGGACCTTAAAGATTATCTAGATCCAAAACCCCTGCAATGGGTAGGGATGTCATCCACTAGATCAGATTGCTCAAAGCCCCACCCAACCCGGCCTCAAGCACTTGGAAGGATGGGGCACCCACAGTCTCTCTGGACAACCCATGCCAGTGTCTCACTATTCTCAAAGGTAAAGAATTTCTTCCTAACATGTAATTTAAATCTCCCTTCTTTTAGTTTAAAAACATTCTCCCTCTCCCTATCAATATCTGCCCATAAAAACAGTCCCTGTCCCTCTTTTAATAGCCCTCCTTTAAACACTGAGAAGCTGATAAAGGTCTTCAATGGAGCCTTCTTTTCTCCAGGCTGAGCAACCCCAACTCTCAGTCTGTCTGTGTAGGAGAGATGCTCCAGCTCTCTGAGCATCTTGGTGGCTCAACCTCTGGACCCACTCCAACAGGTCTACATGTTCTCTGTGCTGAGGACTCCATAGCTGGACATATCACCTCCCTCAACCTGCTGGCCACACTCCTTTTTGCTGCTGCCCATGATGCATTCAGCTTTCTGGGCTGCAAGCACACACTGTCATCAAGCTTTTCACGTACCAATAGCCCAGGTCCTCCTCCCAGGGCTGCTTTCAATGAGTTCAGCTCCCAGTCTGTACTCATGTCTGGGATTGCCTCGACCCTGGTGCAGCAGCTTGCACATATGGGATTCTCACAGCCCACTTCTTGAGCTTGCCTGGGTGGTATCCTGTCCTTCAGGGTCAGTCAGCTTGGGGCCATCTGCAAACTTGCTAATGGCACGCTTGATTTCACTATTTATGTCATTGATAAACTGGTTTCAGTTTCAGGGTTTCCCTAAATCATATTAACAGCAGCTCCCAAAAGAAGTTCTACCAGCAGGTATGTAATAGGCAGGACAGGAACACGGAGGCAGCCACACTCTCTGCCTGGCCCAAGTCCTGCTGTTTGCCAGTCACAGAACAGTACAAGCTTTGTGACTGAGGGAGTCTCCAGCCAAGGTTAAGCCAGATTTTTTCCTGCTCTGTGCTCCTAAAGAGGCTAGAGAATCAACCTAGCCAAAAAACTAGCTTCAAAGCAAATTTCTACAGGAATAAATAATTTCTACTGGAATACAACATGAAAGATTTTGATGAATCAAGATTGTCATGCTTGTTCATTGAGCTGTCTCTTCAGTGCATCATGCAGCTTTATCTCTCTGACAAAGACCAGAAGTAGGGCTATTTCCATCAATGACAGGAAAGTTGAAGCAAAAAACTTTTATTTATCTGTAGATAGGGTTTATTTCTCTTCTTCTACCTCGGTATTATTTCCCTATCTACCATCAGTAGTTTTTGTTATGCAGTTCAATCCATCAGATCATTAACACATGATGCATGAGACCCATTTCGTTATTTTGAAGAGTTTTCCTGTGGCTGAAGTAATTTTCAAGGTTCATCTCTAATTCCACAAAAGTCCTGTTGTTTTTCAGGCTGTTGTCAAAGTTTTCAGTGGTTTATAAGAAAGACATAATGTACAGAACAGAACTGAAAAAAGAGACTGCTACTGTGAGTGAAGGCATTGCACAGTCTACCACCTCTGACTCTGCTACTAGAGGACAGATGTTTGGGGAAAAAAAAAAAAAAATCTTTCATTTGGTAACTGACATTGGGAATTAAAAGACAGTGAGTGCAATGGGAGTGTTTACATTGAAGCAGTGGTCAGGACATCTCAAAATTCAGTTTATAACTAAATTTTTTGTAGATACTAAGAACGTATGTGCTGAGACAAAGCAGAGAATAAACACAAAGCAAAAGAAAAAGCAGCAAATATTTGTTAAAAGACTTCAAAAAGGAGGTACTACAAGCTATGACAAGTTCACTTGCTCTGTCGGGGAAATGTAATCCCTTTCTGGGGTTTAGCAAAGTAGCAATTTCAGAGAATCGGACAATTGGTTTCACTGAATAGAAGAAAACAAATAAGCCAAGATAAACCAATAAAGAACAATGAAATTAGGAAAGAGGATCTTTTAAAACTAAGAGGCCAAAATATTATGTCTTACCCCTGTTTTATTCAATAGCAATATAAGATTTTCAGTGATGAGAGGTGAATAATATCATGCACTATGTGTCAGGGGAAAAGAGTACCTTCTTTAGCAGACAACTTCTTAGAACCATACTGACTTTTAAGGGAATTATCTCTTCATATTAGGCAGATTCTTAAGTGGCATTCTAAAAAGAGACAGATTTAACCATCTTTCTGAAATTTAGGTCTCTGAGCAGCAAATTGTGTTAATGAGGGATGACAGAACCTGTACTCTTTTACCCTATTTTTTCCCTTAAGAAGTAAGTACACTGTCACATTTACACTGTGAAATCTGATAGTATCACAATACAAAATAACACATATGTGAAAACATACCCCAACTTTATTTCCACTACTATGACACAATCACTTATAAGTACCATACAGCTCCTAAATGCAGGCCAGTAGCAGTGAATACACTGAGAAACCAATGTATCACAGCAGACTGTAGGTGTCCGTCCACATCAAAGACTTTTCTAAAAGTGAAATCTAGAGCTGAAAAGAGGCATCATCTCTTATAGCAGACATTATATTCCAGTTCCTTTAGTGAACAGTCAAGTACCTAAGAAAATGCAAAGATCACATGATATTTTTCATAATGCATTTAGAAAACATAGCACTTCAGAAAACATACCTTCTCAGTAGCATTTGTCTATTTGTTGCCAGCCTGAACCATAATCCATTACTTGCAATACCTTCAACTCAATGTGCTATACAAACTCAAATAATGTTGGCATTTTAAAATGTCTTATAAAAATTACTTCTTTTAAAGGGTATGTATAAACACACACAATCTGATGTATACATAAAAATGCTTTAAGTGGAGGCATTTTTATGAGTCATTTAAAAGAAGAACAGTACTTGGCTTCATAACAATTTTCATATTCAACATACCTCAAAGTGCTTTGCAAATGAATAGCCTGGAAACCAACCAAGATATTGATGCTGTAAGTAAATACATATGATTTGAAGGGGGGCAGACAAATGCGGAGATATTAGAGTTTCTTCTCTTAACACATGAATAGAAAGTCATGGTTAAATTAAGAAAATTCAAAAACATTATGGCATCAGCTTTAACTCTTTTTTATTATGTGTTTCTCTTCTGTGTTTTTAATTAGGAGTCTTTCATACATAGGCTTAAATACATAAATTGTCAGAAATGAATGACAATGTAGAAATAAGATTAAAATACGGCTGTTCCACTCAGCAACATACTGAAAAAATATCAGTATACTTTATTGTTTAAAACAATTCACACTAAAATTGAACTGTGTTTCTTTTCTAGCCTTTCAAAAAATGTTCAATAACTCCGGCAGAACTGTCATCAATTTGCTTGTATTTGACTTTGTATGTATATTTTATCATGGAATTGTTAAAGTTGGAAGAGAGGTCTAAAATTATTAAGTCCAGTGTAGTTCTGCCACACTCACTACCAAACCATGCTGGAATGTGGCACATCTAGATGCTTTTTTGAGCTCATGCAGGGATGACCATTCCACCACTTCCTTAGGCAGCCTGTCTCAATGTCTGACCATCCCCTCAGTGAAGAAACTTTCCCTAATACCCAATCTAAATCTCCCCTGGTGCACCTAGAGGCCGTTTCCTCTGTCCTGTCACTTGTTGACAGGGAGAAGAGACCAACCCCATCAGGCTACAGCCTCTTTTCAGGCATTTGTAGAGAATGGTAAGGTCTCCCCTGAGACTCCTTTTCCCCAGGCTAAAGAACCTCTGCTCTCTCAGCTGCTCCTCACAAAACTTGTGCTGCAGATCCTTCAGCAGCTTCGTTGCCCTTTTCTGGACACACATACAGTTCACTACATATGCACACACGTATCACTGTTTGTCAATACCAAGAACAATATTCTGAAAATAGTTTGGTATTCCTAAAAGTAGAGATGCTCAACAGCAATACATATATGCAATCATTTTTTCAAAGCCTTATGACTGTGAATGGGACAACTGCTGTAACTTAACCAAAATGCCAGCTGTCATCACAAAATGATTTCACACAGTACTCAGTATAATACTTACACTAATGTAAGTAGTAATAACAAATAATGTTGTCTGGTAACGAAGTATAAGAAATAGATGCAAAGGTTATAGTAAATTTTTGAATATTTTTGTAATAAAACTGGTACATGTTGTTGGAATCAGAAGTAAAATATGTGACCAAAATAAAGCTTTTAAAATAAATATATCTGAACTTGAAATATATTATCTTTCTTTGCTGTTTCAGACTATTTTATTATAGCCTGAAAATAAGGAATAGAGTTGTAATGAGCACATGCACCTCCTCATAACATTTAAAAGCATAAGGATAAGTAAAAGCAATACATTCCAGAGAAAAAGATATGAGATCCCTCTGGGCAGACACTGTTGTGAAGAAATGTAGGTGCAAAAATTCCCTTTAGATGGCTTTCTCAAGAAAGTTGGTATTTATGATGTTATGCCTAATGAGAAAACTGTGCTCCAAACAATCTTTCTTGTTATAATTTAAGACTCAGTCATCACACAGGAAATGATGAATGTTTTGCCACTTTTACAGCAGGGCAGGTGAGGAGAGCCCTACTCCCCACCAATGAGGTGTTTTCCTGTACTTCAGTGGCTATCTCCTACAGCTGGGCTGTGTGCCCACCCCCAAGCCTCTGCTTCATTACATGAAGATAACCCAATGTTCCACCCTGACTTTATCTGCTCTGTTTTACTGTAAGTCTTTACATTGCATGTCTACATCAGAATAGTTTAGGAAAGCTAATAGGGCACTAGCACATCCTGTGAACATATTAAAGGCAATTTACCTGAGCTGTGGGTAATTATAAGAATATTTGAAAAATTTGATAATGATCCTTTGCACAGTTACGTGTAAGTTACTCCCTTCTCTACTTCTGTATAACTGTTTAAATATTAACTTAAGCACAACTTTGCAACCTTTTACGAAACATTTATAACCAAACTTTTAAGATACTGTGGTAGTAGCATCCAGATAAAGACAAAAACATCATGCCATTTTCCTATTACACAGGTGTCAATGATTTCTAAAACATTCTCTTATACAAAAGTATTTAAAATAATGTGAATACCGAAAAAGCTTTCAGTCTAAAACCCACTTAAGGAAAATTAATTTAGGAATTTCAGGAACTATTATTGAACTAATGGGTTATTTAAGGTTGAAAGAAGGCAAAATAAGCATTTGCCTTCCTTCTGAATACTGATTAGAAGTCGTGTTTTTCTTTGGAAAAACAAAACTCAAACTGATGGATACAAAATGAGAAACTGCATACAGCGAGACAACCGTAGCCTTTGTATTCGTTATTCTGTTATCTATTCTCTATTGCACATCATTGCAACTGAAATATTATTTCTTCTTATGTATTTGGAAGAAAAAATTGAGAAGTATCAAGCACTTTGAGTGAATTCTGTCTATGTATCATGAATAGAAATTGTGGGAGATCCCTCCAGCACAGTGGCTAAACAAATACCATAGACTTAACATTCAGAACAGTCGGGAGGGAGGGGGGCAGGACTGGCAAAAATCAAACGAAATAAAGCAAACTTGAGGATGAATGTCATCTCTGGGATAGACGCAAGAAAGACAAAACAAATTTGCTTATAAAACAGTCTTTTCAAAACAAAGTATTTTGTTTATTGCTTCCCCAAAGGAGAATCTGTTCCCCCTACCGCCTCCCACAGGGGCCTCAGTCTCTAAAAAGAGCAACATCAGGGAACTAGTTTGATGAGTTGTCTTGGAAGACTTGGGTCTGCATGCTTGTATGTTCTGGACCACACAAATCACTTTAGTAATTAACTGCTTATGAATTCTGCAATGTAACCATCGGCTTTCAGATATGGAAAAACATTTTGTAAGAAGCTTTGAAATCTCTTGAAAACACACTGTGATCAATGAAAGGTTTAACATGTTCAGAAGACTGAAATAAAAATGTCCTGACAATTTTTTTAAATTTCATAAAAGCACAGTTCCGTGAAAATGTTTTAATACTGATATACTTTGAATCTGAAATGCAATCACATACACAGCAAAAGGTGCATTATAATAAGACCTACTTAGTATTCTTGAATTGTTCGGGTTTTGCTATTTATATTTGAATTTGAAAAAAGAGAAAGAAATACCAGTAACCTCAACCATTCATTGATGCTATCCAACATCCATCCTATTTAGCTCTGTACAAATATTTGCAGATACAGACAAAAACCTAGTTAACAATCACTCAATAAACACAGAAATTTACACCAAGTCCATCATCACCACCACACCATAGCATGCTTTGAAATGAGTATTTAAAAGGCAAGAAACATGTATCCTCCTTACTCTAGATTAAATATTAAGAACTGAAATACCAAAGCCACATAGCCATTCACATCAAAAATGATGTGAAATACTCAAGGTAAGTACCTTCACACATCGCTGTCGTAGGCACACTTGCAGCATGATTTGTAATTCAGAGCAAAACCCACTATTAAAACGTTTGTATAAAGATTATGCATGTCATACTGTTCATCACATGACTAATTTGTAGAAGATCAGTTTGAAACATCATAATAATAAAACATGGATCATATTTGAAAATCTTGTGTCAGGGCTAAATTTTATTTCTCACCACTATTTTTTTTTTTTTTTCTGCAGAGCCCTTTTTTGTTTGTTTGCTTTAAGGGAGGAGGCTGCTCAGGTGTTTTCAAAGTTGTTTCAAGTCGAATTCACATTTCTTACCTTCTTTCCTTTCATTGAACCTTATTACTTTAAACGTCAATGCTGCAGAAATCTACACCCCCCTCCCCCGTATTCATACACTCAGAGTACTGAGCGCTGAAAAAAAAAAAAAAAAAAAAAAAAAAAAGGGACATAAAAAACAGCAAATACATTTCCAGTCCCACGAGTTTCACACCATCTCTTAGCTATTTTTTCCCCCTTTAAGTGAACCCGCAGTTTGGCACGCCGTATTTTCCCTTCTATCAGCCCTGATCTCAGCAGCACAGCCGAAGTGTCTGCACCCACACCTCCGTGCCACCCAGGCACCTGTGTCTCCCGGCTGCCCGACCCCACGGAGGGCTTGGCACCTGCGGAGCGGAAAGGGGAAGGTGCAGCTCCTTCCTCCCGCTCCCCTGCTCCGTCTCCCTTCGGGCACTGCGGACTCGCACTTTGTTGGGAACTTACGGAAGTTTTGCGATGCCAGACCGGGATGAGCAGGCAACAGAGACTGCTAAAGCCGCACGCTCGGGCTTTGCTCGCTCTCGCCCCTGCCGTGGCTCGGTGTAGGCAGCGTCCGTCCCGTGGTGCCTGCTCCAGGGGCCCCACACCACGGCCCCGGCAGGCGCCGTGCCATCCCGGCCTCTCCGCCTCCCCCTTCCAGGAAAAGCCGCCTTACCTGCTACATGGAGCTGCAGTAGCACCAGGCAGACCAACGGCAGCAGCGGCCACAGCGGCAGCACCTCCCTCGCTCAATCGCTGTAGCAACAAACTGCCCTTTCTCGTGTTCCCCGTCATTCACAAAGGATGGCGCGGGCAGCAAAGGCAGGTAGAAACCACTTTCTTACTGGAAGAGGTTGATTCTCTTCTCAGATACGACTGAACCGCTCTCTGAGGCTCCCTACACGTTTACCCTTCAGATCAATACCGCACTTGAGCAGCAGCCTGAGCTCAGCTGCAGCTGATAGAGAGCAGCCAATTGGTATTGAGGATTCCCTTTCGGTAACCCCCTCCCACAAAAATACACCGTCTGCATTTGAAATTTTATGAGTTGTGAAAAGTAGTTTTAACCCCTTGCTTGAAAATCACCCTGTGCTTTTGGAGCTCCGGATAGTCTCTTTTTAATTATTATTTTTGTGTTAAAAAAAAAAAAAAAAAACCAAAAAAAAAAAACCAAAAAAAAAAAACACCAAAAAAAACCCAACACCAAGCACGCTCTGACTGTCCAAACTATCCCCACCCGGACACTTTGAAGCTAGGTAACATTCAGTGAGAAAACTAAAATACCAGACCTAGCAATCCCTGACTGGGAGGATGAGGTTTTTGCAATCTAGTAGATATAGGCCATGACAACCCCCCCTCCCCCCTCAAAAAAATCCCCCAAAAAATACCAAAGAAAAACAACCCCCACAACCCCCCCACATAAAAACCTAAACACACACACACACAAAAAAGCCACCTCCTCCCCAAAAAAACCCAAAACCTGCCCTCCAATCTATCATCCAGACATCATCATCATTTTTCCCTCCACAAACTTCCCATATTTCTGACCAAAAATATGTCTGCACTTCAATGGAACAAGAAAAAATAATTTAAATAGTGGCATATACAGTCACAGTAACATACCTAGAGAAGAGATATTTTTATTTTGGATTTTGGCCAGTCCTGAATTTTATTTAGTGGATATGACTTCACGATTTCATCAAGGACTTTTTTTTTTTTTTTTTAAAGAAATAACTTTACTTGTAGAGCCTTACAACTTCATTTCTAGATCCTCATAGTAAATACTCTACCTTCTTGTTTTTTTCTTGGTGTTTATGTGAAGGCAAGAACTGGTTTTAAATAGGTTAAGCCTGAGAATTTGTTTTTCTGACCTAAAATAAAAGGTATATTACATGAATTACTGCAAAAATAGAACATTTAAAAAGGACTTAAATTTTCAGCAAAACACACCTGGTTAAAATACACAGAGATAAGTGAGTCATGTAGCATAAGCACTTCCCCTTCCCTGTGGATAATACAATCTTCATAGCATTTCAGTATTCTGAAGTTTGTAGTTGCAAATTAGATAGCCTGCCTAGTAAGAGCACACTAGGGTTTCCCTCAACTTACTTGAAAAAAGTGCAGTGCTATATATAATATAATATAATATTCATTTGGCAGGGACAGGCAAATAAATTACAGATACATGCCTGGATTTTAATGTGGCAGGCAGCAACTTCATTAATTTCAGTCAAATAGGGAAACAGGCCTCACTACAAGGAAACACAAAGCAACTATCATCTATGAGGTAAGACCTTCCTCTCAATCAAAATAAGGAACACTTTTTGCATTACAAAGTCACAGTTCAGGATGGATTGGCTTCTGGCTCATGGACCATTTGCAGCCTGTTAGGATAATTTGTATGACCTCTAGGCTCAGTTTCAGGAGCCCTCTTCTCCAAGAGTACCTTGTGGAAGAGAGTAGGATGTGCTGAGCTGTTCTGAGAATGGCTGCAGGACAGCTTTGAGCTCCCTGACCTTCAGGGAATTGCTTTCCCAATGTAATGCCAGTTCTGAGCATGGTACCTGCAAAAGAAAAATACGCCTGACCCTTAGTTTATCATTGGAGGAGCCTTAAATGATAAAGCCTTAAAAAGTCTTTATCAGTCTGCTCATGTGTGCTTCTCAGATCAAGTCAGACAGCATTCTGCAGAGAATAGAAGGTTGGCAGAATATGTGCTGAAGAAATAAAATGTATGCAGTATATCTGAGGCACACCAACATCATAAAGTTCAGAAGCACAAGAGACCTTACCAAACTGACCATATTGTGCATCCCTAAATGTACACACATATATGCACAACTGGCTGTATTGTGGGAAAGACCTCATACCGCCCTCCAGCTGCAGGAGATTGGTGAATTTTCCAGCCAGACAGAAAGTCATAAAACCACAGATGTTAGGCTAAGCTATGACAAATTAAGATTCTCTATCTTTTTTCATGCCACACACTATTTTACAATTGAAATCAAACTGCATATAGCTGTGATACTTGCTAAAACCAAATTCCTAGTGATAGGGAACGTGTGTTAATGTCTTCACAAACAATTCTCTGTGTGAAGGGATGGGTGTTAAAGTCTTTGAAATGGGTCTTAATGTCTCCACTAACTCGGGGCAGCAGGTTTGTTGCAGAGCCCAGACAACTTAGCTCGTGAAACAGAAAAGTGGGTGTGGACAAGCCTGAACATCTGAACTTTGGGGTAAAACAGTAGGTTCAAGGGGGGATATGTGGTAGGCGGTTTGGGAAGGCTGTACCTTACAAGTACCTCAGCCGAAGGGGAAAGGAACAGGGCAACATGCGGCCGGGAGTTTAGAGTAAAAATAGGCTGTGCCCTCCAAAACCCCTAGAGAGAAAACCTGAGGGCGTGTGCCCTGGTACACTCTCTCCCTTTATTCGAAAAAAGCTGCAGAATTCTTCTGTCTCCTTTTTGGAACCTGGCTTTTCATTGTGTGGTTTCCTGTACACTAGATAACATGAAATAAAAGGCACTTCTCTTCCTAGAGTTCATAGATTGGGGTTATCATGTAGAAAAAGGAGCATGACAAAATTAAAACCTTCTCCCAGTAAGCACCAAACCCATCAAGATGAAAGTTTCTAATATTCATAGTAGGGAAATGGTCTCCTCCACAGCTGAACAGCCCTCCCAGTCCTGCAGCAGTCTTATTCTGTAGCTCTCTCTCATCCCTTACGGGAATGATGTGTGCTCTGAACTAATACAGGAGCTATTCCTCAAAGTCCAGCTTCCTCAAAACAGTTACTGTGTTGTATGTGAAAATGCTGGTA
The DNA here is from genome assembly GCF_029207755.1 of Chamaea fasciata. NCBI lineage: Eukaryota > Metazoa > Chordata > Aves > Passeriformes > Sylviidae > Chamaea > Chamaea fasciata. The sequence goes on from NW_027094086.1 coordinate 78,120,095, forward strand.
GTTAACCAGAAAAAAACTCATGCCCTAAGAGCTGTTTGTAGAGATTATCAAAGCTGCTAGGTTCTCCACTTACACGGAGTCCTATCTTTGTTTTGTGAAAAGCTGTGGGTGTAATGACATTGAAATAATTCCTAGGGACTTACAAATGGAATAATTTCTTTTTTGTCTATCATGTGAACAAGCCATGAAAGTGTTTTCCAAGCATAGCAGTTTAGATGTGTAGTGACTGAAAAAGAGTTGAAGATGTTCCATATTTTCAATCTAGGAGATCATCAGCAAGTAAAATTTTCATCTTTGTCAATTCAATTGACTGATGAAAAGAAAAATGTTGTTATTGCACTTCCTTAAATGATAACAGAGGTGGCTTTAATAGGTTCATTCAGTCTAGTTATTCCCTTATAATGGAGTATACCAATAATAAAGGTCATACTAGCTGCAAAACTACTGCAACACTTAAAAGCCTACTTTAAATCATCCTTATTTCAGCTTTACAGTTTGATTTAAAGTTTGACAATTGAAAGTTAAAAACAAACCCTAGAAAACAGACCAGTATCATTTACAAAGGAGTATACGAGTCCTTGCAGAGTCACAAAGTTAAATTGCTAATTTTAGTCTTCGATTTTGTTATCTGTCATAAAGAATTATGTGTATATTAAAATTCCTTTTTTTTTTTTTTTTTTTTTTTTTTTTAGAAAACACTGAATCATGAATACCTCATTTCTTAGTGTCACTCTAAAGGGGAAATAGGGCTACTTATTTATGAGAGAGTACTCATTAAAGCTGCAAATGTATGTAGCATGGAAGAAAATGCATCCAGAGGAACTGAAATCCCTCCTTTTTTGAAAAAACTCCTTGCAGCCAGTAGAAGTAAATATGAACAAATTTTGCCCCTGTATCCCTGCACATTTTTCTAATACTGGTCCAGATAACTCAAGTTTCTTCTTTCTCTTGTTAGATTCTCAGAGCTCTCCTAGGGTTTTTCAAGGGTTTCTGTTAAGAAAATGCAGGCTGGACAAATACCCTTTACAGAGCCTAAAAGATTTCTGTGCCAGCCAAAACAAAGTCTGAGATTTTTAGCCTTGCAGCATCATGGAAACACATTTATAAGGATAACTGAATTTAATTATGCAGCTACTTATTCACCTGACTTGTGCGTGGTAGAATTTAATGTTTAGCCATTTGTGTGGAGAATTCATTCATTTACACATGTAAAACTAGGATTAAAAGCCCACATGCTGCACAACATAGGTAAAAGGGATCTGAGATTTAACTTGTGAACTTTTTGATAAATATTTACACATATATGTAAGATCAGGCAGGCAGTCTTTGATTGAGAGTTACTTTTTGTTGGGCAACCTTATTCTAGAAAAGATTCAAAGAGAAAGCTTAATTTTATAGGTATACTTACTAGGAATCTATGGGGTCTTCTATAATTTCTGAAACTTCTGCAGTGAGACCTCCCTGAACTTAAACCAGTATATTACATTTATAAAGTGGTAACCTGCCTCATAAGTGATTTCCCACCTTGTTATCCATGTAGCCATCAGACTTCTGTTTTTACTGTAGTTATAAATACAGGTTGTTATAGTGACATCTAGAGAAACCAACCACAGATCCAGCATTATCCAAAGTAGAGCTGGAGAGTGTTTGAAATCCCTCCCCAAGGTCACAAGCAGAGTCAGAAACGACAGGTGTTGTTTCCAGATGATGTCTAATCTGTCCTAGAAATCTCTGAGGACAGAGAATTCACAGTCTCTCAACTAGCCTCTTCCACATTTTAGCCACATTTACAAGTGGAAGATTTTCCAGGTGCTTAACATGAAACTGCCTGGTTGAAATTTAAGTCCTCTGGGTTTTGCTCTACATATACTCTGGTTTAGCATAATGTGTATTATTCTCTTCCTTTTTGCTATGATATTTCATATCATGCAGATATGAAATACAGATATATCATCTCTAACAATCCCTGTTCCTTCCATCTCTCTTCACAGGACTTTTTACTTCCTAGATTCTAAACATCCATTTTATTCTGCTCTCTTCTCTATTCAACAGATTTCCTGTTTCCTAAAATTAAATGTCTAATACTGGATACAATGGGGCTGCTGTGCTCTGTGCTGGTAAGGCACATCCTGAGGATTATTAGAAAGGTAATGCCTTCAAATTTGAGCACTGTCTTTATGCAGGGTCAGTGCCATTCTTCTCTTTGTTATGCTGTTATCCTAATAATCAGTCCTTCTCTAAAGAACTTGCACTTTAGACAAAACATGAGAGAGAATTCTCAGATGCAATCAGTGCAGCAGCACACTATGAACTGAACAGTGCAGGCATGACTGTTTAATTGTTGTCATCAACACAGGAAATGAGAGACAAAACAATGTTTGCATGAGGCATTTTGAATTTCTCTATTTCTTATTACATCCTTCCACAAAGCTTTCAGTTTGTCAATGTCAATGCCACTATCTTTGTCTCATTCAACTGCCTACTTTCCACAATGTCTGTATGTCTGCACACTGTAGTGCTTTTTATCTATCTACCCAATGGAAGATGTACCTTTGGACAAAAAATCTAACCTGTATCACATTTAATTTGTAAATTTTTTAATATAAAAATGTTTATTAACCTGGGTTTTTTGCAACTTTACAATTGCTACTACTTCTTAAAACGTGTTCTGTGGATTTGTGGATTTTATTTATACTTGATTTTAGCCATAATGACTGCAATAAAGGGAGAGCAGATTCCACCAGCTGAATAGTTAACTTGCTGGTGGTTCCAGCACTGAGTCACACTTTGCATGGCCTACTGCTGAAAACATGAAACAAAGCATCAGGACAATCTTCTTGCATCCTTCTTTTGTAGTTTATCCCCATTTAAGGCCTGCCTAATAATTCAGTTAGCTTTGCTCTTCACCACCGTTGTCAACACATACAAATGATTACTTATTTCACTCTCCAGTAGAAGAGTCATGTTTTGATGCATTCACAAAAGCGGTAAGTCAAATAGAATCATATAGCTAACTCATCCAGTTATGAAATATGTCAAATTGATGCAAACTAAACCTGGCTCTGTGTGAACTTAATTAGCATCATGAGCACCAAATGGATCATCAACATGAGAGGGAGAGCAAAGGCTGTAGCAGTTTTTAAAAAATACAAAGTTACGTCAGTAGCACAGATGAGAACTATGTGTAGTTATCACAGAACAGAAATCAGCCCTAACGTACACAGACAGTAGTTAATAAAATATTTTTAATATAATTTCTGTACAAACTTTGCTTTTGAATAATGTATTGACCCACATTTCCTAAATGATAAGTTTTCTACATTATATATTTTGATAGTACTGTTGAAACTGTTGTTTTTCTAGCAAGTTATCACAGTTTTCTTCTGGGGATAAATACATCTCCCTAAATTGTTATCACTAACCTTAGATTCTTGCAAGCTTTTTTCACAGGAGTACAATTATAAGTACATACATATTAATGTGATCCATTTTTATTAATTTCTTATTTCACTGTATCTCTGAGAAGGCACTGAATTTATCTCACTGAGAGGTGAATTTATTTCCCTGCAACTCAGAAATCCCAATACAATACCTTCTCTAAGCAATAGACATTATCTTTAAAACAATGTTACATTTTGTTGTTGTTATTTTAATTTCTAAGGCAACTATTAAAACCCTGTTGTCATTTTATATACTTATCTGGATTATACATCCAGGCAAAGATTGTCTCAAGAAACACAATAAACTTGCATACATTTCCAAATAAGTAGCCATTTTTTATACCTCTTAAAATTACATTTCTGCCTTGCTAAGATTGCAACTGTGTTCTATGTGCTATGTACCTACACATCTCCATCAAGAGTTTACAATCAGGTATGTTACACTTGAATAACAATTATATACATGTAGATCTAAAATTAGTTTTCATAGCACTAGCAGCACTATTTTCACAAGGCAATAATAATAATAAAAAATTAATTGAGGGAATATTTTCTATAAACAAAGGCTTGATGAGTGTTAAATCACTGAACTGGAACAGCATGGCAGACCTTAAAAAAGTCCTATCACGTACGTGTTTGCAAGTCCTCCAAAAAAGAGCAGCATGAATTTTACATGTACCTATCTAAGGTGTTTTAATATCTACTGATGAAACTGGATGCAATTATTGTTCTGACCTCAAAAATCAACACACTGTTTTTACAAGTTTCTTGCAACTTTTAACAAGTTTTCTCATTTATGTTTTTTGCTACAGTAACGTGTGAAATGTGAATACAGAAGCCTTCATTAAGATAGAAACTGTTCTGGGAGAAGATTGGATATTTTTCATAGGGAAGCACTCGGTACTGGGGCACTGAAAAGTGCCGCATAATTACCAAACAGTCAGAGGATTTTTCCTAGAATTCAGATCAGGAAAAACTTACTGAGCCTGAGCATACGTACACAGGGATGAAATGTTGATTTAGAGCTTACAGAGAGTAAAAACACTCAAAGGGTACTTTGGCTTTCTCTTTGAGGGGCAGCAATTCAACAAGTTCCTGCTTCCTCTAGTCTATTCACATCCAGTTTGTGCTCTAACATCAGTCAGTCTGAACCAGAAAGTGCTCCTTCCTTTTGTTTCTACTGTGCACATCACCTTGAAATTCATTACCCTCTTCTCCTAAGGCTTTGGAGGTGGCAAGATTTATCAACCACTGGATAAGTGAATATAGTATATGGCACAGTAGTATTTCATCCTGTAGTCTCCACAAAGATGCCTGAGTAGCATCCAGGGACCTCCAACCCCTATGTTCACAGAACGTATGATTGCAGTCCACAAAACATCTGTTAGTCAGGAGTTATTTCTTTGATTCTGTACCTTGGTTACTGTTGATGTTCATAGGGAAGTGCATCCATCCATCTTGCTGAAAACAGGCCACTATTACTAGATAAAAAAAAAAAGTAGTAGGTTGGAAATAAAAGCACACGTGATCCATGTGGAAATTGCTATCTCTAAACTTATATATTTACATTTTTAAATGCTTTACAGAATTTGTTTCAACAAACTTTCAGTATTGTTCACAAAAAAATTGTATTTTTATACAGATTGCTCGCTCTAGATTTCAAGTGCATTAGCAGAAAGAGGACTAAAAATAAGATGGAACAGAAATTCAGCCAGTGGGTTATACAGATGTGGTCTAAGTGCATGTTGCAGCATAAAAATACAGCTGTCTATACAAGATCATTGCAAGTTCTGTTAATAGCTACATATAAGAAACTAGTACACATTCTCTTAATTTTACATATAACTAAGAAATCAAAGAAATATCTGGGATTTTTTTTTTTTTTAAATTCCTGAAATGTGGCATACTGTTCTCTCCCTGGCTCTTTTTCCACCCACACTATAGACACAAAAGAAACAAAGCTGATTGATATCTGTCTCAAACACTAGAAAATGGTTAATTTTCTCATTCTCAATGGTTAATTTTCTCATTCCATTTTCTCATTCCATTTTTCAATTAAAAGTATTCTTGAACAATTTGCTTTTCCAAGAGAATATTGAAATAGTGGTCCAAGATTTAGGTTTAAAATCTTAAAATATTTTTCATTTTTTCAACAATGCTGTTTCAAAAGAACTTTGAGCAGGCAACACATAGTACCACTGCTACCAAAAGAAGTTGTCTCTGCCTCGGACAGAGTGAGTCCTAACCCACTTCTTCCTTTTATGTAACAAGCACAATGAGGACCAAAGGGAACATCCTTATGTCATTTTTAAGTAGATGAGTCAGAAAAATCAAAGCAGAGTTGTGAAGCAAACTGTTTTTTTTTTTTTCATTGACACCCCACACACACACACTAGTTTGTTAGGCTTTTTCCCTGAGGTCTAATGCTATGAATAGACACACTTCCAAGGAGAGGTGAAATTGTTGCATTATGTAAAAAACATTAAAGAGAATTTTAATCTATTAAGAAATGCAGGCTTGTTGTTCTGCCTCAGAACATTGAACACATATAATAAAATTATTGCAGACTTCTTTTTATCATGACAGAAACTAAAAGAATTTACAGACAAGGTAGCAAAGGGTGCAAAGATATTATTTTATAATCCCATGACACCTGTAGTAATTAAAATACACTGCTTAAAGTCTAGTACCTGCTCCCAGAAATGGGTAAGAAGGGATGCTATAAAGATAAAGGAAATAGTATGTGTAACTCATTTTGTAGTCCCCCTTACATATGGACACTGCTCCATGCTTGAGAGAATGGTAAGACTTGATAGTCTTAGATTGGGCTGAATGGTATCTTGGTGGGTGTCAATCCATCTTTTTGCAAGGATCTGCTACCTTATGTATTTATTTCTGGGAAAGTTGTTACTTTACGGAGAAAATCACAGAATATCTGATTTTTGAACATGTGAAAAATTTGTTTTCCTTCTTTCCCCAGCTAAACAGGTAAACCGTCTCAATATCATCTGTTCCCTTCTACTTGCTTTCGGTTTATTCTAATTTTCTTCAAGACATAGCCTTCAAGCAATAGGATCAAGTGAACAGATGATAGAGGCAGACCCACTATAAAGTATTAATTTGCTAGTGCCAGGTAATGATAATATTGCATAAGTAATACCTGAAAATCTGAAACTAGCAAGTAATTAGGAGACTTTATAGACTGTGGAAATTTGCTTGAGCGGAAAAGGAAATATTTTAATTGTAATTTCTTGTAAGTTTTAGCACTATACCTATTCAAACACATAGCAGGGAGACACTTTTCAGGCAAAAAAAAAAAAAAAAAAAAAAAAAAAAAAAAGGCAAACAAACCAAAGATCAAAACAAACCAACCAACCAACAACAACAAAAAACAAACAAACAAACAAACAAAACCCCCCCCCCAAAAAAAAAAAAACACCACTAGGGCAAAGAAAATTAAAATACAATAAAATATGGAAATGGAAAGCAAGATCATTTAAAATACAGGAATTTCCATCAGTTCTGTTTCATTTAGAAAGCTTTGATTTTGATTCACTGCAACTGAAAAACATTAAGTATAACTTGCGTAAGTCAAGTTTATAGAGCTGAAAAAATAGAGGAAGAAATAATTCTGATTAAATTAGATGTCTGAGATAAAATTCTAATGTCATTATATTCTTAGTGTTTTAATGAAGCTTGAATCTGAGATAAATCTTGAAAAAACGGCTTCCGGTAATTCTTAGCTACATCCTTCTAGTAAAATATATGTTTAATCAGTGAAATCATACTGATTTGTGGAGATCACTATGCATTTTACCGAACTGGGAGAAGAACACAGTAAAGTACAAAAGTCTACTAAGATTTGTATGACTAACCATCTCTGTAAAGGCAAATAAATTTGTTCATCATATAGCTGATGATAATAGAGGATGTCCTTCTTGCTAGCAGCAGCTGAAGAAGTAAGACTTATGTCTCTCTGCAGAAGGAGGTTGGATTCTGCTAAAATTCTAGTCCAAGATGCATGTAAAAGCTCACTAGGGACTATATATCCATCAGCTATCCTTTATTTCTAAAACAGAGGAAATGCAGTAGCCCTTGAGCAGATTTTGGTTTTATTACTCTCAGTAGAAATATGTCTTTAACTTTTGAAAGTGGAAGTATAAAGAAGCTGTCATGGATGCAAATAAGTCACCCACACGACTGCAATGTGTAGTAAGCCAGCATAAATGGATATACAAACAGAAGAATTAAACATAAATCTAACAAAGGAGAATTTCAGAAACTTTTTATTTGGGTAAGCATCAGTGCTTTTTCAAACTATCAAAACTATCCATTGCCAGAAAAATACTCAGCTTTCTAACCTAGCCTCTAAATCTCTTCTTCTGTATTCACTGCCAATTTCTTAGGAAGGTGAAAAGATACCAATTTCTTAGAATGAAGAAATAAAAGGGAGTATTCTGGGACTGGACTTTTCTAGCCTAGAAATGACAGAAATACTTTAGAAATACCATGCTCCATGCTGGCTAGACATGTGAGGCAGACACATTCTGATAAAATTTGACTGAGTATAAAGAAAACCTATGGAGAGAAAGCAATGGTAGATTTAGCAGGCCTGATGATCAATGAACAAAACAGTAGTAACTTAAACTCAATGGAGTATATGTCTGTAGGTATTCCACCAAAATTACTGCAGAGCAGTACTCTTACATGGGACTGTTAACCTCCAGAGGAATTTCTTTCAGAGCTGAATCCTCACTAAAACAATGCATTTGATTTCTTCCATTATGAAAATAAATAGTGCTGGTATTTTCTGATATTAACCCTGTCTCCAGATTTAATTTCAGCTGATCAAACTGAATTAGTAGGAATGCTGTAACAAAACACTGTGGGGATTCAGAGCTCTTCTTCTTTAGTGGTCTGCTATGATATTTATGGGTCCCAAAAGGATAATTTTATATGCCAGCCAAAATCAAAGTCTGATACCAAAGTTACATTTCTCTTGCAATTCCTACATTACTACCATATGATTTTAGAAAGATCTTTAATGGTGTGTAAGGCACAAAGCTTTGTAGTTTCTTCAGTGCATTGGTCCCATGTAAACTTCTGTCATAAAACCCAGTGCATATATTGCCAACAGAGAGCTACTGTTGGCAAGACTACGATATTTCACCTAGTCAATAGTATACATACAATCACACTTCAAATAAGATGGAAATTTTTCCTCTTGTTTCTTTCCCTTACAGGTTACTGAGCCAACAGTATACACAGAATATGTCAAAATGAAAAGATAATTTTTTTTTTTCAAATTCTCTGCAAAATTATTTGCTCTCTCTCCACTTGAACTCATATGTTTGAATTTATATACTTTTTTCATGTTTTCTCAGTAGTATGATAATGAGATTGTATCTTACACTTGTAAAAAGCATATTGAGTATTTCAGTGGTTTTTCAGAAACCTTTCACAATATATTGCTTTTGATTGTTCTTGAGGAACATTTCTATTAAGAATTCGAAAATTGTACTTAAGCCATATTTTCCACAGGCTTGTTTGTTGTTTTTCTTTGTGATTACACATACCATGAAAATAATAAACTCTCTGAAGGAGGGTTTCAAGCAGTCTGGGGGCCTGGTAGTGAAGTTCCTGATTTACATGCTCAGTGACACAGTTTCGTTGTAACTCAGTTTGGTTCTGAACAGAGACTACAGTCTGAGAGTTCTTTTGTAAGAGGAGTGCAACATATTTTCAGAAATGAGATCAGAAATTACAACTTTCTGAAACAAGCCTTTTTTTTAAAAAAAATGAAAATATTTGTCAAGCAATGTCTATTCAAAAGGCATTTTTAGCCCTAAACAAATAGTTTTGATGAAAAGTAGCATGAAGCAACATCTGCAGTCACTCCAGGAGTTTAATTTCTCTTGACATAGGAAACTAGCTTTCTGATGAAGGTATATTTCAAGCACTGATTAATTCTATCTCCTTGCTTTAGCCAAAGCCTATTCCTGACTACACAACACATAAAATAGTTACAAGCTCTGTAAAAACCTGAAAAATATATAAACTGCGGGATTCTGTGAGAAAGAACACTAAGAACATGGAATAATTACAAAAAACATTATAGAAAAGCAGTATGAAATTTTAGCAATGAAGAAAATTCAATCACAAAGAAATTGGATGAATATTTGATAATTGCACTCACTAAGCAACGGTGTTTGAGGAAGCTAGATCTCTGAAGCTAGAAGTCCACACTCCAAACATGTCTAAATGTGTATTTAAAATTAAGCACAATAACATAGAAGTTTTTACTTTGGAGGCAAAGCAAAAAATATCAACTTTGTCCTTGCAGTTTTCTCACAGCTGTTCCTTTTTGATTTTTCCACTAAAACAGTTTAGCATAATTAAATTAAAAGGAATTCAAGTAATTGTCTAAATTCTGCAGCCAGTGTCACCACTTGTAGCCTTCAAGGGCTGGCAGATGCCGTAGCACAGTTTCTCTTTCATTTGTGGCACATTGCCTACAATTATAAGAAGAAATGCTGTGTGTTAGTTGTTTGCATGAGAAAGTGACAGTCTCCACAGCACAGGGATAAAATCAACCTTTTCAGAGCTCAGCTTGATCAGCCTGGGGGCAACAGCTGCTGTCATTTCAGCTGTTTGTTTTAAATGTGCACTTTTTGGTACCTCAAGATGGCATTTCTTCTTCAAGCAGAGCCCAAAGCTCAAAAAGTCATCCTCCAGTGTAAAGAATATAAATTCCTACCTGGTCCTAAACTAAATAACCACCACCATGCTCTATCTGGAGGTAGGTGCTGGTGAGAGTCAGTCTCTTTCTGGTTTAGTGTGTTGCAGCATTATCTTGCACTATCTGTTTCTAACTAAAAGGGTGTGGGAAGAAATAAATACACAAAGCCTGTGATAGTCCTTTCTACCAGAAGAAGAAAATCACTTTTATGTGTCATATTTAAATACACAGATCACTGCCTTACTCCATGTCCAACAAAATTCCTGAAGGCTGTAGAAAAGGATGCATTTGTCACCATACAGTTCTCATCACTGCTAATAATCAGTTTATTTGAGCAGAATCTCCCTTGAGGAACATCTAGAATTAATTAGAACTGATCGAACAGCATAAACCATCATTTGCTGATGCTTTAGCACATATATCTAATCAGTTAGGCCCACAATAGTGGTAGGGCATGTTATTTGTTTGTAAATACTTGGACAGCTACCATTTTATTTATAAAAAATGCTGATAATTGCTGAAGGGCTTGTGGTTTTTTTGCATAAATATTAATTAATTTCCATATTAATTATGTATTATATATTATTCCTCATTCATTATTCCTACACAGTTATTTTCTTCTATGAATTTAGGCCATCTAATTGACTGAGCAAATACAATGTATTGTGATTTAAGGGACAAATCACATACCAGGAATATCGAAGTGCAAACTTCAGCATTCAAAAAAAAAAAATCAAAATTTCCCACAGAAACTTATCGATGGTATTTTCACATTGCACAGCCAAGATAAATTAATATTGCAGGTGACATAGTTTCAGGAACAATTGAGGATGTTAAGGAAACACCCAGTATTGTTCATTCCTGAGATAGCATAATACTGTGCTGGAGTGCACAGTCTGACCTACAATAGATAAATAAATAGCTAATAATAGTGATAATGGCAAGGAGGCAGCTAGTAAAGGCATTTAGAGAAGGTGGTGTTTTTTCCACTGTAATAATAAGCTCCTCTGCAAAATTCAGAATCTATTTCATAAGCAATGCTTGGCAGCCTTTAGACTAGCAGAGATATTCACAAATATTAAATATTAATATTAAGATGTGTTGTTAGAAATGTTCCCTGTCTTTTCTACAACACAATGAGGATGACAGAAACCAGCTCTTGGAGATTATTTTCTTGCATTCAAGATGTATAGCTATTGAAAACACAAGGGGTTGGTAATGGCTTACAAACAGACTGGCCCCCGCTGGTATCTACAGCAGGAAGATCTGCACCCTTATTCATTCAAACAGATTTTTGTTTTCCCTGGTCACAGCTCAGCCGACGCAGCGTGAGGGAGTGCACGAACAATGATCTCCTCCCTCCTTCCCTGCCTCAACTGGCTCACTCCTTTTCTCCCACAGACCACCACACTCAGCAGGTTCTGAGAGCAACCATGCTGATTGTGCTTGCTAAATATTGAAATAATAAATTTTGGGACTCATATAAATTACAGCATCTGCTGGCTGGAATCAATGGACCAGAAAAGGAGGGTGGTAACAACATCCTGACAGACCATAGATTATTGTCATTGTATTGTTTAAACTTCGTCTGTCATATGTGCTTCAGAGGTTAAAAAAATGCAAGCTAAGACAGTAATATCATCTTACTGTGTTAAAGACACCCATTAGTCATGTCCTAGGCAAATAGGGATTTATGACTCAGACATAATTCTTCCAAATATGCCTGCTGTTCATAAAAGGCAGAGATATATGACTCAAAAATAACACTAAGACAGGAATAATTTTACACTTCCCTTTGCAACATTGACTTTCCTCCAGAACTTACAGTGAAATCTCCATGTTTTATGAATAGGCTTCTGCCAATACTATAGATTTATAGCTACAACCTCCAAATCAGGTGATTTTCTCAGTCTAACAGAAGAGGAATAATTTCAGATAGAGAAGAAAGATACATCTAGATCTTTGTCTGCTAAACAACTGTACACAAATCACATAGAATCACGGAATTATTTAGGTTTAAAAAAACTTTTGGTGTGGTCTGATTTAAACTTTTAACCCAGAACTACCAAGTTCACCACTAAACTATGTGTACATCTCTCATATCACCTCCAGGGATGGTGATTCCACCACTTCCCTAGGCAGCATATTCCACTATTTGAGCACCATTTCAGTGAAGAATTTTTTCCAAATATTCTAAACCTCTCCTGGTGCAACTTGAGGCTGTTTCCACTTGTCCTGTTGCTTGTTTCTGGGGAGAAGAGATTGATCCCCACCTGGCTACAGCCTCCTTTCAGGCAGTTGTAGACAGTTATAAGGTCACCCCTGAGCCTCCTTTTCTCCAGGCTAAATACCCCCAGCTTCCTCAGCTGCTCCTCATAAGGTTTGTGCTCCAGACCCTTCATCAGCTCTATTGCCCTTCTCTGGACACGCTCCAGCACCTCAATTTCTGTCTTGTAGGGACCCAAAATTGAACATAGGATTTGAGTTGTGGCCTCACAAGTTCCAAGTATAGGTTGATAATCACGACTGGCCATACAATTCCTAATATAAGCTCACAAAGCCTGAGTTATGGCCTTACTTACAGTCTCAATTTTGTTGGAAAAATTTGATAATAATTTAACTACATTCCTATGCTCTTCCCCCAATGACTCTTCCAAATTCTAGACTGGTTCTATCAGAGTTATGTGCAAGAGTGAAGGAAAAAAAAAAAAAAAAAAAAAAAAAAAAGACGGAAGGGAGGTACACAGCTGCTGTTTACGTCTGAGATGTAACAAAAATGCAAAATTTTTCTTTCACCAAAACTGTTGCAATCAGGACCCAGTAGCTGCAATGTGCTCGCTATGGCAGCCCCTGGCCATTGGAGGCCTTACCAGACTGCTGAGAGTGCAAGAGGACATCCTCTACCTGCTGCATCAGCCCTGTCTACTTCTCATGTCCTAGGGCACGCATATGCATGGCAACAAAAAATACTCTTCTGAAGTTCACTCTCACTTAACTCAGATCACACCTTCAGGAGGGGCTTTGCTCCTTTGAGAAATCACACGTTTGGAAAAGGTTCCCCTTTTAATATAAACAACTCTCTCTTGGTTTCAAATTCCAGAATTTATGTCCACAGATCTACTCTTTCCGCAAGAACACTTTTCAGTCCCTCTTTATTCTGAGCACCATCCACTCATCAGGTGTAGGCCCTGAAACACCACCACATAATTGTGCCCAGCTGACCTCTTGGTTGTATTGTACACTTGATGGAGCTGTTTATTCTGAGAATTAAAAATATTAATATCTAATAAAATTTGGTGAAAGTTTAACATTAGGTCCCATAAATCAACACTCTCTTATTCTTTATTTCTCCCTCTTCAACAGTTCATTTGTCCAGTTAAGAAATACTAAGAAATTGATTAACCACAGACCTGAGGAGAAAACAGAAAATAATACCCAAAAAGATCTCATGATGTGGCCTAGGGCTGAATTTTGATTTCTTGTATTTCCATATTTCCCAGTCAAGGAGGTCTTTGATTGATACACATTGGCACAGCTCATAAAGCTTAATGATAAGTGAATATCTGCACTTGCAAAAAGTCTGTCCAGTGTTTTGTTTTCTCTAAGGTGTTCTGGAGAAACTAGCTATTTCAGTGATCTAATACCAAACCCACAAGTTGTATCTTATCTTCTCCTTAGCCCAAGTTATAACCATCACATTTTTCACAACAGAGGAACAAAAGTTTAGCAGATACAGCCAGGCCTGTGTAACCTCTTATAATTTTGTATGTACAAATAAATGTCTGTCATCTGAGCCTCCTGTCTATGACTAGCATGAAATCCAACATGTTTCTGTTAAAAGTCCAGAATTAAAATTTAAATTCCCTCATCCACAATCAGTTGAAATAATGTGACACACTGCTTGAATTTTGCTCCTTACCAATGTTTCTCTTTCCTAATACAGTTCCATATTTGCTATCACAGCACTAGCAGGCACAAAAATTCAGTACCAGCTTTCCTTCTGAAATCTCAAGACTGTCTTAAAAGTGTTGAAAAAAACAAAACAAACAAAAAAAGCACAGCCTTGGAGTTTTGCTGATTTCTTTCTTAAAATAAAATGAACTCCAACAAACCTAAATGAAAACTCAGGACATATTTTAGTCATATTTTCAATTGATTATAGGACACTCCAGGGCCTAAAATTAAATTAAAAACTAGCAACATGTTTTCCAATAAAATAACCTATGTAAGAACTGAAAAAAAATCCCAGAAAAGTGATTCCAGTAGGAGGGAGTGTGATGTAAATAAAATGCATGAGTAACAGTAATATCCTGGAAATAAATCAATGCTAATTTTTTTCAAATTTTTGCAATCTTTTTATCCAGAGTCACATTTTAAAGTAAATAATGTAAGTTACAGAAATATCACTCATATGAAAACACATGGAGAACAGAAAATTTTGCATACTTGGAGTCCTTACTCTGTTCTTCAAGGAATACGAACATAAAATGTTGCCTCACTGCGACAAACAAAGTATATGCAACTGCACTTCATGTTCCAAGTTTATGATGAACTGTAAACATTTATTTAAAACTTCTTTAGGGTCTTGCTTTGGAAGAAACCACAGTAGCACACTGTGGTCTATAAATTCCAGAAGCTCTGTAACTAGCAATTACAGAAGATAGAATACAGTGTCTTCCTCCATACTATTTAGGCATACAGCTGCTGAATGCTTTTTTCTTTCCTACAGCATCTTAGTTGGTCTTCAAAGCTGCTCTTTGCATTTACTATATTTATGCACTACATATAAAAGTTTAACCACATCCATTAATTGACATATTTTAGAAAAAAATAAGGTTAGATCAGGGATTCCAACAGCCACACAATGTGGCTGTTCTTCTTCTAAACATTCTTAATTTTTACTAGTCAGCACCTTTCTTTCTGTAAGTCCAGTGGACCTCTGAAATCCTGTGCTACACTTCCTTCAACCAACTCCACCTCAACAGGAATCTTCCAGCTACTGTTTAATACTGTAAAGTAATTTAAGCTATTAACCAGCCAATTAACCATACAAAGCTACTCAGCCTTCAGTCTTCTCTCCAACACTATCTGCCTCCATCTGTTCCCTTTCCATGCTTTTTGCAGGTATTTTTCATGGAGCAAATTGGGATAATGTTTTTAGAATCAGTGTGATGAGGAGAGGATGATTTCTAGAAAAATCCCATACTGAGTGTACAAATGGAAAAAAAAATAGTTTGCCTGTTGCCTGTCTGAAAGGCTTTTATCCAACTAATTTTCTCACTGCAGGGGGAAAGTAAAATTGGCATGCACTTCTCTGCCAAGTTGTTGGAGTCTGAGTGCCCTGACTGTCAACCCCTCCTCCTTCTCCTCCAGGCTGACTGCCAGCTTGTGTCTGCCTGTTCTGGGAAAGCTGGGAATACAGAAATCTTGGGGAGAAGGTTGTGACTGAGAGCTTCTATTCACCTTTTTCCTGCCAATGGAAAAATAAAATAAAATGAAGAGCTTTATTAATATTAGCAAGAGAAGCAAGGTGTCTGGTAGAAGAAAATCCAATTGGTTTTATGGTCTGAGGGTCATTATAGACTTCAGAGAAAAATGGTATGTAGATTTACTTCCTTAGAAAATGGAAATCTTATTTGTTAAGGTAGATAAAAAGACATGAAATAATTTTTTTCGTATGGATTCAAATTAACATGATAAATTAACCAAGTGTACTATCCTGAATTTACTGCCAGGTTCCATATATTATGTACAGAGAAGTAATAACCATGAACATTTTCTGATTTGGAAAGGAAACAAAATTAATGATTTTTCTTTAACTGTTCTCTAAAGTTTTAGATTAATGCTTCCTCATTTTGTGCCTATTCTGTCAGGGCTGCAACCAATAATTTCTCTGAAATTTTATTTATTTTAATAATGAAGCCAATAATTAACCTTACTTTCCCTTTGGCCAATATGGCTCCCTAAAGTGACTTTTGGGTGACTGCTCTGAATAAATTTAATAAATGTCCAAAACTTAAATGGAAACCTCAGGAAACTGTTGCGGACAGACCTAGTTTTGCTTACTCTTCTGGCTTCCAGTCAGTAAGATGTGGAAAACTTCCTCAAAAAAGAGCAGACTGAGTGTAAAAAAGTACAGCATTTGACATGGTGAATGTGGAAAAGTTATTATTTTTTTTTTCAATTGAGAATGGATCAAAGAAAATTTTGACAGTTAGTGGCTTAAGTCACTGATGGGATGATTGAAGAAACAAATGATTTAGCCCTCTGATACAATCTGGAAAATATCAGCTCCACCAAGCTCAACCCAGTGTGCTGCCCCCTTTTTAACTTTTCATGTCACAAGCAGATTCCACATATTCTACCTCTGTATTAACTATGCAAGTGGAAAATGATGTAAGCTCAGGCATCAGTAAACAAGTATGCTCTGCTTGAAAATGCCTCTTTTTTGGCCACTGTCTTTAGATTGAGAGGCTGACTTAGCAGGGCTGAATATATGTGTGCTTTGTATTAAGTTTCCTCCAGTTAAAGCATGTCACTATTCAGTGTTTGATCCTCCGGAGCCAGAGCTGCATGGCAGAGATGGCTCAGTGAGATCGCTGCTGCTCCAAGCTCTTTGCCATCATTCTTAATTGCTTATCCTCACAGCTCATAGGCAGTACTTTCTGGAATGGCACCAGGTTCTCTGCGTGTGCTGACTTAGGGGAACCTTTCCATGTTCTGCACTAGTGGCACGAGATCCATCCTCTCTCTCCAGTTTTTACTTCCCATTGAGGTTATGTTGGTACACTGTGAAAACAGCTGCTCAAGCTGCCGTCTTTCCCTTCCTTTCCCCTGAGGTTTTTATCAAGTCCATGCCAACACTTAGAGACAGTGTTGATTATATCTTCCTTGCCTGATTCCTGAGGTTTGACCCCATACTCTGATGCATCCGATATCTGCTGTACCCTCTTTATCATTTATAATGATAAATCTTGAGCAGAATTTCTCTTTTGAAGCTGTTTTAAAGAGAGTTCAGCTAAAACTGGCAAATATCAATATGTTGACAGTCACATATCGAGTACATTATGGCAGGAATCTGTGAAAACCTCTTGAGAGTTTAGCCTATGCAACTTTATAGGATTTGTGCCCTCGTTTCCCAGGGAATTGATAATGAATCAAGTTACTGTGGTTTACCAAGCATCTGCTGAGTTACCTTTCACATACACTGTATGTTCTTAGCTTGCAACAATTGTGAATTAACGTGATTTATCTGAACTCTTTCACTGTGAGTTAAGCTATACTGTATAGGAATTAAGTGTGCAGATATATGCCCTTAGTTCCGTTCATGACACATTTTGACTGCAAGTGCAAACGTCTACCATAGTACATATTTGCCTCCACAGTAGTGAGGGGGGGAGGGAGGGAATATTCTAGCAAGAGCTCCCTTGCCCTTAGGAAGTGAAAGCCATCAGCCAACCTTGCTGTGTTTCTCAGTGACTGCAGGACAGAACCAAGTGTTGGGAGTTACCATGTCTCTTTGCTCACTGTGTTTCATAGGCTATTTAGGATGTCAGAAGTTCCCTGGAGGAAGAGGGTGGCTTCCCTGTAAAAGAGCTGACCCTTCTGGTCTACACTGGGGAAGCAAGTACAAGGATTTCACTGGGGAAGGCTCAGAGTTCTTGTCAGCCTGCAGGACCACTACAAATGTTGCTGAGTGCACCAAAGATTGGATTAATGGCTCTGTCCTGCAGCTTATTTTTCCTGCCAAGAATGGCACACAGTGAGAGATGAAAGAATACTACCATTACTCCTTCTGTAGAGTTCTTTCTTTCTACGTATAATTTTTTAACATTGGGCTTCTATGAGCCACACATTATATTGTTGCAGAGTACCTAACACCTAAGATATATGTTCATTTATAACATGTAAACAAGTCATGATTACATAAAATATAATACAGAGTGAGGATTTTAAGTTCTCCTGTCTGGTCACTGCAGTCTTGGCTTATATAAGCACTTGTGATTTTGTGTAGAGTTTGCTCAAGGCCAATGCAGGAAGAATTTCTTCTCCATTCATCTGCTGTCTAGACAGGCATACTTTTAAAGCTGTACAAGCTGTTTCTGGGTTTCCCTGCTAATGACTGTATCAACTTTGTTCCAGAAGAACTGCAGTGAACTTCAGTGACATTTACTGCAAACATGATATTATTCCAAATATTTTCTGAAATTTTAATAGAATAATATTTTATTGATCATCTGTAAGATGATTAATAAAACATCAGCCCTGAAAAAGGAGTTAGCTAAATGTTTAGCTGTAAACAAGATCCAGCATATGATGAAAAGAACAATTTTAAAAGGAGGTAAAATGAAGCTTGCATATTGCATGCTTGTTTGTTTGTTTGCTTGTTGTTTTGTTTTTAATTTGTCTTTTGCAGAATTTATGAATTTAGCACCAGCAAAACCAGGATGTTTCCTTCTAGAGTATACATTTCTGTAGTAACACTCACTTTGAACAAATATGATGCATATTCAGATGTAATTAAAAGGGGAAAATATATTTTATCCAAAAGTTCAGTAAAAATTTGAAAAGATGCAAATAATGTATGCTTAAGAGAAACTTTTAAAAGCAAAGAAATCCTTTATGAGATTCTAACTCATGCTCTTCAGCTAGTACCTACCATATCTAATAGGATGAGAAACACTAGGGTCTTAATTGACTAGTTTAAAAATGTCAAATTAAATCTTAGTTATATGCAACAACGCAAAAAAAAAAAAAAGTTGCATTTATTTTGGTTTCTCCTAATTTTTAATGCTATCTAAGAAAAAACCCTCAACATGAGCAGCAGTCTTGAAAACAATTATATAATCAAAACACATTTTATAATTAGCATATATAAGAAAGCTAAAGAAACACTGAGAAACCTCTTTTATTTTCTTCATTTATGTTAAAAAGTAATTAGATCAATATCTTATTAACAACTATTTATTTTGTTTGAACTGCAGAACAATAATAATACAGTATGCAGTTTAACTCTAGTATTAACCACTGCTTTTACTGAAAGAATACATCATTCTTTGCTTCCTATCAATAGAACTGAAAGCTCTCTAAGTTTCAAGAATAAGTCTATCATACATCCAGCTCCAAGTGATAATTAGGTTGTCAATAATGTTCTTCCTCACATCCATTTGACTGTAAATTGAACACAATAAATACTGTGATTTTCATTTAGCTTTACCAAGCAAGTATTTAAATAGGTATTCAGTAGGTTACTTTGGTAATTGTTTTAGGTACCATCAGGATCTAATACTAGACTCTTTTTTTAATTATTATTTCTTTGTGTCATTAAATAGAAAGAGAGTCTCTGTAGATGTAGTCAATGCAGTGGTAGTGATACTTTCATAATGTTCAGCTGGATTTTAATTAGCAAGTCCATTTTGTGACTCATCATTCATAATACTTCACAATCAGGAGATTTATCAGTTTAGTCACTGCATTTTAACCCAGTAGATACAGAATTTGCATAGTAGATCTCATTAAGAGCTGTGAACTTTTTCATACACAGCATGTATGATATTCTATTTGAATAGAATATGATGTATTTTTTCCCATATATGATATTCTATTTGAACCTCTTGTTTGTCAGTGGACTTATATGAATACAGAAAGGAAACTTTGTATTTAAAAAGTATTATGGAGGGAGAAATCTCAAGAGATTTATAACAGTCTGTGCATTTGATTAACCAGACTGTCAGCCCTTCTTTGTAACAGGTTAAATGAATTTGTTTATATTTCATATAACAAACTGTTCACTGGGATATCTTCACAAGATCCTCTTGGAATGTGGTAATTTGTTGTAATTTACTACTTACTTGGACTATTTCTGTCAGAGACATTTAAATTCAGCTTCAGTTCTACACAGAGAACTGAAACACCTCACCACCATCTATAGATCTATCCCTTATTCAAACCATACAGATGGAGCAGGAGTTCAACTTTTTTGAGGGAAGCCCAGAATTTCCCCAGGAAAATTAAAAATTAAAATTATGGCTGTGCCTTGCTGTCCCCTCAGTATATCTGGAATTAAAAAAAAAAACAAAAAAAAAAAAAAAACCAAAAAAAAACAAAAACAAAAAAACCCAAACAAACAAAAAAAAAAAAAAACAAAAAAAAAAAAAAAAAAAAAAAAAAAAAAAAACAAAACCCCAAACAACCAAAAGTATTCAAGGCACTTAAAACCAGCAATGATGACCAAATAAAAACCTGTCACAGATGTGAACTGTCCCACTGCAGGCAGCTCCATATGCCTTATCCACCTCAGGCTTCAAAACATTACATAAATAATCAGAAGGTTTCCCCTCTATGGGAAGAGTGTCATATCTGAGAAGATTAATTCTAACTGGAACATTAACCACCTGACTGCTAGCTCTGTAAAGCCTCACAAAGAGGACAACTCCCACAAGACCTTCTAAACAAAACAAAAACAAAAACAAAAACAAAACAAAACAAACAAACAAACAAAAAAACAACAGAAATAGCATGTACCTTATATATAAACACGTATTTATGCGAATCCATGCCGATTAAAACAAAACAAAAAATACACTTCAGGTGTCATGTGCCCTCCTACCAAGGAAGGCAGCTGAAGCTTGACCCATACTTGTCTATACAGGCAGATGCGATGGGGGAGCTGCAGCTCGCCTTAATTTAAAGGTAGAGCACCACCTGCTGTCAGTACACATCACGGTGGGTGAGCACTGCTTTCCTGCACTACGCCTCGTTTCACTTGATCGTTCTCGGCAGCTTGGACACTCTACGGGTATTCTGGTAGTATCACTAAAGTTAGGGTAACATGTCTAAACTGAGTCAGAACAGCTTCTGCAAGATAAAATTCAATATTTCAATTTGGATAGAGCGTAAATGAAGGTAGTAT
The DNA here is from genome assembly GCF_029207755.1 of Chamaea fasciata. Lineage (NCBI taxonomy): Eukaryota > Metazoa > Chordata > Aves > Passeriformes > Sylviidae > Chamaea > Chamaea fasciata. The sequence goes on from NW_027094086.1 coordinate 78,141,186, forward strand.
CAAACAAACTCTTCTTCATGGTATATTTATGAGATCTAATTTGATCTTTAGAACTAGCAGTACTGTAATTTAACTCATGGTTGAAAATCTAATGCCAAGTTTATGTAAGATCTCCCCAAAAGGAGAAATTTAACATGTTTTTATATGGAAAATATGTTTCCATAAAAGTTTATCTTATGTTCTCTAAAAAATTACTACTTGCAAAACTTTACCTCTTAAACTAAAAAAGGTGACATTTTTCTATAACACAATATCCATCAATTCAAAATTAAACCCCTTTATTAAAATTATAATTTAAAATATATTAATTTCTAAGGCAAGTTGTTTACATAATCATATGCATTGAAGTCTTAAATATCTCTTTTGTAACGAGAATAAAATTTCACTTACATACCTTATATTAGCATTGTTGAAATGCCAGGCTATTATTTAGGTTGTGAAGTCTCTCTGACAGGGATTAGCATTTTATTATATGTTTGCATGGTGACTTCTATAATGGGGCCTTGCTCTGGTCTCATTTTCATAGTAGGAAAGAAAAGTAAAACCCATCATAATCAGAAAGTGCTCAGCCCTATTATTCAAATTTTCCTGAAACTTCTAAATCTGGTCTCCAGAGCAGCTTCATGAACCCTTACAAGGAAGCCTGAAGAAAACACAACCCTCCTGCCCCCATAAGTGTACTGGAACATCACTTGACTTTTCAAACCTACTAGAAAGATGACTATTCACTACACAAATAAAGCAGCAGCTAATCAAACAACATTTATGAATTAAAATCAGATTTTGCTATTTTGATTTTTCAAACTTCTGTCTAAAATGTCAGGTAGGTAAAATCAGTTAATTTTACCAGGTTCTCACAGGAAGAAGTGAAAATTCCTCAGTGGGGCACTGAAGGAATACGTGATAATCCCAACTCTTCCAAGGGTTTTTTGATGGAGTCCAGAAAATTTCCATTTCTTTTGTTGTTCTATATCAGCAACATCTTTTTTAGTGCCCTCCTGTTTCTCTAGTCACTTAAGATTTCCACCAACTTCACCATAAGCAAATGTAATAAACCCCACTGGAGTCACAAGTCCTGTATTAGCATGTGTGCTCGATGGGAGAGAGAGAGCTGGCAGGATACATATGATGACCTGTGCCAAAACCATTATTAATTCTTCAGGTACTGTTAGCAGCTTCAGGCTACAGAAATATAATTTACTTAGAAAAGCAATAGGGAATTTTTTCACACCTTACAAGGTGAACAGACAATTTTAGCTCTAAATACAGACAGACAGTAGTTTTCAGGGAACAAAGCACATAAATCTTAAAGTTGTGCTTAGCTGATGTACATTTTGTGGAATGATACTTATTACTATGAGTATTTAAAAATCTGCTTGTTAGGAAACTGCTAATTTTATTGCCTGTTGTGCTAAGCATCCAGATGTCCCAAATAACTCTGGATTTCTATAGTTATATCAAATCAAAATATATTATTCATACAGATTTTGTTGCAATCAGAATTCTCTAGATAGAGGTGTTCAAAATGTCTTTCTCTCTAGTCTCATGGGCTTCTATGATCATGATACTAAGTATCATTAACTCAGTAACATTGATGACTTTCTGAAAGATACAGGCCAATAAATTAGACTCTGTGGAAATACAGACAAGAAAAAAATTGCATCTTCAATGAGACACTGTAAAATCTAAGATATTGGGGGATTCACATTGAAAACCAATGTTTGCTTCTGGTCAACAAGTCAGACCAAAACATGATTCAAACAGACATGCTGTTGGTTAATCAAGACTTTTAACTGTATCTGGGTTTAAACTATTAATTGCAACAACTTTTCTGAGGAGATAAGCACACTGATAGGCCTGGAGACATCATGCTATGAGCAAAATCCATTAAAAGACTTCTTTTTTTCTAGAGCATGTGTTGAGGAAAAAAGACAAGTCTACACCTTTCCCACCTTCAGACTCTTTCTCATCTAAACAGCAGCTCCATCAAACCACAAATGTGGTCATAAACCACATAAAAAATTGGATCAATGACACATTCAAAAGGTGTATGTGAGAACTATTTATTGAGTATGAAGAGCTCTGAACCTTTTCCTTTTGCTAGTTTTGTGTGGTTGTGTTTTAATCCCGCTTCTTTTTTTCTATGTACCAGGTTGTAGCAATATAAGGACAGTAGCTGATAACAAAGAGATCAAACCCCATCATTTGGATTCAAAACACAAGCCTGCAGAACTCAGAACCATTTGGGCATTGACTTCCAGATGGAAAACTGATGAAAATTCAGATTGTCAAGAACCTCTTGTCCTAGAAGTGACAGATACTCCACACTTGCTTGTCTTTGGGAACAACTGAGAGAATTCCAGTGTATGGCAGCAGTAGGTCTGAGACAAACCCGATCTTAATGACTAAAGAATTTGATGACTACTGAACAATATTTAATGTCATATCTGTAGACAATCAAAGAATGCAGAGATTTGAAATCAATGTAGAAACTTAAACAGGTACTTGTGCTACAAATTAGCTTTGCATGTACTTAAAATCATGTGCATTTCAGAACTAAGTGAAAGCCTTTAAATTAAGAATGTTAATAAGCTTTACAGATCAAAACAGTAAATAAAAAGCAACCAATAACCTTTTTTTCATTCATCAAGTAGTATACTATAGTCTAGTAAAGAGGAAACATTTAAACTATAAGCATCATCTAGTAATATAAAAGGAAAAGAAACATATTTGTTGAAAATTTGAAGGTAATAATATGTGTTAAGAAATAAGGAAGACTTATTTCTGATTTTACATTGGATGACTTTTCAAGTTTTCTGGTTTTCCTGGGTCTATACATAGAGAAAGAACAGTTTGCTACTATGTCACAGATATGAAATAGCCATAACATGTACAGAAAAGGTGTGTAGAGGGAAAAAACCTTTATTAAAGTTTTTAACTTCAGCATCTTAAAATACATTCAAAAATTTGAATGACAATACAAAATAAAATTAATTTCCAATCTTTCCAGGAATTAGTTTCAGTGCTTACACTTTTTTTTGGAAACAAACAAGGAAAGCAAAAATCTCTTTCTGTCTCTAAACAAGAATCTTTTGAAAAGGTTGAGGCAGTTGATGCTTCAGCCTCCCTAGTTAAATCTCTGTGCTTGTATAATTGGTTCTACTCCCAGTACTGAGCTGTTAATTAAATCTCACTAGTAACTAACGCCTCAGCATAGATTTTCAGTATAGATGGTTTCATTTACCAAATTCTCTTTCTGCTTGTTTTCCTGTTGCAATGCTGAAGGTCTCCCTGTTTTGATCTTTTTCCCTTTTTTCTTTTGCTGTCTGATAAAAGTGGAAAAAACACTTGGATATTCTATCCTTTGTACTACATAATGATTCTAGAAGTAATTCTTTATGAAATAAAATACTGTCTTTTTTATGGTCACGCTGCTTTCATCACATAAGATTAATTCCATAAGCACCTTCATGTTAATCACAATTTGTGTCTGCATCTTTAAAAACAACAAAAACAAAACAAACAAAAAAACAAAACAAACAAACAAAAACCCCAAACAAACCAAACCAACAAACCAAACAAACAAATGCCCCCCTCTCCCCCCAAATAAAACCCAAACCAAACAAACCCAACCAGACCAAACCAAAAACCTCCAAATAAAAAAAAAAAATAAAGGTTTGTGTACTATGGCAATAGTAATTGCATTGGACTATAAAATCATCCTTATTTTCTTTTCTGCTGCTTTTTTTCTTCTTTTTTAAATTCTTTTTGAAATTTGCATTTACAGAAAGATAACTATGACTCTGATATATCAACTTCTTCACAACTAAGGAAACTCTTCAATGAAATTGTCTACAGCACTGGTTTGCAAAGTCCATGAAAAAAAATGATGCCATAATATTAAAAAAGAAACATCTAGATCTATAAAATCTGTTTGCACATTTTAATACATAGTAAGTATTCCATTTCAAAGAGCCAGGACTTTCTTTGTAATAAATTTTTAAAGTATTATTGCATCAACTAAGAATGAGAACATGGAAGAAATTACTATAAAGGAGGAAATAGCCAAACACAAGTTATGTCAGGTGTATAGTTAAAATTCTTGCATCTTTTTCTCGGTAGCTTTGTTATCTCTAACCAAGTCTTTGTTGTTATTCTGGAAAGTGTGATTCTGGATGTTTTTCAAAAAACACATTTTTCCCTCAGCATTTCGTACATATGTACACCAGACTGGAACAAATGTGAATTGCACTAGGAATAACCCTTTAAAAGCAGGACCTTCAAAACAGCAAGAGGAATAAGTGACAGTGACTTGGCAAATATATTTCAAAGGAGAGCATTGGACGGTAAGAGTTCACGTTAACGTGTCAAAAATATTTTTTTTTTTTTACTTTCTTAAGCTCAGCAATTTTACCAGTCTTTAGATATTAAAAACTGTTCACAAAGCAACTCCATTTTATTAATCAAATTTTTTTGCTGGTTAAGCAAACCCCTAAGAACTACCATTCTTGGAAGTTGCCTACTGGTTTGATTCACCTTGACTTCTGAGCCAGGACTCAATATGAACGTTTCTTTGAGAGTGAACTTTGACTATGCTTTTGCTTTTGTTTATTTGTTCATTTTTTTTTGTTTGTTTGGGGGGTTTTATTGCATTTCGGTTTTTGTTAATTGGTAAGAGACCAGTGGTACAGCTAAAAAAAAAAAACCTGTAAGTGATTTTTTGCTCTTCTGTGGGCAAAACAATCTGTGCTGACAACATAGTGCCCACCTGAAGCCTATTCCCAAGCTTTATCTTCTGTCTCTTACATGAAATAGCTTCCTTCATGGCTTCATGATGGGTACTTTAATCTCATGTTCTGTTTTGAATCATGCTGGGGTGTTCTTTTACTATCTATAATGAATCAGATTTTAAAAGATGTAGCTCAAACAGTATTTTACCAATTTTTATATTCTTAAAATGGAACAGAAATTTATGCTAGAAACATAAAATACTAAAGCTAACAAGACTGTCTTATATGTCTAATCTCATGAGGTTTAGATCCATTCATACATTATTTGGAAATTAACAATCTTTGCATAAGACCAACAGTGGTGCAATGCTAGAAATATATCTTACTATCAAACCATCCTTCTAAGGCTTGTGGAAAAAAAAAATAATCTGGTTAATTTCAGTGTGATTCCTACCACACTTCTCTATTTATCACAGTAGTACAAACAAAATTGATGCAGAAGGAAATCTTGCCTTCTGGCCATTCCAGAAAAGAGATCAAGTCATATGATAACCTCTAATAAATGATGCCTTCAGATTACAGCTTGTGCTTTATCTTGCCACAGTAGTAAGAAAAACTGCATTTTGATAGTTGTTATTGAGCAAATTCTCCAGGGAAAGAACAGGTTTTCTCTTATGGTGTTGCCACAGACAACTTGTCTACTTTTTTGACAAGTCTTACTTATGTCTGTATTTCCCACTTAAATAAAGGAGGATATTTAATTTCTTCTATTCTTTGAAATTCCTTAGAATTTTTAAACACCATCTCATTTTGGGAATAAACACCCCATTTTGGGAATAATTCAGAAAAAAAAACCAAAACCAAAACCAACCAAACAAACAAAAAAACCCTATTGTAGATTAATCAAGATACTACTGCAATTTTGTAATAATATTCCTTTTTTGTAGACTTCCTTCACACAAATTCCCTCCCCAAAACTTGCATTTATTTTTTTTTAATAATAAATTGCAGATCCCGGAATTTTGAAATATTATAGATTGAAAGGGACTTTTAAAGTTCATGTAGTCCTTTGCCCATGCAATGAGTAGGGGCATTTTCAACTACATCAGATTGCTCAGAGCCCCTGTCCAAAGTGAAATAATTATTTTCTCTCACGGGATTATGGTGAACTCATGTAGCCATGCTTGATGTCATTTATTTGTAATTGCTAATTGGCATTTAAGATATCTGAAACAGGATCTGGAGGTTTTTTTTTTTTGTTTTTTTTTTTGTTTTTTTTTTTTTTTTTTTTTTTTTTTTCTCCTCTATGTCTTTACATAGCAAATATCTGTAAATGAATAATTCAAAACCTAAGCTTGTGCAACTGTCTAAATTTTCAAGAAACATGATGTGATTTTTTTTAATGTAAATATAATGCATTTTACAGAGTTCTGTTTAAAATTCCTTTTTAATATGAACCTTTAGAGAATGTTTAAAAATGCATTTTCTGAGCTTTTTCTGTCCTCTGTTGACTCTTTAACAAAGTAAATATTTAATCAAGATAACAGGGGAGGAAGCCACCTGGGCACCATGGGCTGTTTTATTTCATAAAATGTTAGGTGGCAATATTTAAGTGGGGGGAAAAAAAAATATTTCTGCCACGGGATATTAATATTTTCCATCCTTTTTACATTTGGTCATGTATCCAAACTACACTGGCTCTTCAAAACTTGAATGTCATATCAGTAGAAAATTAAGAAGCACTGTGACATTGATTCAGTTTGAATACCTGTAAATTCTCAAAGAACTAAAGATCTATTACTCCTTATCAGTTCAGCCTCAGTATCAGCTATCAGTCACTTATAAAGAAAATAACAGTAATATGGATTAGATGTCAGTTTGCAAAATTATGAAGTCACCAGCACTTTTCTGTGTGTGAAATAACCCAGTCTTTCAAATGAACCATCTTTAAGTCCATTTCAGAGATGAGGTGTTTTCCAATGTAGATACTGGCTGCTGAAGTATGGACTTTAAAAAAATTGTTTCATTGAATATACCTTTCAAACAAAGAAATTAGGATTAAAAACTATGTTTGGCACCCCAGACAGCCATTAAATATCCTCCACAAGCTATAAAACATTTGGGATTATCTAAAACAAACTAGCTTTCTACCACATTGCTAAAAAGAAACTTGTGTACACAGCCTGAATGTCTGCATGCCTCAAAGAAAAACTGCTATGGTCTGACACAGGCCAAACTCCAGGCAACTACAAAAGTCACTCACCCTCCCCTGCCACAGGTGGGCAGAGGGGAGAAAAAATTAACAAAGTGTGCATGAGTTGACATAAGGACCAGGAGAAAACTCTCCAAGGGCAAAACAGGCTCGACTTAAAGGTCCAATGTGAATTTCTTACTAACAGAATCAGAGGAGGATAATGAGAAGTAAAATAATTGTTTAAAATACCTTTTCTTCCCCCAACCCCTTTCTTCTTCCTATCGACAGTGCAGGGAGACAGGGAATGGGGGTTTTAGTCAGTTCACCACCTGAGGCTTTCCTCTGCTGCCCAAGGAGAGGAGTCCTTCCACTGTGTGATAGTGGGGCCCCTCCCATGGGAGACAGTTCTCTGTGAACTTCCCCAGCGTGGTTCCACTCTCACGAGCAGAAGCCAAACCACACCTGCTGCTGCAATGTGAGTCCCTCCCACAGGCACACACTCCTCCCAAAACTGCTCCAGTGTGGGTCTCTCTTTCCATGGGGTGCAATCCTCCAAGGACAGGCTGCTCCAAACAGGAAGCAGGACCCCCTCTCTCCACTGGGTCTCCCACAGGATCACAGTCTCCTCCAGGCATCCACTCCCTCTGGTATGGGCACCTCCCCCATGGGGTGTGGGTGGATCTCTGCATCCCCCTTTGGATCTCCGTGGGCTGCAGGGGCACAGCTGCCTCACCATGGTCTCACCATGGCCTGCAGAGAAATCTCGGCTCTGGCACCTGGAGCACCTCCTGCCCCTCCTTCTGCACTGACCTTGGTGTCTCCATGTGATTTCCCTCACACAGTCTCGCTTCCTCCTCTTCTCTGACTGGTAGAAAAAACCCCGTGCTTCATTTTGTTTTGACTTTCTTCTTAAACATGTAATCACAGAGGCATTACCAACCTCTCTAATTGGCCCAGCCTTGGCCAGCAGCATGTCCATCTCCAGAGCCGTCAGGAATTGGCTCTGCTGGACATGGTGGAAGCTTCCAGCAGCTTCTCACTGACGCCCTCTCCTTGGCCCCCTGCTACCAAAAATTAGGGTGTGCAAAACAAACACAAAGACTCAGAAGACACAGAGAATACTAAGAAAATCGATCCAATCCTGATATTTCCAGTCTCCAAAGTAATGAATGTTTTTGACTAACTTTTCATTAATAATTTTATTCCCGTCTCTTTCAAGACAAGCTGAAGTTCTGAAAAATGTTGCAGGCTCATGCCTTGTTCTTCCTGTGATCATGTTTCTATTTCTCTCCAGAAGATGGAATCACTGGAGTCATATACTTCAACTTTTTTTTCCACTATTGAATTTTCCAAGAACAATAGGTGTTTTGAAAATGATTGGGAAAAAAAAGAATTTGTTATTAATAATTGATTTTATATATTTAATAATTAATGTGTTAATTTACTTAATCCAAAATTGTGTTGCCATTTAGACCTAAGATACATAGGTTCTCCTGTACATCTTGGTTTAAAATCTAATAATATTGTGACATTTAAAATGACACGTTAAAATCAATATACAACAGTTGATAATCTTATTTGTTAGAGATAGTATTTTCACCCACTCTTTGAATAATCTCTGTAGGTGAAGTCTAAGATATTAAATATTGTCTTTCCAAATCATATCTAAGATAAGCAAAAAAACTCATCAACTTCTGCTCTGAAATGAACTTTAATATAGGCTTATTTTCAATCAATTTTAGCTAACACTACTGTTCTAATTTATGCCTCATCTAATAACGCCAATATCAATGACATTGCAATCAAGATACTGTGTTTTCACCAAAACACAGGTGTCTAGAGTACAAGTCTTAGGAGGAAGAGCTGAGGGAGCTGGAGTTGTTCAGTCTGGAGAAAAATAAAGCTCAGGAGGGACCTTATTGCACCACAGCTGTCTGAAAGGAGGCTGTAGCAATAAGAGAGGTCCATCTTTTCTCACAAGTAACAAGTGATGGGACAAAAGGAAATTGCCTTAAGGTGCACCAAGGAAGGTTTAGATTGGATATTAGGAAAAATTTCTTCATGGAAAGGGTTTTCAGGCGCTGGAACAGGCTGCCCAGGGAAGTGGTTGAGTCACCATCCCTGGAAATGTTCAGAAGGGGTGTGGATGTGGCATTTGGGAGCATGGTTTAGTGGTAAACACAGCAGTGCTGGGTTAACATTTGGACTCAAGAATTTTAGACGGTTTTTTTATGATTCTATGTATGTAATTTACAGCAACTTTATTAATATTAACACAAATAAACATCATATAAACATCAAGAGACAAAGAAAAATTTTAAATTTATTGCTTTTGAACTAAGAGGAAATTAAGTCCTTTCATATAAAAACTATGGAGTTAATCTGTTACTTTTGTCTCTATTAGAAGGACTGTAATGATGCAATTTGAGGAAAACAGAAACTAATGCACGTTAAGGAAAAAGGTACACCACCACTCGTGCACCTACTTGAAACTAGGAAAGACCAATGTTATAGTTAAAGAGAAAAACTCTTAAAAAGTAACAAAAAGTTGCTGAAGAAAATAAAGAACCAAAAAGACTGGAACAGATTACAGGATGTGTTACACTTATAACTAATCATTCTTTGAAAAATAAGTAAATAGGTAGAATTTGAGGGGGGAATAGTTAAAATGCTCATTCAAACGAGATTTTTTTTAAAAAAATTGATGTAAGTACTTCAGGAAACTTTCCCATTAGAATTTACCACCCTTACACATGTCACAGTATATGATACCATGACATTGTTGCCTTTGTAACAGTTTTTTGTACAAAACAATTGTAACAATTAACAGTGGGCTAGAATGACTCTTGCAAATGTCAAATTAAAATCAGGGCAGATGTAACCTAATGGTACACTTGCAGGGGGAAATAAACAGAGGGAAAGCTTGGGTCTGTGCCCCAAAAATCATTATTCTTTCTCTAGGAATTTAGATCCTTCATCTTCCTCTCAACTCACTTCTGAATATTTCACTGGCATGTTTTTAAGTTGGCAAATTTTAAGAAACCAGGCTCATTATTCTAATGTATTAGTGAAAGACAAGTTTTCAACTCATTAAAATGCTGATAATCTTCTGAAAGCCCTCAGTTGCCTTTTCAATTACTTCAGCAACAAACGTGACAGTTTCTGTGTGTAAAGGTATTTCTTAAAAAAAATTACTTCTTTTCAAAAAAACAAATACCTGTCTACTCTGCTGGAGGTGAGTAGGGCATAAGTGGAAATTTATATATGCATTTTCGTTTAAATGAATAGATTTTATGCATCTGCCACAGACTGTAACACTCCTATGTGCCTGTCTTCAGCATTGAATAAAATATAATTCCTCAGCTTTATTCTTAGTCCAAGTTCTGTCAACAGCTAGGATTTAATTTTGAGATTTTTTTTTTTTTTTTAAGAAGTGTTTTCCTTAATTTCTTTCGTCACACAGCTTTTTAATTAGATCTTAAGTTAGTAAACATGCTTAATCTCTTACTTGGCATTCCTCAGGCTGATGATGGCCATGTTATACTGAGATTAAAATGTCTCCAAAGTTGTTTTGGCTTGTTTGTTTTTTTTAAACAATCTTCAGACTGGAAACCCTTTGGCAATGCCTTTAGAAACATGGACTGCTTCCTGACTTTCTTTCCTCTTTTTTTTTTTTTTTTTCTTCTTTTGTTTATTTTTAATTCAGTTTATAAAATATGCAAACTGACTAAATTCCCTCAGTATATGAGCAGTGGAAAGAATACAGTTGTTGATAGCAGGTTTTGAATCTTGACAGAGAAGCCAATTTTCAAGAGTTGGCTAACAAAAATAAACATTACAAACTTCTCTTCCTTACTTGCTCATGTACCACACTGTGAAATAATGTATTGGGTATATGCAATCCAGTGTGGCAGTAGAACCAAGCAGGAACAAATTGTACCCTGAATGATTTATTACTTAAAAAGTTTTCCTTACCTCTGATTTCAGTTGAATACAAAGCCTCTAAGTAGTACTTATACCTGTCTTTATTATTTTTATTAATTTCTAGTACAAATCTGTAAACATTCATCATTATAGCAAAAGCTTCCTTTCATTCAATTTATAAATCCATTAATTTAAAAACTGTCTAAAACTCCTAATAATTAGTGACAGCTAGTTAAACAGGAAAAAACGCCCAACTCATCACCACGCTTTGGTTGTGAATCATGTGGGTTTTCATTTATCAGGACACCATCACGATAACATATGGTCCTGTTCAGAGACCCTCAGTCCATTGAGCTTCATGCTGCACAAACTCTGAAAATTGTCTTAAAGGAAATTTAGACAATGAAACTACAGGAAGAATTGTAGTAGAGAAGAGCACAGAACATTTCGGCTATTCGTAACTTCGTATATGCAACACAGGACAAGAAAAACTTAGAGACTTTTGAAATGAAAAACATTTAAAACTGCTCTTGTATGTGTAGGCAGAATGATGGAAAACAGTAGGAAAAAACTGTTTGTGCTTTAATGAGGAGCATAATGGAAGCTGCCAGCACAGACTGGTGGTCTGCACCAATATCTGTGGTAATGAATTAGAGATGACAGGAATGGGACATGTCAAATTAAGAATACAGTAGACACTACAAATATATCAGGGCAATCAGTGACTTGTTGTGTTCTAATGCCCCAAATAATAATCTCATTGAAAGACATCTAAATCAAAGTACATATTTTAACTGTGGAAAATACAACTGGTAAAGATTGGATTGCCATAAAAGGATTCCATTTCTCATCTATTTGTTATAAATGTATATATGCAAGTTTCACAGAGAGTAAGAACTTTGAGCATACAAGAATTTATAATATAAATTACCATTCTTTAAACCCATCCAAGACAAATCTTAGATCTTCTTAGGCCTTCTCTACCTAGCCAATCACCTGGGTTATTTGATGGAACTAGTTTAAGTCTTAATATAAGAAAAAAAAATTGAATTTAAAATCCTATATAGAATTATACTGAAATTTACTATGTCCATACTTGATTTGTGAATAGAAGAGCAATTTAAACATTCATACATGTAACCTTACGTTGCATGTATTGTGAAGTCATCCAGAGGAGACAGTTGACAATTTCTTCCTCTCTCAGATATTCTTTGTCATTGTGGTTTGAGATTGTCTGTGCTAATCCAAGTATTTAGATCTCCTTTGGCCTACTGCTGCAATTATATTTAAAGACAGAAATTTAAGCATATGAAACTGGGTATGCAAACCACTAATTGATTGCACATTATGTGCATTCCAGAGACAATCATTCTTATATTACCAGAAGCATTATCTTTTAAACATAAGAGCTAGTTTCTATGAAAGCACTATAAATCTATCAGCAGAACACTTAAAAAGTCATTTAAGTTTTTTGTCAATAAAGTCCTTAAAATACTGTGTATACAAAAATCATTAGAATTATGTATAATCTGTGTGTGGGGATACAAATATGCAATGTCTCCAGAAAAAAATAAAAATACTGTAGCTACTGCAACTATGAGCTTTAAAACTGCAGTAGATTGAAGATAGTCTATCAAGAAGTAAGCAAAAAAACAACATTCATTGCAATTCTATTTGAAATTGTGCATGTGATGACAAATTTATCAACATATGGGAGATGATATAATCATGGACATTATAAGAGGAAAAATGCTGAAATTATTTCTTCAAAGGATATTTTTTTTGTTTTCATTGAAATTGCTTCCAATTCCATTATTTTTCCAGAATTTATTTTCATTCAAATTAGTTTTAGGATTAGTGCTAGTTTTAGGATTTAACATATATTTTCATCTTCTACTATCATTGTAGCCATCGTGATGGAAAAGAAACTTGCACAGTAATTAAAAGTATGCTTTTAAAACAAAGCCAGTTTTGAAAATGCACTTTTAATGTGCTTTATGTAGGACATCTAATCTCCTTATGCAATAAAACCCAAGGAAATAGCTGTTTATAACAAAACAAAATAGTATCTCTGAGGCCTTTTTTTTTCTCTTAGAAGGTAGTATATTTGCATTAACACAAGTCACGACTGACAACTGATATGTTGTATTTTTTCTGAGGCTTGAATTAGAATAAAAAATGGTTTTGCACTACAGAAATTATGTCAGAGTGGATTACTTTCCTTTTTTCTCCTTTTTTTTATGTTGCACAGCTTTATGTCATGTCATAACATATCACAAGCTGTGGCTGACAAATAAGATAAAATACGATGCCAGCAGAGCAGCCACAGAGCACCTTTAGCCAAGAGTATCAATTACAATGTAAATGTAGTGCAATGACAAGCATAATTACAAAAAAACATTTAGGATGCCCTAAATATGTGATATTATTTCCTTAGCTACTTTGATACTAATCAAGAGTTTTGGTAAACATGTATGGTATTATACTTTTATGTATTTTAATTGGTTTATATTTCCCCTTTTGATCCAAATGCTGGCATCTGTTACATAAATTAGATGATTTGGATATAAAATTCTGTAGTGTTCTCTTTATCACTTTCATATTGTAAAGCATTTCTTTAGGCTGTGGTTTGGGGTTTTTTATGGAATCATTGACATCTAAGTCTTACATGTTGAGGTTGCCTAGGGCCTTATATTGTTTTGTTTTGAATATGTGCTTGGCAAAGGTTTAACAGCCTGTATGGGCAAACAGTGTCAATGTTGGACCACACTTGGGGTCAATTCCTTTTTTCTTAATATCTAACCAACCCTTCCTAATTCCAGGTTGGTTTTGTTGCCTCCTACTAATGTGCACCTTCTTGAGGAGGCTGATGATTTTTTTTTTTCTGTAACCTCTCACCTCTCTACAGAAATTAGCTCTCCCCTCTGCCTTTCATGACTATGTCACAGACCATCCTGTACTGCGGAGCTCAAAAGTAGGTGTGGTACTCCAGACACAGTCTTATAAATGCCAGAGGGGAAGAATTACTTCTCTTGGCTCTCTGAATACTTGCTAATACAGCACAAGAGAAGGCACAACCAAAGAGGTGCCCTCATCTCTAAATCGTGTTATCTGTTTAGGTGAAAGAAACAATGCTTAGAATAGTTTTTAATCCCTGTGGGAGTACCTTCCTCTCCCAGACCAATGCATTGTCTCACTAAAAAGAATGTTGGTATGGCTCTTCTATGCTGGTAATACTCTTATTTGATCTCATTTCAGACCATTCAGGCAGCAAGGCAACACCTGCCATAAAAGCACCAGAATGAGCTCAACAACAATTAATGCACGAGTTTGACAACTACTGTTTACAACAGTAAACAACAAAACAACTACTGTTTACAACAAAAGAGCAAAAAGATTTTGTTTCTTTAAGATTCTGCCTAGTTACTCCTCGCTGAAATGCACTTCTCCCAGGACACAGCGTATCCACTTAGTAAAATGGATTGTGCAAAATGGGCACCAGTGACTTACAGCATAGCTTTGGGCCAAAGGGCCATGGTAGCAGCATGATAGCTGCATAAATAAAGACACTGCTGAGATGTCACAATAACAGTGAGTGACTGAGGGAGCCATGAATAACACTGATGTTCTTGAGCTGGTTTTGTGCCACTGCTTTGTGTTGCTGTAGGAAAGCAGCTGATAAATTATTGATTGTACAATGATGAATATTGACAAGAATAGGAATGAGAAAGTATGACCTATGACCTTCTCTCAGGGTATCACAAAACAGTCTACAGATAAAGACAGGTAAAGAAAACTTATTGCATTGAAAAGGAATCAGCAAATTCTTCAATTTACTGCTATACTGAGAGTTGTTAAGGGGAGGACCACTGTTGAATATCCCTGCTTGAATATCCAAAGGTCATTGAGGGAAACCATAAGACCTCCAGATGCATAAGATAAAAGTTCCACTGAGGCAGGAAACACATGTTTTATAAAATATAGGAAGAACTTATCAAAATAAATGGACTTTAAATCCCACAATTCTGTGGCTGTTTACAGACTCTCTTCCTTCACATTTTTCCTGCTGCTGCTTCACTGTCCTATTCTTGTGGTGTGTTCCCTACCTTAACATCTTCAAATAAAAGTAAATAAAAACCATGGTGATAGAATAAATGCAGTACCTGCTGTGACACTGCTATCTCACTTTTCATCTGACCTAGCTACTTAAATTGTAAGGAGTTTTGTTTATTTGCTTGTTTGTTTTTTAAGTGACCTTAATCTAGCAAAAGAATAATTACCATCCATTATATACTTTTAAATTTTCTAGTTTACTTTGCTTTGGAAAGAGGACAAGCTTACACAAATATAATTAATTTTTTTAGGGCACTAGCTGGAAGTATTATGTTTGCAATATAATACTTGGGCCATGTGATACATGGTTTGTGGAATGAATTTGATTAATTGCTATAGTTTATGTTGTTTTTACTTCAAGCACAAAACATAAATCCTTTTGTTTCATCAGCAGTTTTTATCTTACTTATTCTGTAAGTTATTAAGTATGCATTTCTAAAGAAGTATTAAGGACAAACCTGTTGTTATATTTCGAAGTTTTAAAATAAACCACTATTTTTGTGAATATTTACGCCCATAAGTGATAGCTCAAAATCCTCTGACCCATGCTCCCATGCTCTTAAATATGGTTTCTAGTCCAAGGTGACAAGTTCACTAACTGCAAGGATTACAGAACATTTATTTTAGTATTCTCCTTTGATTCCTCTCAAAATCATTTTCTAGGATTTTTGCAGTGTTCACTTGTCATGTAAGACTCCTGAAAGTCAAGATTCTAAGAATAACAGTAGTTAGGAATGGTTTTTTTGTATGCACTGAATGATTATTTAGAAATTCTATTTATAGAAAGAGTTATTTAAAAATAAAATTATGAAGCTTAAATTGAAAAAGGAATAATAAAAGAATACACTACATTGAAACTTCTAAAATGGTAAGAGAAATTTCTAATGGTATCCACAACTATTCACAGTATATTTGAACAAATCAATTTAAATTTTAAATAATCAAAAAGTGACACTGCGACTTGCATCTCTGTTATGCCTGTCAGATGCTCTTATATGTGATCAAGAGGGCAATTCAAATTTACAGAAGACAGAGTTTCTGAAGAATCTGGTGAAAAGTATCTTATTTGAACTTTCTGACAGTACAAAGGAGAACAGGCCTGAATAAAAGGAAGCCTTACTAACCTGGGCATAGTTTGACTCTGCCAGCCAGTGGCCAGCATACTAATAATTTCCAAAGCTAACAAGTTATTTCAGTAAGACAATGATTTTTACACAGCTCTCACAGAATGATAATACTGATGTGATCAATAAGATAGCCATTACTCTCATCAGATAAAGATCTAACGCATTGCTTCTAGGCAATAAAAGTCAATTTAAAGTCACTGCAATTTGTCTAGTTGAAAGAAATAATTTAACTTCATGGAAAAATTGTCAGCTGAAAAACAAGGAAATCTTACAGTCACATAGTCAAGCATTATGTTACCCATCCCTCCTTGATAGATTTCAAGAGAACATTCATTGAAATCATTCTACCTAGTATGTCAGTCTAATGTGGGGAAGAAAAATGTAACATGGTGATTTCAATTATCATCAAATTATACCAAAATTCAGAAGACAAATGCTATGATTAACAGATGAAGTAAGACAACTCTGCTTTAGGAGAATTGACATTACTCTGTGTGGGAGAAACAACAAGCCTGTGAATACTGTTCTGTTGCATAAATACATGCACATGATGCTGTAGTGCTGGAGAACAATGTTTTTGAATTTGTGGTCACTGACCATTTAATGCAGAACTTATGAGATTATTTTTGGCACAAATGGATAAGCAACATTAGTTTGTGCAAGCTATATGTGATCTGTGGGGAAAAGATCATGTATTTTTATCAATTCACAAAAATTGTTACCAATTCAAAGAGTAAGCCTTGCAAAATGAAGATGATCTTTGAGCACTGATGGGCACAAAATTTCAACACTTCTGTCGATTGCCAGAGTATTAAAAAAAAATTCCAACTTGACATGCAATGAATGCTAGTAAATAGGATGGACATCTTGGTTCAACATAAACTCAGAATTTTTAAGAGAAGCATAATGGAAACCACTGAGTAGTTCTGTGTACTGAGGGGTTTTGCCGGTTGCTGTGTCTATGGTATGCCTACTTCTTTATTTTTCTAACAGTCCTTTCATGCTGTTCTATGCAAGTTTTATATATGCTGACAGTGATGACCAAAGAGGTTTTTATGTAGAGCTATAAATATGCCAGGCTTGATCTTTCTTCACCTCAAGAGACACCTAGAAGGAAGTAAGATTTCATTTTATAGGAATTCTCTTGACAGTCATAGCGTCACACTATGGACAGAACAAAACCTGTAGGTAAGAAATTGACAAACTGCTATGAGTGAACCAAACTTCAAGGCTTCGGGGTCTTGTCTGCAATCTCTCTCTCACTGCTTGCTGTTCAGAACACAACAGCACGAGATACTCTATATTAATGAAGTTTCATGCTAGTGAAATGAGATAATTGCAGATGTGGGAATACAGTATACACAATTAAAGGTTTCAGTGACATGCTGTGACACTGTTAAAAAAAATTGCAACGCTTAAAATATCATAGGACTTCTGCAACACGTTTATACTGACTGACACAACTGAGAAGAGAATTCTGCCTGTTATTTCCTTAATCCCTTCAAGTTCCTCTAGACTTCCATTAAAAGTAGATAACAATTAACCCTTTTATCCATAATGAACAAGTTTCACATTACAAAACAAAATGCCAAGAGAGTTTGAATGTTTCTGATAAGTACTAAGTTAGTCATTCAAGGTGTCCCAGGAAGAAATTTGGACAAATATCAAGATTAGTCTTTAAAACACTTTTTCTGACGTATCATGAATATGAGTACAACCATTCCCAAAGCAGTTCCAGATGCATAAAGAACTGTAGAGCCAGTCTATATGCCATGCCCCAGAAACAGCAATGGACTCCCAGTGTCACTTAGAATAATATTACATCTGGAAGTGTTAGAAATCTATGGAAGGCAAAACTGAACAATGCTGAACTTCTCTGTGTATTCTTTATAAGGCCTTATATGTTCCTGGTTTATGGCAAAAGAGTCATAAAAATTGTGTGACAGACTCACTCCTAAGGTCAAAATAGTGTCATACACTGTAAGTAGTTAAAAAACACAGGTTCCTGTCTCAAACACTGTTCAGGCCACAGAAGGACTTTGCCATGAGATAAGAACAGAATGGAGGAACAGGATGGTGTGAGCTCCAGGTCTGACAGAGGTGAGGTCTGGTTAGCTCATCCTGGTAAACACTTCTGGGCAGAAATTCCCATTGTGGCAAACTATGTAAAGCAGCTGCTTGTACACAAACCACTAGTCAAACACAGACCACTCCAAGTTATGGGGCAGATGGCATCTGTGACCAATGAACATCAAAGCACCCCCAAATATGCCTGCATGGATACCTGGAACTTCAAGTATAAGTTAAGCCATCACAGAGAGAACTTGGGATAAGATAAAGGTGGTACTATTGTCCAGGTGTTATCTCAGAGCTAAGGCGAAGTTTGCAAAACTGAGGGAGAACACATCTGATATTGGACACAAAAAATACAGATTTTCTGGACCACAAGGAAAACCAACTTAGCAACTGTCCTGAATCAGCTCTGATTGTGTGCAAGGTAATTCTGGCAGGGGAAGATCACAACCCACCAACTCAAAAAACCTACCAACTAAAAAGAAGAGAACGACAGAGCATGTGGATTAGTTAGCACTAGAAGCAAGGGGATCATTTAACCAATAGAATAGGAGAACTGTGTAGCAAATTAATTTCTTTGTTTGCTAAAATGTATAAATGGTGAAAAGTTTTGAGCAACCTCAGGATCCCCACTACTGAGAAGCCCAGGGTGAAGGGAGACCATCAGGACACTACTGGATCCACAGGTGTTGACTATCTTCAACTTGATCTTTTTCTCTTTTTTCTTTGTCTTCTATCTCTCTACCTCACATTCATTGTTTAAAAAAATCTGCAATACGAACTTTGGCATATGGTCTTGTTTGCACCTTAATTTGGACAGAGGCATCTCTCAGTAATTGAATCTTAACATATGCCTTGATATAAAATAGATCTTCCTACAAAATATACAAGTGCATGTAGTGATAGCACAGGAAGCAAACTGAAAGGGAGTAGGTTTAAACTAGCTATCAGGAAGAAATTCTTTGCTGTGAGGGTGATGAGGCACTGGGGCAGGCTGCCCAAAGAAAATCCAGATGCTCCATCCCTGGAAGTTTTCAATGGGGATTTAAGCAACCTGGTCTACTGGAAGTTGTCTCTGCTCATGGCAGGGGGGTTGAAACATGAATTTTAAGGTCACTTCCAACCCAAATAATTTTATGACTCTTCTTCCTTTTCTTGAAAAGGAATAGATATATCATCCTCTCTAATTTTTAAAGTTCGACTTCATCTGCAGAATCTATTTCTGGATCATTGCTCAGCTTATAAATATTAGCTTGCTTATACTTTATCCTGCATGTCATTTTCCAATACTTAGATCCATTTTCAGATTCTTATAATTTTGTTAAACTTGAAACATGAAGGCTGAAACTTTCCATGGTAGCTATTTACCTCATCATATAATACTTTGCTAATTATTTTTAAAGTAGCAACAAAAAGAAACTATTGTCATAATTACAATAAAGAAATGCTATTTACCCTTTTTATTGTTGTTTTCCTTGTTCTTAGCTGCCTCACTGGTGCTGTACTAGTTTGAATTTTAACACACAGTTGTCAGTCTGTCAGGGACATATCCTTTCTCATTCCTCTGGAGACTAGGACCTGCTTGCTTGCTGGTGCAGCTGAGGCTGCCAGAGGAGCACGTGGTTCTGCCCTCCCAGGCTCTCTATGCACTCCTGCCTTCTTGTAAAAACGAATGTAAGAGGTGGTGAAAACAGACTACAGTTAATAGTACTCCTAAACATAAAAAGATCTGACCCCAAACTAAAAATTGAGATCAGTGAGCTTCAGTATTGCCCACCAGTCAGGTCAGTTAGCTGTCAGTATCACAAATATTTCAGTGTTCTTATAGCAGTCTAAGCTTTGAAATGCATAATTTTCCTGACTATTTTATGAAAAAATCACAAAACCAAGGACCACAAAATTTTAGAAGACTGGAATTAAAATTGTGTGTCCAATTCTAATGGGCATTTTTCTTAGGATTCGATAGTATATTCTTTGCAGATTTTTCTTGTTCTATACATAGAACTGGGCACCTTCAAGGAACAAACCAGTGACTGCGCACTGAGGTATTTGTTTTCAGTGGTAAAGATGCAGAAAAAAAAAGCCTCTCACAAAACAGAGAAAATGCATTACAGCCATGAGCAGCTGCACTTCCCCTCACAGAAGTAGGTGCTGTCTTCACTTTCAAAATTTCTGTTCAATGGTTAACAACCTTTTCTATCAGTACTGCCTTTCAAAAATGACCATAATTTTGATTTTTCATCTCCTTAAATGACCAAAATACAGAATTTATTGACACAGGTTAGTGAGCACCCATAAATATCACTAAAGTGACTCAAAGTTACTAAATATTATTGAAATGGTAAATTACTTGAAAAAATTAGGCTTTTGCCATTTTCGATTAAGATCCAAAATCACTGGATATTTTGAGCAAGTTTTTACCTTTTCTTGTGCCACTTCTCCACCTGTCAAATGGAGATAATTTTTCATCTCTCTCCTGGATTTTTCAAGATGAATAAAGGCTGGCAAAGAAAAGTCCACCCATTATTTCATACACAGTTCACTATAGAGATGATATGAAGTTAAATATGACATGGCAATAGAAAATGAATGATGGCATAAAATTAAATTCATCTTCAAATAACTCTTAGAACATTGCTCTTTCCACAGAGTCACAATTCCCATAGAAAATAATGGAACTATAAATCCCCTGCACACACTCCTATGCTAAAAAATAGATTACATGAAACAATTCCTCATCTGCTAAAACATCTGAATATTTAAAGTACATATGCTAATTATATTTTTATCATTAATCAGGTAATTAATCTATATATGAGCTTGTTAAAATTAAGCCAAACACTTCTCCATGTTCCATGTTTCTTGTTTTTCTCCTTCCAGATATTTTTCTTTCTTCTTCACAATAAATTTCATTTCTCTTTTCTGAACCTAACTTTTATGAATAGCATTCTGGTGAAATACTTTAAAAAATTATGGCAGCAATACACTTGCAACAGAAGTTTTGAGGCTTAAAAAAAATTCATTGCTTCCCAAATTCATAGAATGGGTGAGAGCAGCTAAAAATCACAGTTGCCTTTTTCTGATATAGGTGACATTAAAATCCCCTGTCAACGCACTATCTAATTTCAACTTCATGCCTTAATATTTTTTCTTTTTTGTATTTTTTCCCATTATCTGGATTTATTATTTTTTTAACAAGCTGCACAATATTTCCACATGTCAAATCAATGCCTGTACTTGTAACTCCAAACTTTATTTCCATTTTTGTAATCTGAAATAGAACTGGCTTGTGCTTTTACAAGTGAGATAAATTATCAACTATACATTCTAAAATGTTCTAAAATCACAGTAGCTAATCAGTAGGTTAGAATTCTGATTGTATTTTCAACTGGATTATTGAGTTTGAAAAAAAAAAAAAAAAAAAGAGGGTCTGTCCCATCTGTCTGAAAACAAACCTTGTTTAGAGAACTGAAAAAGCAGCAGAAATTCAGTATCTTTGCTGCTTCAAAAATACCTGGTGTTTGATAGGCTCCTATCTCTCTGGAGCTAGAAAAAAGGGCAGATATTCTAATTCTTGTTATGTTCTATTTTTATTCATGCAAGAAGGAAAAGTCAGCAGCTCAGTATTCAGTAACAGAGCAATGAAAAGGATGTTAGCTTATTATCTCAAAACCAGCAGTCACTGAACAGTCACTAATTCTATGTTTTATGTGTGTATACACACCCACACACACATATATATAATGGGTCTTAGAGAACAAATGAAACATCAATTTTTAGCTCTTTTCTGGAGAAGATTTAACGCATTCATAAATTTTAGAATGTGCATACTGTAACTGCATTCAATCTGAAAGCTCAACATGTCTCCAAAAGCATCTGCAGGAACAGATGCCTACATAATTTTATAGAGTTCCTGCATGCAAAACACTACATAAATTGTGTGAATCTCTTCATGGAATCTGCTGAGAACATTAGGCTAGGTAATATAGCTATAGGACTTACAAATGTCAAAAAAGCCCTTAGAAATGTTTCTTACCTTGCATTTTCTGCATTTGCATAGAGTATATGTAGTGGCTCTGTGTTTATATATACACAGAAGCATGCTTACAAAGAAAAGAAAAACAATATAACTCTGTATTCATATATTGGTTATATGTAGTTCTCTCAGACAAGGATAGGGAAGAAACGTTGCATTTAGAAAGCAGAGTGATATCAGTAAGGGTTATCACTTTCACTGATATCAGATAAAAATAAATTTTCTGCTTTGTGTTGGGCTTCAGGAAAAGAAAATGATAAATATGCATGGGTTAAGCAAAACAGTTCGTGCTACGAGCAAATGCAGCAGACCGTCAAAAGGGTTTCATTTTTAGGTTCCTTCTTTTGATCTACTTTTATTTTCCCCAAATCTTCACTTTTTCAGTAAAAAAAAAAACAGTATAGGTCATTTCTGAAACAACATTTTAAATTTTAGAGCCAAATATTCTAATAAGGTCATCCATTTTCCTTATCTATGATACAGTTCTAAACATCCTCCTTCCTGGATCACTGATAATATTCAAAACCTACTTATTTTAAAATTCAAATGTAGTGTGCAAATTGTTCCCGCTATAATATTGCAGCATTGAGTTGTCTAATGAAGTGGCATTTATAACAATGAATAAGCCAGCCACATACAGGGATTGACCTGCTAATCCCATGAAAATGACAGAACCTCTGAAGTAAAAAATATGAAATAGTCTAATTTTTCCTCTCTCTTCAACTGGATTAGAAGAAATTCTGGGTGAAAGAATAACACTGAATTTGTAGAATTAGAGCTTGATTTACTCCTTTCAGATGTGTTTGTCCTGAAAATCTTAAAACGTTCACAGTACCAGAGCAGTGACACGTAAGACTGGTTCGAGTGTAAATAATAGCTCAGAACACAAGAAGACAGCAAGTCTGTTCTAAGACAGAGGATAATTAGGAAATTATTAATTTCCAGAAGTGATTCCCAGCTGTTGCATATCTTCCACTGCCTTGCAAAAGCCTGGATGAGAGTTTTCCCAAGGAGCTCTCATTGTGGCACAAGGTGGCCAGCTTGGAGTTGTGGCCATGCACCACAGCACAGGCACACTCTGTCCCATAGTCACAGAGGGGCTTGCAGCAGGATGCATGCCCAGCAGCAATCCTGCCTGTTCAGCATCCTTTGGGTCAAAATGGGAAAAAAAGCAAAAGCTTCCCAAAGAAAACAGCAAAAAAAAAAAAAAAAAAAAAAAAAAAGAAAAAAAAAAAAGTCTGTGGAAAAAGTTTTCACCTCTGAAAAACTGATTGAAACAAAGTTTAAATAAAGACAGAGTGAGGCTTTTGAGGGAATAACATAATAAAACTGACCAGCTGGCTGACTGTCAGCTTCATGAATCTAAACCTTTTAAAAATTCTGTTTTCTGACTATAATTTGTTTAATCTTTATGCCAAGTACACCTGCTTACATAAAATCAACAACTAAAAGTTTAACACTACAGATGCAGATTTTGAGGAATGTGAAAGGAGAAAGGAGATTTAAAATAAAAAGTGAATTGGAGGGTTAAGACGTAAATAAAGTTTACTGAAGATTTGAAACTAAAATTCAAGCCATAGAGAAAACTGAGGCTGGAATGAGGAAAGGACATGTTTGTCTGAAACAATAAATAAAATCACAATTATCACTAAAAATCTATTTAAAATAAAAATTATTTTCCCATAATTTAGCTGAATTTATTGACTATTAAAACAATGTCTTGATCTCTGACATTGATCACCTGTTTCTGAAAATGCTATGCATCTCTTATGAGGAAGATGGAACTCCTAAATTTTGAGAGAACATTAAACACCATCTAAGTAGTAGAAAGCAGTCTTTTATTAGCTAATTCACATAAAAAGCTAGGATTAAGGAGGGTAAGCACTATTATGATGGCCTCTGATAATTATGTCTTGTGAATCTCTGCTGACTTACTTTTATTTATTTAAACTTTTCCTAGTTCATGTATCTTCAACCCATGTGTTGACTCATCTCAATGAGTTTTCATGAATTCCTTAGCTTAACTAAATACACCTGCTCTATCAGGTGCTGAGGGTTACAAGGCACTGTGCAGCAATTACACCAGTGTTCCATGACCTGTAGATGAATCCTCATCCTGGTGCAGCAGCACATCTCCTTAGAAGAATGAAAAACACTACACTCATCACTTCATACAAAAGATTATGGGAAATTTAAAAATGCAGGTTTTTTTTTTTGTTGTTTGTTTGTTTGTTTGTTTGGGTTTTTTTGGTTTTTTAAATTAGTGTTTTAAAATATATTCTGTCATTTCAGGGCAGATCACCAGGCACAGGGATTGCTTTGTCAGTCTCCTAGTTTTTGCTACAGCTAGTGTGGGAGCTGGAAGTGGATCCCATCTGTGAGATGAAAGGTGGGATTCAGACAGTTCCATTTTCTATTTTGCTATTTTGAAAAGAGCACAAATATTAAAAGGCTGCTGATGGCAAGCTCTTTATTAATGCATTAGCTCTAGGAAAGGGAGCTTGTGCTCTGCAGCAAGAGCAAGGCACCCTTAGGGAGACATCCACATGTGTGCACTTCATATTTCCTAAATGATAACTGTTATGTCAGGTCCAGACTACTTTCCTGTCCCACCATTGGGTATTGTGTCCCAGCAACTTCTGAACAACAAAAAGATGTCTGTTAGGAAATAACCCAGATGGTTTCACTACAAACATACAGTGAGTGATGGGTCATCACATATTTATAATTTGTTTCTTCTACTGTGGTAGGCCTGGGGGTATCACTTCCTGCAGGTTATACCCACTTTACAACAGCTTGTCTACCATCATCCTGAAAAGTTTGGTTTCTCAGCTTGAAACAGCAGGAATGTCTCTCACATCAGGAATGTGATTAGTGAAAGCAGCTAAGGCAGAGCTCTCAGCAGAAGGAACAGGAAACTGTGCCATGTTGTCACAACTGTCATGAGTGGTAACAAATTACTGGTGGTACTCAGGGCTCAGCTCAATTTTAATGCACGATGTGTGCACAAACTAGAGAAGTGTATGTGTGACACACACTAAAAACATTGATGGGAAAATACACACAAAGGTGTCTGAAACATATTTGTCATCCACAGTTGTCCCACTAGTGGTATTGAGCGTGAATTCAGCCAGTCTGCTTTGGAAACAGACAGCTCTTGATGTCAGCTGTGCAGGGCAAATTGGGTAGGGAGACATAAAGCTTTCATTAAACAGGATCACCATAGCAATGACACGGCCTCATTGCCTTTCATAACATTTGAAAAAGAGAAAGTCCTTCCAAAGAGAGTTTTGAGAAGGAAACCAAGTCATTTGACTATCAGAGCTAGCGAACTAGAAACACCTTCCTTTGGTGAATAGAACTCATTTAATAATTTAGGTCATATGTCCAAAATGAGGTTCAATTAGATAAGAATTCTCTCACGTTTTAAGGCTGCTTTCATTTTTAATTTCTTTTACCTGTTTTGGGCCCCTATGGAAACTTTACCTGCTGTACCCTACTACTGGCAATGAAAAGACTGTTGTTCCCTTTGTTAAAGAATGGAAATACTGAGCTTATCATCTAAGCAGCTTTGATGGTGCTGCCATGGGAGTTGGCCTCTTCCTCACCAAGTCTGGTTTTGTTTGGTACAGCACTTACTCTGGGCAGAAGTTGACAGATGGCCCATTAGAACTGATCATCATGGATCTACTGGCACACGAACCATGCTTCCTATCCCCTGAACATAGTCAAGTTAAAGATCCCTATCCCAGGAATACTAAGGACATAATGTACATCATGTCAATAACTTTCTGCATTACAGATCACCAAATTTTTCACTTCTGTATGCAGAAAACTTTTTTTTTCCTAATTAAATACAAGAAATGTAAGGAGCTTCAGGTAAAAATTAAAGGCAGGAAATATTCAGCCATAATACAAGAGAATGCATTTATAGAAAATATCCCTTACTGATCATTAAATAGGAAGCTATACAAAAGTGGATAGATATATAATGCCAAGCTACATCAACCAACATGTCATCATTGGTGTATCAACAAATATCACTAACTATATCTTTAATGAGAGATTTTAATATTTTCTATCAAAAGAATATTATATACTTTTTTATCCATGCAGTCATATGCCAATACACTACAGTTTCCTGAGTTACGACAAGTCACTTGTTGCTTCCTGGGGCAAAAAAGTGAAACTAAAATCCTCAGATGAATTTAGAAAAAGAAATGAAAAATCCCATTCTGGGGATGGAAGCCTGTTTAGTCTTAAAAATTATTCTTCACAATTTTTTCCGTACCAAACAGCGAAAAGGAAAACCTCTAAAAGCAATTTTCCATGAAGAACACAAAACCAATCACAAATTGCTTCTTGGGGAGATTCATGTGAGAATAATACCCCATCAGGCCTGGGTCACCCTGGCCACAGAGCCTCTCATGAGCAAACACTACATACACTCGTGCACCTGTAGAAATTTAAGGTCTGAGAATCCAGTTTCATACCAAAGTAGATGCTGAGGTAACCAAACCCACAAGAGAAACAGTGGTGGTGCTACAGTGAGTACTCATTAACACATTCCATGTAGTAAATATGTAGTTGAATTATTCAGGTAATAAAATAAACACTGCTGACTCAGGCCCTCTTGAGAGGTCTGGGGAGATTTCATCTTACACCTATTTTCACTGAAAAGTGTATCCATTTACAGATACATCCTTTAAATATGACACAGAGTCTATAGAAAAAAACAGTGCTTTGTGCAGTTCCCTTGACTCTTCCTCCTAAAGAACAAAGTGCATACACTCTTAGAAACTATACACTGAAATAGTTCAAGACTTTCAAAATATTTTTTAAATTTGAATTAAATTTAAAAAAAATGTCTTTTACATTAATAGGTTGTTCTCCCTTGTGTTTTGAAGGTTCAACACTAGAGACTCATGGGTGTTTTCCTAAAGGGAAACTCCATAAAGGACTATCCAGTTGCAAAATGTAACTCTTTTCAATGTGACTGTGACTTCTAGTAGTGTAAGATGCTCAAATATCCCTTAGCTTTTATTCCTCAGGGGGAAAAGCAAGAAACCGGACTTTTTTGGATGGTGAGTTTGTTTCAGTGCTGTTGAGAGCAATGAGATGCAGCAGACACTTCAGAAGGAAACTTGGACATTTCTTAGAACAGAAATTTCATGTCATTCCTGTAAAGATAGATAAGTTACAAATATCTAGCAGCCCAATATAGCTATATAAGTAAAACTATTTCTTTTCAATAATTCCCCACTGCATTCAACTCGACTGCGCACTTTGTTTTTTTCCTCCCAAGTAATCTAAGACTTAGAAACAGTGCCAAGTACATTATATGTAACCTGTGCATGTGACAATGTATGTATAGAAAGAAATAAAGTTTGGCTGATTCACTCCCACATTATATCATATTGTCACCTGGCTCACAGAGTGGTTTGAACACCTTCAAGTTCCAGAACAATTTAATTTGCCCATCTCCCTCACATATCCAGGCCAGCACTGAGCACCTCCTGGCACACCAGTGCATGTCTGCAGCCATTAAAGACCTTTAGCTCTTCCCAATCTTTGGGAGGGTGGCTTCAAAATGTATTTTCTTCTTTCTTTCCCAAGAATGCTGTCAGAGTGTTAAATAAGAACAGATGAGCTAGAGGAAAAAGATAGATATAGCAATGTATATGTTAAGGGTATTGAAAAGGGACATGTCTTTGTGAGAGATGCTTTGGCTGTGGAAGAAAAATGAGGGACTGACAGTAAAGAGGTAGAGAGATATTTGAGGATGCACTTCAGCTACTTTAATGTTATTTGGTAAAACAGAATAGCTGTGAATGCAGTTTAGCTGATGACTACAATCTACCCAACCTGCACTGCTGGGTGTTATAAAAAAGAACACTGTTGATGTTAGATCTGCCATAAGGTTGACAAACAAGTTAATAATTTAGAATTAGGCTTCAGTGAATTAGGTTTCTGCTGCTATCAAATAAGCTGCAGTATGACCCCACCAAGTCTTGTGCTTTGAGGATAAAATGCCAGGAACTTATGAACACTTAAGCACCAATTAAACTCAGGGATTTCTATTAGCAAGTTAAGTCCATTATGTACTCACTCACTATATTATATACTCAATATATAATATAGTCACTGGCCTAAATTTATCTCAAAATTTTCTGCTTTTCTCAAGAATGGCAGAATAAATTTCAGGAGAAAAAAGAATTTGTATTCCAATAGCATCTGAAAGCCTCCACTGAGATTAGAGTATTACATTTTGCCACTGTAACAAAAAGAGTAAAACAAAAGGCAATCAGTAGAATATATTTTTCTAAAATTTAAATAAGATAAACTGAAGAAAGATGATAAACCTATTCTCCAAAGCAAGTTTTACCTAGATTACACAGTAGTTTGTCACATTAGGGAACAAAGGTGGGGAAAAGAGATCAAAATCTAATTTCCAGTGTATGTCATTACCCAAAACCAAAAGTTTCTCCCCTTTAAAACCAAGGAAATTATTATCCAAGTCTGTATCTTCAGTATATTTTTTTTTAATTAAATGTTTTTTAATTGTGTATGTCCTTTAACAGCCTACTTCCATAATGATCAGGCTTCATTAATTTTGACACTTGCAAATATAATGACATAAATTGCAAAGCTTTGGAAGAAAATATATAGAAACAAATATTATCGATTGTTTAGTTGAAGATGCTCTTGGAATCAGAACAGCTGTTGTAATTATGAATAACTATGAAATTAAAACTGTAATTTTCATACATGTTTCTAGTCATAGAAAATGAGATATATTTATCCATCTATATATCCACAATAGATAGGATGTTATCCTTTTCTACCAAAAAAAAAAAAAAAAATCTTGCAATTAATAATTTGGGTTTTTTTGCTTAGATGGATACCCTGCAGTAACTACTCTTTCAGTAACTCTGTGATTGCTTTGTCACATACTCGCTTCCACAGCCCATAAATATTCAGTTATCTTTTTCTTAAGAAAACAAACACCACTAATGCTGCCCATTTGTATCTGCTTATGTTAAGAGGAATATTTGCTTAATTCAATCATTCTTTTCCTTTTACTGGGAACAAGACTTGTCAACAACTTTTACAGAGGACTCTAAATGGAGTTTTAAATGCTTTGTTGTTTGATTTAGTTCAAAGAGATGATGCTGACATTGGGCATGTCAGACATTTTGGCAACTCCTTTTGCAAAGGGGTTTTGCTTTAACATTAATATCTTTCAGTAGGCTTGAATTTATGTCTTTGTGGGGTGCGAATTCCTGTCATACTTAATGATCTTTATGATTGCTCCATATGGGATTTCTCTAGAGAATTACTGTGTGACCTTTATATTTAATTTAAAGTGCTACAATAAAACACAAAATGATATGAAAAGTAACTAAAATTTTCCTCAGTGACATAAAACCAAAAAAATTTTCATTTACTGCTGGAAGAAAACAAATCAATGGGAGATTAAAACTTCAAATGGAGGCATTACACACAGACACAACCCAAAGTGCTTGCTGATATATGGACTTCACGTGCTCTTTTCCTTTGGTTGTGACAAGATCTGCTGATTATGTGGGAGGTTTGGTCACAAAACTATGCAGAGAAAGGCTAAAAACTTTCAACATCTATAGGGGGACTTGTTAACTCGTACAGTACAGAAAGTGGTGCAACTACTAGGAAAAACAGTGCTTTATTGGGAAATGCGGGGCTACACAAGAGATCTCTAAAATTCCTACGTCTGCCAACTATTAAAGTTTATTTTACTGTTACAATCACAATAAGTTCTGATAATGGAAAATAGTCCATCTAAGCACTCTTTAGACTGTCACTAGAGCAATATTTTGTTGGACAGGTTTTCCATTTGGATAGCTTTGAAAATAATTTCTTCACAATAAAATTTCCCCAACCTATGAATTACTGTCTGCTTAATATTCTGTTTGCCAGGATTTGAAAAGTTCTTTGCCTATGTTCTCTATTCTCATCCTCTATTAAACCACTGTGTTAATCCCATCCGTTTCAGCTGCTTAAAGATTCTTAAACATGGGATTTTCTGATCACCTCTGCTACTAAGAATTTCATTCTCTGGGTGAAAAACTCTCCTTGCATGATAATTGACATTTCTTGTCTGTTTAGAACAAGATACTTGTATTTTTCCATGCTGATTGCGTGTGGATGCAAATTTATTTTCTAGGGGATGGGGAAAGAGGGCATATAATACTTAAAAAACATCATATTGGTTTACTCATGTAGGAAAAATGGTGTATGAGACATTCTTGATCTCGTCTTATGAAAAAGAACAAGTTAATTGTGCCTATGTACCATCCCAGCTACCTACAACTTTTGATGGAATATGTTCCATTTCCTTCACAGTTTAATTGCCACGGCTAATGGTGGTTGCTCCATCATTTTCGTAGCTCCTCAGCTGCTGCATTTCTCCCCCCACTACTCCAGTGGAAGTGTATATGAGAGGTGGCATCTGGAAGACATCTCAGTAATTAGGAGTGATTCACCCTTTTCTTCCTTTTTCACCTCTACAACTCCTTTCTGTGGCTTTTAATTCACTGCAGTAGGATGTTATCCTCTTGCCGTGTCTGGATTTCATCCTACAGCTTCTCGGAGATGATGATTTGAACACAAGATGTTTTTCATTCTCCTTCACAGATTCTTGGTATCATTTAGGACTGAACACTTGAAATTTGATGGGTGCTTAGTCCCCCAGTATTTTTACTTTTTTCAAGACGATTTGCTGTTATGTTCAACTAGAGAAAGAAGCATACGAAAATTGCAATACATTCTCCATGATTCTGAAGTTCTGCAGAAAGCCTGGATTAGCTCTACCACTTAGAATTTTACTTTCTCCATTATAGTCTTTTAGAATCAGATTAATTGGTTTTCTATTTTGTCCAAAAGCACATGGAGTAAAAATTGGCTTTTTACCTGCTTCCTAATTGTTATGAGACATTTTGGTTCAAGAGAGTATTATAAAAACTACTAATAAGGTCCTGCATGGTTTCTCATCACAGATATCAGAGCTTTTAATGGGATACAAATCTATCATGCTGAGCCATTAAATTCCTAACTCTGGCTTTTAAATGTCATGCTGGAGACAGAAAGTTTTTGCCTTAATGACCTAATAGTAACTTCTCATAACAGTTTTTATATGTGTATAAATAGATCAATGAATATCAAGGATAATTGGGCATAAGTTAATGCAAATCATGTAATTACTGACATGTAGTTTGACTGCATGGTACTCAGCTTCAACTAATGTGAAGTATTTCTGAATTTTGGTAGAATCAGTAAGTTTACTCAACAGCATTAATTGAGCTCCTAAATTGTAGCATAGCAACTATTTCCTTCTACTCAATCAAGAGAGAAAACTCACAAAATGCAAGCTGTATTTCCACTCTGCTATGGCAGACACTCCACTGTGGCATGGCAAGTACTCAGAACATGCAATTATTATTCTTCGTACCTTAGTTTTCCCAACAAACAGAACAAAAAGGCTACTGACCACTTGGTATAACACTGTGAGATCTCCTGGCTAGAAAGAACTAACAAGATTGGGTAAAAATCATATGAGATCATACAGTTTAAAAATTCTCGTCCACATTGCTGTCACCAGATCAGCTGACTCACCTGCAGACTTGCATGCTTTTCTCAATAATAGTATTATAAGCATGTACTGTATTTCAGGCCTCATTTATTTCTGGCGGTGCAAAAATATTTTACTATTTACACTTTTCTATAGCTTTATTGGTTTCTGTCATTGAATGTTGCAATTTGTGAAAACCTATAACTAGCTTAAGTGCATAAACTAGTATTTTCCATGTGTTGTAATGGAATATGAAGCAGTTAACTGGAATAATTTTGTATATGTGTTCAATCAGATATTCTTAGTTTTCATGGTATCAAAAGTACATCTAGAAATGCTGATATATTTTCCTAGCAAAATTCAATCATTTAATAACATTTATTGACTTACAGAACTTCTAACTAAGTATTTCACATCCATCTAATTTGAGAAAAGAATCATCTACTCTTACACATACTGGAAATTACCACATTTTTGGCAGTGAACCTTTAGAAAGGAAATATTCTCATTTTTAGAGGTTTTGTTTGAGAAGAGTTTAGAAACAGTTATTAAGCAGGGATAGGTAGGAGAAGAGTAATTCCCAAAAGTCAGAGAAGGGGAAAATACCTGTGGTTACCATCTGCAACAAAAGTAACATCCTTAGGACTTTTTTTGAAGTAGAGTCCTTGAAGAAGGCAGATGTTAGTCTAAACAGAGTGAAATCCCTTTAAAAATACATTGGCTCAACTGCCTTAGTTATTTGAGTTAGTGGCCTGTGTAGTAAATCAAGAAATAAGTGTTTTATGTGTCCATTTTTTCATTTTATGAAAATTAGAAACAAAAATACATCACTAAACTCAAAAATACAGTGTTAGAAAATAGAATAAAATAAAACTATGATGACAGGTCACCATTATACTTTGATAATATTTCAAAGGACCACATCATTTGGTCACTAAACATGTGAGTTTTTTCCTATGTTACTATACTCTTTCTTACATCTCACTGACAGCTAACATCTATTGGTTTCTTTCCACCTCCTCATACACAGTAGCCCAATGCTTACAAAGATTTAATAACTAAACATGTGGCTCTTTAGAAATAAGAATCTAAGATGATAATAAATAATTTCTTAATGCCTCCATTGCCTACCTATAGTATTCACCCTCTGGGCTGGAAGTAATTTTCCTTGAGAAAAGTAAGTGTTGTAAGAATTAAAAAAAAAATTAAAAAAAAAAAAAAAAAAATTGGTGCCTCTAAGTTCACAAGCTGTTTGAACAAGGAACCCTCTTTCCCAAAAGAAGATTGAAAATTTCCAGTATTTTCTCTTTGGGGGAGGATGCTTTGGGATTCATTAAGTATCAGTGAGATAGACAACATCCCAGGAAAGTGAGAAAAGAATAGGATAATAGCAGCTGACTTCCTCAGAAAAATCGGTCTGGTTGATTTAAATAAAAAAAAAAAAAAAAAAAAAAAAAAAACCAAACAAAAAAACACCAAAACAAAACAAAACAAAACAAAAAACCCAAAAACATTAATTACCCCTTAGGGTATATAGTCTTGTGCAGAAAGAGAGATGATTCAAATCAGATTAGATTTCTGTCCTTTACAGTTGTTGTGTTCTCACTCTTATCTAGAAAATACAGATGCAGACTAAAGAAAACTTGAATACTGTATGTGTTTCAGATAGAATCTTTGTGTCCCAGTCTCCTTTGCAGCTCATCTAGAAACCTCTGAATCTCGTAAGCCATTGTCATAGTTTAACCCCAGCAAGCAGCTAAGCCCCACACAGCCTCTCACTCATTCTCCCTTTGTGGAATGGGGGAAGAAACAGGAAAAGTCTCGTGGGTTGAGATAAAGGCAGTTTAATAGGCGAAGTAAAACGTTTACACACAAGCAAAGCAAAACAAGGAAACCATTCACCACTTCCCGTGGTGTTCAGCAGGCAGGTGTTCAGCCATCTTTGGGAAAGCAGGGCTCCATCCCCCATCATGATGACTTGGGAAGACAAACATCATCACTCTAAGAGTGTCCCCTCCCTTCCTTCCTCCCCTGATACTTATGCTAAGCATGACGCCGTATGGTATGGGATATCCCTTTGCTCAGTTGGATCAGCTGTCCCAGCCTTCTCCTGTCACCTCTTTGTGTGCACCCCCAGCCTCCTTGCTGCTGGGGGGTAGGATGAGGGGCAGAAAAGCTCTTGGCAAACCCTGCTCAGCTACAGTGGAAGCATCCCTGTGTTATCAACCCTGTTTTCAACAGAAATCTAAGATACAGCCCCATACCAGCTACTGTGAAGAAATGGAATTCTACCCTAGACAGAACCAGCAGACTTCTGTACAACAAGCAGTGAAAAACATGGAAGAGATTTCTAAAAGTTATGAGCTTTACTGGGATGGATGTAAGATTTGAATCAGTTACTCAAAGCTCAAAACCTCAGCTAACACAGTTAGACAAATCAATTACATAGGACTTCTTAAGACTAATTGTACTAAATACTGGAGCAGTGGCATGAAACTGGCCGTTTGTTTTTAGGATTGGAATCAGCATGACAAGAATGCTCAATTTCTCTATATTAATTTGAAAACTCAACAGCTGTTCAATTTTTGTCTCTATGAAGGCAGGATTAGAGCAGCATAAAGGTATTAAGAGACATCTGTTCAACTGCACATATATCTATCTTGAAAATTTGTTAATTTCTGTTTCTTAATAAATCTTCATTTAAGAATGCCAAAAAATTTTAAAAATGTAAATTGCACATAATAAAAAGTCTTTAACATATACCATACTACATGTACTTCACAGAGAGAAAAAAAACAAATGCAAGAATATATGGTTTGCCCAATCTCAAACCATTTAAAGAAATTGTACCAACTTCTTTGGCCTCCTGGACAACGTCTCAGACAGGTTACCCTTAATCCAATGAAAGCATGGTTGATTTCCATGTATAATAATTTGAATATAAATGTATGTAGGGATTTCAAAGTTGGCCAGTGATTTTGTATCTTAAAGTATTTAAATTGTTTAGGAACAGTGCTGCAGTTTTTCTGACCAGTCCCCATTTAGTAACCAGTGAAATTTAATATTTTTACTTGAGCTCCTATCAACCAGGTATAATTTTGATTTATTAGTTAACTATAAATATTTAACTATGCGACTAATCCAAGATTCATTTAATACTTGGGAGAAATCTGCACAAGTTTATTCTACTCCTTCACTGATCTTAAAGCTGTACTTAGACCATGAAGAGCAGACAGGAAACAAGCTGTGCTATAAAGACATTTTATATCTTTTATTTAGCATGGCTAATACTACTGTGGAAATCTTGAGTAGCTGTATCAGCCGATCAAATTAAAGCAGAAATACTTTGGAAGGGAACATCCAAGAGTGAGGAAACCAGCTGAATTACAACCCAAGATCTGGTTATCACAAGCAGCCCCTTCTGACATTTTTTGCCTCTCAGCATCGAGGGGCGACAAATGCAACTGTTGATCATTTGCTCTACAAATCACACACCCTGTTCTCTGAGTGAGATGCAGACCACAGATGGAAAACAAGAAGCATGCAGTTACAAATTCTACACCAGCACAGACATAAAACAACCATTAGCTGCATTTTACTGGCTGCTTTTCGTGCACAGGAAAAAAGTGTAAACTAGAGAGTCACATGGTTTATGAGGCAATTTCTAGAACAGAGGCATAAAAAAAAAAAAGAAAGAAAATATGCCTATGGGTTTGATAGGAAAAAAAATCACTTAAACTGATATAGGAGTGGAAGTAATACATTTAAAGAAATGCAGCAGATGGAGAGCAGAATAACATCTTGAGTTAATTTATTTTTGAAGCACACAATGAGTTTTAGGATATAATTGAATTAAAGAGTCAGAGAATGAAATAACCTTTTCTTGTTCTGCATATTGTTCTCACAGAAAACAAGCACAGCAAGTTGCCTGCAATTTTTAGAAAAAACACCCCAATTTTTTTTTTCTTAATGGATCTAATATAAACCTGCTGGTGGATGAATCTGTCTAAGTCTAGCAATAAAATGGCCAGTCACCAGATGCCTAGACTTCCCCCTTATTTTGGCATCACTAGGATACAATGCTTGTCATGCCGGTGTACTGGTTTTGTGGATCTGCCAGCAACAGTTCCAAGTGAAATGTTTCCTTTGATTTATAAAATACCTGCTTTAAGGGCTTTTCTCTTCAAAACAACATTAATAAATGCCTGTAGTGCAGTGGCTTATAGGCGTTACAGTCCTCTGTACTTAGACTGGTTTTAGTATTAATTCCATGTCATTAAAATTAATATCTGTATATAAGCAAAACAAGATATTTTTCATCTCTGGGCATTCATACAAAAAAATCCCAAACAGTTTTATTAATCCAGTGGCTAAGTTCTATTATTTTATGGGAAATTTCAAGACTACCATATAAATTGCCTTGTCAGAAATATTTTCTTTCTTATAGTGCAGGTATGTGTGTTACCTGCCAGATCATGGTGCATACATTCTCTCCACTGCCCCCAAACATATACAACTAAAGAAAAACTTCTAGAAAATGCCTGAAAATTAAAGGAAAGCAGATTTTAAAAGGTAATAGAATGCATTTCCTTCAATCAATGTTAACTTTGCTGCTTCTTAGTAGGGTTTTTTTTTTGAAAAGTATTCCTACCAATTGTATTTTTATCATTCAGATCATTATTATTGAATTATGCAGTGATAGATAAGAGGTACTCTGTGTAGTCTTTAGAAATAGTCTCTAGAGATCTGCTTGCATGTTCGCAGCATTCATTCATTGTAACTACAGAACTGTTTTTCCCCTATTTCTGAGCCTTTTTATTTTACAAAACATCTTATTTTAAGTAGGGCAATAATGAAAAAGAAGGAACAAAAAAGTTACAAATTCCAATATTAAATAGGGTTAAGACCCAAATAATATTAATTTCTACTGCCTTAAACACTTTGAAAACCCTAAATCATACTTAGCATCCATGAAGAAAAAAATATAATTTCAAAGGTGCAGAAAAGCTTACAGAAAATAATTATAGTATACAGGATACATAACTGATGTGAGAATAAACAACTTTACATTAGGGCCATGTTTGATTGTGATTTGGTTTGGATAGTAGTACACTAAGAGAGAAAAGATGAAAAACTATCAGGCAAATGTGGACTGGTGGTGAGGTGAGAGAATGTAAAAAAAGGTTTTGCAAAATAGTCTTTTATTTTTTCTCTTAGTTTGTCAACTCCATACTCAGGTGAATTATGAAAGGATGCACAGAGTAGAATAAAGGAAAGTCAAAATGGATTGTCTTTAAATACCCAAAGCGTACTTTGGGAAAGGGAGAATGAAAATATCACTTCAATGCTCCGTGAATTATGGAAATGCTGGTAGCAGAGATCATTCTGCCTCTATCAGACAGATCTCCAAAGACAAAATACATTTTTCTCACATTTGCTTTTATTTCAAGTTGGAATTTACAAGAGTAAGACACATCCTCCAGGAATTCTGAACTAGCCTATTTAACAGAATGCTTTACTGAGGGCTAGAACATTGCAAGTCCCAAGACTGATGCCATGCCTGATAAGGTTTGTTACAGCATGGTCTAGAACATAAGTCTTTCAAAACATCTACACAGTTAGAATTTGGACAGTGCACAACTGACATTTGATGCAGTGTCTGTGTAAGAGCTGCATTGACCCTGTGAGAGGTAGAAGATCAGGTATGCTGAGACAATATTTTACTGAGACAACTCACTTTTATTAGAGAACTCCAGTTCTCCCTTTTATTTTTGATGAAATTTTACTGTGAGAAAAATTTAGAACTACTATATGCAAAGGTATGTCTGGAAGGACAATTAAGTTTTATTGACCTTAAACAGGAATTTTAAAATCCATTAGCAGACGAATTGATCCATTTCTACGGTGGGGATAAAATAAAAACTCTATCCCAAAAGGTCCTCATAAAACTGTTAATACCATCTATCTTCCCCCATTTCCCCCCACCGGATTTTTACTGTACTGCCACTCAACTCTAATCTACCTTACTGAAAGAAAAATCTCCCAACCCCCACCCCTTTCCCACCATCCAGTTGTAATTTTTTTTTTAATCTTCTGAAAGGGTCTATTTCTGTTCCCTTGATCTGATCTACAATTCCCTCTCTGCACCGCTTCCCTTCCTTCAGTTCCATGACAGAGTACACAGCAAAATTTATAGTACTAAGGTTGATTCAAGGGATTTGAACAGAGATAATGTCCTAGTAACACTTCACACACTTCTGACTACTAGGTAAGATTGTATTTTATTGTTTCTTGAGGACAACAGGTGCAGTATAGCTACATATCCTTCTCAGTGACAGAAAAGGTAATGACCTGTAAACCTGCATACATAACAGATAATATTTGTCACTTGTTCATGTGAAACTTTTTCTCAATACATATATATATATATATATATATGCAAAATATAACTTAATCTACTTAAAGATGATATGCAGTCCAGAAAAGTGGACTATAGCAAAAGGATCTAATTAAGCATTCCACCTCAGAAGAGAAAAAATAATTTTACTTATGTCAGTTCTTTAATGCATTTGCATATTCAGCTATCAATTATAACAAGTGAATAATACACTCCAGGCCAGACTGTCCAAGAGAATAAAAATCTGCATACAGCATTGGCATCTTAGAACTGAAGCAAAATTGAATATGAAAAAGGAGCATATCTACCCTCTCTGGAGTTATTGTTTGATAACCTCTCTGGAAAGGTCTGGCTGAGAAGCCACTGAGGAGTTCATTGTTTTGTAAGCTGTTACAGCACATTAAGCTATGACTTGGCACCTACAGGGGCAGAAGTTTACTGGAGCTAGGTTAGTCTTTCACACCCACATACTGCCCACCTTTCTTCTTTTGTGACAGATATTTTGTGAGATCAGGTCTGCTGTAGAATCTATTATAACCTATGCAGCATATCTTCTGATGCTAGGTAACTTGTCACTATATGCTTCACTTTCCTCCCCTTGGTACAGCCTGGCAGCTTCTGCACACTTTTCATTGTGCAGGTGCTTTCTTTTGGCAGACTTGTTCAGATAATAGAGAAATCCAATCAAAACATCACTGGGAACTCTTGACAGAACATTTGCTGCTTTAGAAACATTTGCACTTGCCATATGGTAAGGGCAGCTTAGGCTATGAAACTCTGATAATTTTGGGTTTTACTCAGGGAGGGCATCTGAGATTTATGATGGCCAGAATTCGTTAAATGTTGACAAAGCCATCCAAATATTTAAAACAATTTTGTAGGATAGTTCCAGAGCTGAGTAAAGGAGAGGCATTTGGTTTTCACTGCCATTTATATACGGACCTATCCATTTCAACAACCATTCTGTACCTTACAACCACGAAGCCATATTGAAGTGGCACAGCAGCTTTCTATAGCAATAGAGCAAAATATAACAGCTTGCAGTACTAGTAATCTTGTTTGCATTTTTTTATTGAGCATTTTCAGTAACGTACTTACAAAAACATGAAAAAGAACGATAATGTGACAAGCATGATAATGAGATTGCTTCCTTCACATTTTAAAGGGACATTTCTTAAATATACAAAACCCTAATTTGCTTTAAAAATAGAAAGGGATAACTTGTGTTTACTGGAATTTTTATAATAAAATTCAATTCTAACATGGAAATTATAGATAACACTTATCTTACATCTTTATTACCCTTATGAGATCTCTCCATAAATAGTTGCAAAATATGCACTAGCATAAATTATCAAAAAAAAAAAAAATTAAACACCCTTGCAGAATATTGTTTGTTAGTTTAGTTATATAGCAGATTTCATAGCAATAGCATTTTTTACATGATCATGTTATAAGAGCAACAGCAACTTTTATTCCCATTTGCTCTTGAGCCAAGGGAGCTTTTGAAAAATACCTTTAGCCCTTTCCTACGGATACCAGGTTATTCACCAGGCAGTGTTCAATTTTTATTTATTTTTTTTTTTTTAACCTCAGTGGGAGAGATTCTACTAACAGAAAGAAAAACATAACATAGACACAAACATCCTTAATTTTCACTTTAGTGTTGAAGAAAAAAATGAAGGGAAAAATGAAGCAGCTGTTCAGTGGTCATGGAAGTAATGTATATTATCAAGACAGCATTTAGTCCTTTTCATGCTTTCTTTGTATGCCTGTTTTTGTTTGTTTGTTTTTAATACAAATTTAATTGATTATATATTAATATTTCTATTTTACTTTATGTTTTAAAATTGGTATTATTTGGCACACTGGTTTGTAAATTAAATACTTCCTGTTGATGTCTACTTCACTTTCCTTAGCATTGGTTCCAATAATTAATGTGATGTCAGAATACTAATTATCAAAATGAAGCAGACCAGAGTTTCTCATTAAAAAAAAGAGGGGGGGGGGCATTTATTTTAATAAGCACAAGAGCAAACCCCTGATACATGTGCTCATGTTTACCAAGCAATCCAAAGACTAAAGCTTATCTGCTTTAGAGACTACTCCAAAAGATCATGGATGCCAAAGACATTCTTTGTTTTCTTTAGGAAGAAATTCTTCACAGAAAGGGTGGTTAAATATTGTGCCTGCTCAGGGAGGTGGCAGAGTCACCGTCCCTGAAGGTATTCAAGGAATGGCTGGATGTGGCATTTAGTGCCAAGGTCTAGTGAACAAAGTGGTGTTTGGTCAGAGGTTGGACTTGATGATCTCAGAGATCCTTTCCAGCCTAATTGATTCTGCAATTCTGTGGTTCTCCATTGGCTTGAGTGATAACTGAATGGCTTGGTCTCTGCCTAGTCTACCCTGTAACATGAAATGTGTATGTCAATACAAATACACAGGGAGTCCTGTT
This sequence comes from Chamaea fasciata, assembly GCF_029207755.1. Lineage (NCBI taxonomy): Eukaryota > Metazoa > Chordata > Aves > Passeriformes > Sylviidae > Chamaea > Chamaea fasciata. Next base: position 78,181,842 of record NW_027094086.1, read on the forward strand.
CCAAAAGCTTCTATAAACTGAAAGGAAAAATTGATTGAACATATGAGGCCTTGGAACATGAAGTGGGAGTAATGACTATTTTGTTTGATCTCTGAGCCAATATTAGGGCAATTCTATCATGCTTTTAAAATACCAAAACAACAAAACAAAACAAAAAAAAAAACAAGTATCAGGCTGATGCACAGCATATCTACAGCCCAGAACATAAGCTAATTTTACTGAATTTTAAAAGTTATGAATATATTTTCCCCATTTCCAAAGAAAAAGCCAAAATTACATGAGGCTAAATAAATCCACTTCATACAACATGTGCTGGGCTCTCTATCCATAAAGATGCTTCACCGTTTTAGTTTCCTTAAGTGCTAAAGTTGTGCTATGTTACTCCAAGTAGGACAGCGCCTGGTTATATCACTGAGAGACTTTGGGCAAGAGTATTGCTAAGAGCATGATCTTAGGGACTGATCGTCCTGAAGTCCCGTACTGGTATGTCGTTTACTGGTTGGTATTCAGATAACGAGTCTAAACCAGGAATTAGAAAAGGCAAATACTATGTTGATACAGACTACAGATTGTATTTTCATGATCAGAGCTCCACAAAGCTGAGACAAAAGTTTACAAAAATGTATTAATCAGCTTAAGCTATTTAGCTTTCTTTGAGATAATCCTCTTAGCTCAGATGCCAGGTAGGGTAAAATAATAACAGGTGGGTTGTTTCTACTCAAAGTAATCCTTGGGCCTGAATCTTTTTATAGCCTTATTATTATACTCCTTCCTCTTAAAAACAAACAAACAAACAAACAAAAACCAACAAAAACAAAACCAAAACCAAAAAAACCCTTAAACAAACAAAAAAATCCAACAACCCCCCCCCCAAAAAAAAAAACCAAACCCAAACAAATGAAAAAAACTTAGTCTTATAGTTATCATTTTATGAATTACAGAGTGTTTGTACTGCTAGATAATTACACCTGAGGGGAAAAACCCTACAAATTTAAACTCAACCATAACACTTAAATTCCCACATTCTATTTATATATCTACAGAGATGTATTTCATAGATTTTATCTACATAAACTATCATAGAACAGTACTCACAAGTTCTAAAGTGTTATTAAAAAAAAAAATCTTTAGATATTCTGCAATGCAAACAGGGTCCTGTCCTGGGTTGTAGTATAGGATGTGCACAAAGTATTCCAGCACCATCTTCAGGAACTGTTGAATCCAGGTGGGGCAGTGTTTTCCCAGATCCCCTCCCTCTGGGCCATTATCTTCTGTTAATGGCCCATCAGATGCCTTGCCCGTGATTCATAGATAACTCCCTCCAGGAGCTATCTCTGTTTAATGGGCATCAAGGACCTCCTGCATGACTCATCATCCCATTGTGAGATGCTCCGCCCAGGGGGAGGAACCAAGCATTCTCACCTGGATATAATCTGGGGTTTGGGACAGTACAGGGGGCTCTTACCCACTGGATTCCCAGAGGACCAGAGCTACCAGACCTTGCTGCAGGATCATTGCTTCAGGAAGACCACCTCATCTGGACTGCTTCCATCACTCTGCTCAGGTAGTATTCTGACTCTGTCAGTGGTCTTTTGTATTATTGCATCTATTTTATTTTACTTTCTTTCCTTTCTTCCTATTAAATTGTATCTCTGACTTGGAGACTCTCGTTTGTTTTGCTTTCAAACCACTACAGGTCCATAAGAGCTTTTTATGTTTGCATGTGAAAAAGTATTACAGTAATGTATAGAAGCAGAGTTTGAAGTTTTAATTTTTTATATAATATCATTTGTTATTTTCTTTCAAATAGACATTTTTCCAAATGTTTGGAGACAAATATTTCTTAAAATATCTAGGCTACCTGAACACATCTAAATACTTTAATACTTGGAGGTCAAGTTATTTATTCAGGATATATTTATATGTAATAGTGTGAGAATAAAACCAGCAATTTTCAAAACACCTATTTTTTTTCAACCAGATACTTGAAAGAACAAAGATACACTGCCTAGTTGAATAATATTTCTCCTTTATGTTTTATAGAGAAGCTATCTTACTTTGCATTATAAATATTGTTATCCTATTTTATTGTATATTGTGAAGAAATCTTTTGTCCAAAATGAGGTATTAAAGGACTTTGGCTCTGCAAAGTCAAATTTCCAAATGCAGAAAATCCCAAATACACCCATTTCAATATGAAATCCTGTTCACGTGTTAATGTTTCTTTTCCAAATATTTATTCCCATACTATTTTCCTAGAGGAGCTGAATTATTCACAGCAACCTTCACATGAATCCTTAAGTATTACTATTATCATTCAATATATGAGATCTGGGAAATACTTAGATAGTAAGAAAAAAAATAAAATTATTCACTTTCCTATGACTTTTAATTCTCTCATAAGAATATATGAAGTGTCATGCTTTATAGATAATTTAATACTCAGCTGCCTTAGAATCTACATCAAATCATCTTCCAATGATCAAACAACACAGAAACAAACAAGTTCTAAAATTCTAACCTAACCTCTAAGTTACCAAGGTACCTATTACCCTCAGTTTAAGGAGGTAGATGATCTTATTTATTCTCTTGGATTACCCTAGCAGTAAGTGAAGTAGAGGAATTAAGTGCTTTGCTTAAGAGTACCATTAATTCCTTACAGTGCTTTGAATCATGTAAGCTAACAGAATGCACTTGGAAGAAAGTGCGGCCACACAGCAAAGATAAACGTCTACAGAGGGGATGAAGGTCTCATGTTTTCCTCAGGGGAGGAATCATTTCTTTACAGCCACACCTCCAGTTGTCTGGCCAACATACAGAATATGAGATCAGAATGTAACATATATTGGAAAGAAAGGATACAGACACAGTCAGCTTTAACCACTTGAAATAAGAACATAAAAAAATTTAAGCTCCGTCATGACATTACACAGGTGTCTTGCCTGTGTGAGATTTCTTGTCCAAATCATTCAACCATTTCAAAGGCTATTCCATTACTATTCATTTTAGAAAGGGCATAGGTATCTTGCTTTAGGTTCCTGAATTTAAATTGCTAAACTTTGAGTGAACACATCCGCAGTCTCTGTCATCAAAATCAGTTTTTCAAGCTTAAGGATATTAATCTTTATTAGCTTTGTTCACCTTCATTAACTATACTCAAGTGGAAGAAAACGTTCCCATGGCTGACCTTCCTCTCTCTCTTTCATCCTTCTCTTGTGAAAGAAGACATTCTTTTATTCAATCCTGCAATCTGCACAACTTCATCTAAACAGGTAATTCTATGTATTAGGGGAATTCACAGCCACCTTCATGATCCATTTTTAAATTCAGATGGTTTTACAAAGCTCCAGTTATTGTGGCACTCTGGAGCCCAAGCACTACCGAAATTAAATGGAAGTTAGGTGTTTAAATTATTTGTAATCTCAATTCCTGAGTATTTACAAGGTAAATATATGGTACTTTAGGTTTAACCTCCATAATTCTGTCTAAACCTTAGGAAGCATTCCAGCACATAGATCAAGATTTGTTTATGCTGCTCCTTAAGGTTAAGCATTTGCTCTGCTAGGCAACACTTAAAGAAATTGAGATACCTGACAGGCCAACCTCTGGTTCTGTGTAAATACACAGGTGAGGTTTACTCTGATACATCCAAACCCTGTTGGACATAGTACCAGAGCTAGATTTGAGTAGTCATTTATAGCAGAAGCAATAAACATTCAGAGACTTCTTTTAAAAATAAGCCTTTATCCCATTCCTGAAAACATATCACAGCCAAGTTGCAATACAAGAAGGAAGTATATCAAAGTCTCATTTAGATCCCCTACAACCACAATGAAGTGTTTTTGACTGAAGTCACAACAACCAAAAGATATCTAAAAGCTTCACTTCAACTAAAAATCAAAGTCAGAGAAAGAAAAGATATGCAGATAGAATAACTGTAAGAAGGTGATAACAGATTAAAAGATAAACAAGTCATGATTTTCTCATAAAGCAATCACTTGATAATATTTTATCAGGTTTGTTATTTTTCACATTTTAGTATTAGACTAAAACCTCATCATTTTCCAGTTTATGACTGCAAGAACAAAAGCATTTTTTAAAAAAATTATTAATGTGCATATACAGTATAGAACTAGAATGGATTATTTGTGTGGGGTTTTTAAAAATACCATTGTGGTCTTTATAGATGTGAAAGAAGAATCACGCAGAAGAAAATTTCAAACCAGATATTTTCTTAGAGGAAAAAATGTCAGTACTTTAGATGTATATGATTGGGTCATAGTGTATATTTTTAATTAGAAGTGAAAATTTGGCATCCAACTGTTTACAGGAGACCCATACACCTAAAGAATGGAGTTTATTACAGTGCCAGAGCCATGTTGTCTCACCTGCTTTTATATTGATTACCTCTGCTGTCTTGGGATGTCAATCCTCTCTTGAATTGTGATTGTGCTTTACATGTACTAATGGGTGAGCCATTAGAGAGTGGTTAATTGAAACAAAAAGCTGTTAATACACTTACTATGTCAGTAAGTACTTAAAAATCTGTAGGTGACTGATGAGGCAAAGAAAGTGTTATGAAATATTGCCAGGTTATACTCCCCTGATCAAATGGAATGTCAAGTTATATATTGTTTTAATAGTTATCACCATAACAATAAAATGAATGGGAACACTCCAAAGCAAAACTAGATGCAAGTCAAAATATCTGGATCCTGTTCTAAGATCTTGGTCATACCTTTCATGTGTGAGTTAAAAACTATTCCTTTACCCTCCCACAACTGTCTATTTGAATAATACAATAATTGTAGCAGAAAATACACATACTCCACATTTAACACTTATACTAGCCTATATAATTTCTGGAAACTACCAAATAAAGACAACTGCAAAATTTTTCATGGAATTCTAAGTGTTTAAGTGATAAGGGAAATCAACTTTAGAAGATCTTTTTATTTAGCTTTATTCCGTATTGTACCCTTTCATCAAAGGAGCACTGAATTGTTTTTGTGAAATCCTTAAATTATGCATGAACAGAAGTTTGAAAAATCCTTGCTATCAAGAAAATAAAATCACCCAGAAAACCCTTCTATATAGCTTGTTGTGGTTTGATGTCACAGCATAAGAAACTCCCTTTTTTTTCTTTTTTTTTTTTTTTTTTTTTTCCTGTTAAACAAAACTTTCAATGAACCAACAGCTGAGGAGAGGAAGAACTAAAAGATGGTTAGTTTCTGCCTTCATGACTAGAAGAGGAATGTTTTCTAGCCTTTCCTTCACCACCCTGGAACAAATTCCTTCCCACAGTTTCCCTTTATTTATAGCAATTAACAGTTACTAAAAAAAAAATCCTGTTTTATATCTTAGCAATCTTTTAATCATTGAAGTATAGAATTGCTTGATTTGCAAGAGAGCTCAAATATAACCTACTTATAACACTCTGCCAGGGAAACCTTCCAGCAGACCAGGTTGCATGAAATCCCGTCCAACCTGGCTTTGAACACCCCAGGGATGCAGCATCCACCACTTCCCTGGTGTAATGGTTTCACGTTTGCCTGTTTCTGTTTGCCGTGGTCTGAGTGTTTACTCTTTTCCCTTTGTGAGATAGGATCAGGAGAAAAGCAAAGCAGGCCCAAACTTAAAGATATAAAGATAGATTTATTAACGAACACTAAAAGAGGAGAATGAAAATCAAAATTAAACTTTTCAAAACACTTCCTCCTCCTCCACCAGCTTCTTTTCTTTCTCACAAACAATGTATAAAACAAAACTTGGAACTTTAGGTCGGTACCACTTTTAAAATACTCTTTCATCAGTCCTTCTAGAGAGAGAAGTCTCTTCTGATTTGTTGTGGTAACTTTCCACAAAGAAGAACAATTGGCATGTGACTTTGAACTTTCAAAAAAGCAGCCGCCCAGGGGAAAAATCTGCAGTTGTGAACCTCCCATATCATGTAGCCTTTCCCATGGCTACTTATGGGCCATGGACTCCTGCATACTGAGGCATCATTTTAAAAATTAACAATTCAAACACAAAGGATATTGTTCATCTCGTGGAACAGAGATCTCTTTTCACTTCTTCACTGGCACAGAGGTCTTCTTATCTCACCTCCCTCTGTTCAAACATTTCATGGGATCACAGGATGACAGCTACTACTTCAATATTCACTCAATCAATTACAGATACCTTTGCTCAAATCCACAAATCTGAACAATCATTTCCCCAGTTCATATTTACCATAATTTAAAGGGATATTCTAGCATATTACAGTCTGTTACCACAGCTCATAGGAGATTTTCAGCCTATGACCAAGGCATCTTCTCATCTCTTCCACCTAAGGGGTCACTCTTCCTTCACTGACTCCAATATCTTCATATAATCCTTTTACATGTTGAAAAGGCCCCTTTCCACAGGAAATTACAGGATTTCAGGGAACTGTTTCTCCTTTAACTAAAAACTAAGCTGTGTTAGTTAACCCATGACACTTGGGCAACTTGATCCAGTGCCTGACCACCCTCATTTTTGAAGAGGTAACACCTATTTTTGAAGGGGTAAATATCAGTCACTGGGAACTCCACCAAACTGCTACTTCTCAAATATGGAGCGCAGCTTGGCTACTTCCTCCGCCACCTTCCTTGGGACTCACAGATTAGTCTTATCAGGTTCCATGGGTTTGTGCACTGTCTGTTTCTCAGACAGTCTCAGACCTGATCTTCTCCTATAGCAGGTGGTTCTTCATTCTCTCAGTCCCTGTCTTTACCTTCTGTGTGGGTGGCTCAGGCAGTGTGGCTGGAACACTTGTCAGTAAAGTTGTTGAGAGACAAAAGACAAAAAAGTTGTTGAGCATTTCTACCATCTCCAAATCCCAGAAAATGAGATTTCCCTTTTCCTTATGAAGTGGGGCCATATTTTCCCTAGACTTCATTTTATCACAAACATAACCCATAGGAGCTTCACTTCTTGTCATTGACACCCGTGGCCAGGTTTAATTCTGTCAGGGCATTAGCTTTCCTAACCTGATCCCTGTCTCCTCAGACAATCTTTTTGTATTCCTCCCAGACTACCTGTCCCTGCTTCCATGCTCTTCAGGCTTGCTTTTTGTGTTTCTTTGTCCAAGAGAGATTTTTTTTCCCTTTATTAAGCTCCTGGTCATTTCGTCTGTCTTCCTCTTTGCTGGGATGCATAACTCCAGAACTCGGTAGATGTTATCCTTGAATATCATCCAGCTTGCTTGGACTCCTCTTCCCTCCAGGGCCTTATTCCATGCTATTCTACCAAGCAGACTCCTGGAGAGGCCAAAGTTTGCTCTTCTAAAGTCCAGGGTATACAGAATTAGGTGTGCACCCTCCTCACAGCTTGCAGTGTCTTGAATTCCACGATTTCATGGTTATGGCAGCTGTAACCAGATGCACATTCCCCACAGCTCCTCTTGGTGAGAACAGGGGCATGCAAAGCACCTCTCATCGCCAGCTCCTCTATCATATGGAGACGGAAGTTATTTTAATGTATTCCAGGAACCTCCAAGAGATACTGGGGCAAGTCTCTTCACTTGGCCAGTGGAATGCCTCTCCTTCAAAGAGGCACTCTTCCCCCTGCACATCCTGCTGTGCAAATTGCCTCACCATGCTCTGGCACACATGTCAGGTCCTGTTTGCCCACTCTGCTCCTGGTAATTCATGCTCCCCAGGGCTGCTCCTTGTGGGCATGGGGGGTGCCACCATTCCTCCTGGCTCCACACATACCTCCTCAGCCACTCACATGAGTGCTGCCACTTCCTTGCAGGTCCTCAGCACTGCCTGGGTTTCCCAAGGTCAGAACCACTCCCTTCCTCCATATGCTACAATACTCTGGTCCGCTACAGAATGTTCCTGCTGTTCTACTCTGCAATTAATGTTTTATTAATAACAATGTGGTCTACAACCATAAACCCCAGGATGATGAATATTGATAGTAAGGAAAGATGATAAAAATTTCAGAACTAAGCATATGTGATTCATTAATATGAGGGGATCATCATAAAGGTCTGCTAGACTAAAGTTTAGAGTTAAAAGGCTTTTCTTAAAAAAAAAAAAAAGCCTTTGTAATGATCAAAAATATCACTTGGTGCATTGATATTCATAGTAATTGACAGCAGGACAACCAGTGTTCCCCTGGACCTACTGCTTTCTCCCTCTTTACTCCAGCTTGACTCTTTTCTAGGTAGATCTCCCACATCTAAACTCCCAGCTTTATATTAATATTTAGTGGGACATACAAGATATTTCCCCTCACTGTGTTCCCCCAACCCCTATTCCCCTCTTCCCAACAGACTACACTCTTTTTTCTGCCCATAAATTAGATACAAGCATTAGATATGAGCAGGCTTCCAAAATTGCATTGGTTTCAGCTAGATTCAGAATACAGTAAGAATCACCTAAATCTAACCTTAACTTCTTTGGGTGAAGTAACTATGCAAGAAAACAAAACTTTTAAGATGTCTTTCCCCTCAAACCAAAACCAATCTGGGTATCTGCATCACATCTGCCACATCAGTAGATGGTGGCTTTTTTTTTTCCATGTGAAAGACAAGTAAACACTTTAAGCTTAATTGCATTAGAAAATGTGAACCATGAAATACTGCTAAAAAACAGTTTTAAAAGCTAGTTGTGAGAAGTTCTGAATTGGACTGCAATTTGAAACAATGTATGTAGTTGGAAAAAACAATGCCCTTGTAGAATTACCTCTGAGCTCTGAGAGTTACCTTTCCTTATACTAAACCTGAGGATTTTTAGGACAATACCTTGGATTTTAGACATTTCAACTCCTGTAACCTGTGCTGCTTCTGTTATTTTTCCCTAAAACTTTGATTCATGTAGTTAAGTATTTACTGCTTTCATTGAAAAGAAGCATTAAGCCCTTATAATTAACAAGTCAAAGAAGAGTAAAAACTCAGCAATTCAAGACATAATAAAGTAGGGAATACAATAAACATTATGAGCAAATTAAACATGACCGCATGTTACTTTTATGCTCCATTGTCATACATATACTTCTCTTTGTCTCTGAGATAAAGCATGTTCCATTAGTTTGGTATGGAGACATATACTCAAGGAAGCATTCCAACAAAATTTGTACATTTATGGAATTGCAGAGTGGGACACAATTACCATTATGTATTCTGATACAGATATGAGAGATCTTAGCATCCCCATGTGAGGTGTTTTCTTCTTATTCTAATACAGAGAAACAGAGAAAGATAACTATTTTTAACACATGCATTTACTATTTTCCCCTAATTTTGAAATTGTGCTGACGCTACTTACTTTTTTTTTTTTTTTTTTTTTTTTTTTTTTTTTTTTTTTTAACTGTGAATTTGATGCTAAAATTTACCCAGCCACACTCAAATGTCCACGTACATATTCTCATTAGTCAAAAATGCAAAGCTACCCAGATTCCATGCTGGCATAATGTGCATGCTTGCCTTGTCTGTATGTGTGTATAAAGGGGCTTTCAAGCAACAAGCTTTTATTAATAAATATCTATAAAACTGTGTCAGTACATAAACACCGGCCAAAAGAAAACTGATTTAAAAAGAATTTTTCCCACAGTTAAATAATGTGCTCTTACAGTAAACAAAAGAAGTATAAAGAATCATAGAATTCTTGGGGTTGGAAAAGGCCTCTAAGATCCTTGAGTTCAACCATCAAGCTAACTCTTCCATTTTCACCACTAAATCATGTCCCCAGGTGTCATATCCACAATGTTTTCTGAACACTTCCAGGGATAGTGATTCAACCACTTCTCTGAGTGTAGTATCAAGGCTTGACAACAACCTCAGTGAAGAAAATGTTCCTAATACTTAATATAAACCTTTCCTGGCATAACTTCAAGCCATTTCCTCTGGTCCTGTCATTTGCTTTTCGGGAGAAGAGACTGACCTCCATGCCTCTACCGCCTCCTTTAATTGGAGAGAGCAAAAAGGTCTTCCCTAAGCCTCCTCTTTTCCAGGCTACACAATCCCAGCTTCTTCAGCCATTCCTCATAGGACTTGTGCTGCAGTCCCTTCGACTTTGTTGCCCTTCTCTGGACAGCCTCCAGCACCTCAATGTCTTTCTTGAAGTGATGGGCCCAAAACTGAAATCAAGGTGCAGCTTCACCAATGTTGAGTACAGGGGGACAATCACTGGCCTTCTTAGCCACCTGAGCACATGCTAGATCATGTTCAGCACCCCCATGTCCTCTTCCACTGGGCAGCTTTCAAACCACTCTGCCCCCAGCCTGCAGTGCCTGGGGTTGCTGTGACCCACGGGCAGGACGCAGTCCTTCAAAACACGCCAGGTTTAATGGTTGGTTTAACAGAATAAGATTAATCTACTCTTCAAAGTAAGCAATGGAACATTTTACATAGAAAAAAATACTGCCCTCATCAAGATCTGGATTGATTATAGAATTAAATTTCAAAATTATAATTCTGATTTCAGTTGAAATTTTTTTTGTGGGTTCAGCAATCCTCCCAAAATCTCCATCAAATATTTCCTACAGAAAAACAATTTATTTGGATACAGAAGCATGAAGATTCCACCTTCTTTTATATTTCATCAGTATCAGAGAAATGGAAAAGCTATGCACCTAGGTTAATTTTTCTAACTGAAGTAGTAGTCATACTACAATATGCTTTAATGAATGGATTGTTAAACTATGTAAATATTACAGCTCATAAAAATGTCCTGATTAGAAATGTCTATAAGTATCACGTTTATTGTTGCATATTATCCTATAATCTTTTTCTTTCTAAATCTGATAACAGTACCAGAAACTTGGGAGTTTGAAAAGTTGGCAGCTATATTGTGATATTGGATTAGCCAGATGAGATCAAATGATGAGATACCAGTTTAAAGCGGTGAAGCATTCCCTAAGCAGCTTTCATTTAAGATATTAAATATCATCATTGTCATCCTTCATTGACTTTATAATTCAACAGGGAATTTTCAATAACTTCTTTCACTGCACCAGGTTTCCAGTATCATTTGTGTCTTGATGAGGTCTTGTTTACCTCAAAAATTAAACTTAAGTAATGATCATATTTAATGAAGTACTAAACATAGTAATAAAAATAAATATATTTGCTTATATCTCAAAAGCTGTACATTTCAATATTTAAACTTCATTTACTCAGAACTCTTTAATTAGCTAATAAAAAAGTAATTTATTCAGGCCAGTCATTTTTGATTACTCAAAAATGAGAATTATTATAATAGTTAAAAAACAAAGATAAGAATTGACACTGGGGAACTTTTTTACTTAAAATGAGATTAAATCATGTTCTATCATCATAGCTTACTTAGGTGGTTACAGGTATCTAACAGTTTGATTATTTAAGTTAGAATTTCTAATGTAGGTAAACAATCAATACTGTTTACAGAGAACTAGCTGTTCCTATCAAATCCTAGTGTAGTCAAAATCTTTGAATCTCAGACTTATGAACATTTTTCCAATATCTAAGTAGTCAAAAACTATACCAATGAAATCTGGGTGTATAACTCTTTAGTTATACCCCTATCATAACTTCCAACCACAATTGACTGTACTGAGGACTACAATAATTATTGAAGTGACAAATTATAAGGACATATTTGCTATTTCCATGAATTTTAAGAATGAGGTAGAGATTGTACTAATTTGTGTCTCTTCCATCAGCCTTTCCTAATATAATTATAACTGAATAATATAATTTAAAATATCTGAACCAGTCACAGGTATATGTTTCTCCAAGGGACTCCTGGAATATGAGTTTACATGGCTGACAAATGTACAGCTTACATTAAATAATCCACAAAAACTTTTGGAAGTTCCAGGAAAAAAAAGTGGCTAACTGATAAAGTAGTACTAACTTTTCATTATATACAGTACTGTAACATCCTGCAAGTCCTGCTCAAAACTGAACTCCCAGGATTCTAGGTGTCCCCAGTTCCCTCCTCATGACATCTGTGTGAGAAATGAAATAATTCGTTTAGCAGGGCCAAAACTAGAAGTTCTCAAGTGCAGATCATCCATGGGTCTCCCACACAATAGGTCATCTCTCCCATGTCCCCTTCAAAAGAGTTACAACCATTGGGGATATTTATGCAACCCACTCTTACAGTAAAGGCATTGCCAGTCAAACAAGAAATGTATTTTTCTGACTAGTCTCCTATGATATCCTCATGGAAAGAGGACAAAAATTGAAAACAAAGGAAACAGAGATACATGAACTATATTAAATTTGGCTCTAAATTACAATGGTTAAGTGCTCTGGTTTTACCACTTTACTACTTATTATTTTTTGAATCCTACTGCTTATACTGAAAAAATAAGAACCTTTCCCTCTGATTCTTGTTTCTGTTAAGTTCTAGAGGGAAGACCAAAGAGTCTTCCAGGCAGAGAAACTTCTCTGCTTAGTGACAGAGCTCTGGTGAGTAGGTAGAGGCATCCAAGAATTATCCACTATCTCTGTCTGGATCTGCAAACTATCTTCCCTGGGACAGGCCTCATGCGAGAACAGGATGTATGATATAGAGGATTCCCTATCCTCACTTCTCTGGCTGAGCACTGACTTCATCTCAGGGAGAAAGGAATATGAGGATGCCAGTAGGTTGTGTAAGGATGTCATGAGGTTGTGCAAGGGGAAAATTAGAAGAGTCAAAGCCCAAATAGAACTTATAACCATTTTCAAAACAATTTTTTATTTTCTTAAACCCCACTAATGCATAGAATGGATGCACAAGTAGGGTAGCAATGGTAAGAGTCCTGGTAGAACAAGAACTTCTGTATCCTTTGAGAGTAAAGGCTGGTAAATTTAGAATAATTGACAGCATTCTTCTATTTCCTTCTGTAGTATGTATAAGCATCTTATATAACCACCTTGTTGCACATTATCACAGGATGGCAGAATAAAGCCATGATTTTCACAGAACTTCAAAAAAGTGAGTAGATACTGAAAAAGGACAAAGTACCCTTAATAATTCAAAGCAGATTAAAAGAACTGCTCTATCTGATGACTCAGGCTTCATTCCCCATGTCCTATCTAATTGCAATTATGAGCTTTTTTGTACTTATTTGAGCACTACAGAAGGCAATAATCAGCATATGAACCCCAAGTTCAATTCAGAGATACAGTTCTTCTGTTTTTTATGCATTTTGAATACGATTGTATTAGACTTCACTAGGACAAAAGGAAGATGAGTGTCATGAAAAAGAAATATGGTCCACTTAGGAGAACCAAAAAATAACATAGGATTGTACTGATTGTACTTTAAGATACAGTCCATTCTTCAAATCTTAAATGTTTCATGAAAGTAATTACATTTAGATGGGTGACTAGTAAATTAGCAGCTTTTAAAAAATTTTGTTAATCAATTATCTTCTATGAGTAAAATATTCTTCTTGTGATTTTGAGGGTCAAGTACATAGCCTGGTATTTCACTGCATGTCAAAAAGCTTTTAGTGTTACTAGAAGTCAATATTAAGCTTGCCCCTCAAATCCTTTTGAGCCAGACCACACTTTGCAAAGTGTTTGAAGATAAAAATTCAGGCCACCCTTATGGTAGCAGTGTCTTGTCTTTTTTCAAAAAATCTTTAAAAATATTCTGGTTAATCTAAAGTAAGAAGGCAAATAAAAGAAATTTTTAAACATGAACCCAAAACCAATTTTATACATTAAAGACAAATAAGAGCCTAAGTAAAGTATGCACACAATAACATGTCATAAAAATCCTCACTACCTTCCCTATATTCTCTGTATGATCAGAATTAAGATTGTTTGCTTTAGACTTACTTATTTTGGAAGCTGTATAAGGCAACAAACCAATTATTAAGACATTTTTAGACACCTTCAAGATATTCTTGCAGGGATGTTGCAAAGGAACTCCCTCCTCAGATCTCCTGGGCAGTGGTGGCATTAACAGTGGTGTTATTTCTAGAGCTGAGCTTTCTCTTTAATTCCTCTACCAAGGGCTCCTAAGTCCTTCACCCTAAACCAATATTTCATTCCTCCTGCAACATAGTCTGGTCACCTCTTAATTAAGGAAAGAGAGTGCTTTAGTTACAAAAAAGATATTCCAGTATTCAATTTCCCTCTTTGATTAAAATAGCTAATCCTTACTTTAAGGAAGGGTAAAACCCTGTTCCTTTGGGTAGTTGCTTGTACTGCTTTAGAGAGAATGCATGTAGCACTAGAATGTTTCCTTCAACTGAAGCATTAAAAACTGTACAAGCATCTTAAGAAATTATTACTAGATCATTACCAGTAAAAACTAGGCAGTGTGCAATTGAATTTGAGATTACTGATCCTTAGCTTCTGTTTTACATGAAGAATATCAGTACACCATTTTCTTCTAGTAAACAACATGGACCATTAATTTTGCCACAGGGAGTAAATTTCAAGTAGAGAGTTGAACTAAAAACCAGTAAATTTATTTGCTACGGTAGTGTTAAGTATAACAGTGTTTATACATTGGCTTTATTTCAAGATAACAGCAACATGCATCAAAAGCTTTATTACTACTACATAGAGGTTTCCATTCTTAAAATTCCTTTTTCAACCTGGGCAATTTTTTGAAACTTATTTGAAAATATTGTTTTCTGGGCAGTAATTTCTTAAAGTTCCATCAAAAGGCTAATAAATATAATCCATGATTGAAAATCAGTTCACAATCTTATTCAAAAAACACCCAGGATTTCTAGAAGAAAAGGGTACCTGCTGATGTAAAACCCTGCTTAGTCCTAGGATAGCATTTTTTGAAATTGCTAGTAAATAGTAGGTGCTAATTCCTGCTTCTAACCAAGAGAACAAGAGGTGGTCTCATTGAAGTATCATAAAAAGACAACTTATATCAGTAATCTTACCTTTGATAGTACTTAGTGTGAAGAATTTTATTTCATAAGACTCAATTATTCTAAACTACCTTTTATCATACAAAAAAAACGCATTACAAGATGTCACAAAATATACAGCTATAACACTGCATATTCAAGGAATTCATTCATGTTTTAAGAAAAATGAATCACTGAGATGAAAATTTCATACTCTGCATTACATCTAATTCTATGGTACCTACTACTTCATCCCAAAATGAGCTTCCGTTGAAAAGTCATTTGTTGAAAAAGGATGTGATAAAGCCTCTTGATCTCAAATATGTCAATAAATAATGAAAAGGCTAAAACCAAAGTTATAGTTTCCTATTTTTCACACCATGTTGCAAGTCAGATACAAAATAAATAACTTTGTAGAGCAAGGCGGCAGATTTTGTCTAAGAAGGGCTACTGTCACCACTGATTTTGTTTGCAGAGATCAGAGCTTCCTATCAGCTGCTTAATAAAGGATCTCAGACACAGAACTCAGGTTTCTGCATAGGCATACTTGGCATTTCTTACCTAGCCAGAGGGCAGTGCTAACAAGCCATAATTTCTCACCTGCAATTATCACTGATTTGTATTTTTAACATTTGCAAGGAAACACCTGTTTAACAAAATGTGCTACTATTATGTTTTTCTTTTCCAAAATTTTTTATTAACTATCCAGACATTGAAGGCAAATTCTTTACCATCCATCAAATCACTCATGACTAATGAGGAATTTGTATTTGTCAGTTTAGAAAAAATGATATAATTTGCATTTGAATTTTGTGTGCAGTTTAATGATTTGTAATAAAAGGACAGAGACTTCTAATTCTTTGAAGATCTTGGTTTAAATGCCTACCCTGCCAGTCACTGTTTGCTATGTATGAATATGTATACTTCACTCTTGTGTTTCAATCATCCCGTTCACAATGAACATTTTTCTTTCCTTCTAAACTTTTCCTTCTTAATTACAAGTCTTTCCATGTTGCAACTATTCTGACCACACACTTCTGAAACTCCATAAAGGATTTTTAGCCATGCAGGCATATATGCAGTACAACTTAAAGCCTAGTGGAAGGGGGGGAAGGAAAAGGAGGAGAGCAGAGGGGAGGAAAACACAAAATAAAACCCACCAAAACAAAATAAAGAAAACCTTTCCCACATGTAAATTATTCTGATAATCTGAACCACAGTCAAGAGAATGACAAGCAACAGTTGCCAATTAGATTGCAGGGACATGATTTGAGTGTTATATACAAAACAAGAATGCAGGTATACATATCCTGGATATATTAAAAAAAAAAAAAAAAGTAACAGCAAATAAAAAAATGGAAAATTTTAGTAAACCAAGGGTTTTGCTTCATACATGCCTCCGTATAAAACATCCAGGTGTCAGACACTATTGCATTCAAGCACTTGCATAATTCAAGTAGGGGATTCAGGGAGGTAGTGGGAAGACCGAATCTTTCAGAGAAGTCAGAATATAAATAGGATTATTTTGTTCCTTTGCTGTTCCAGGTAAATAAATTTTGTAATATTATTTCCCTCTGTTTTGGCTGAGCAATTAGTTCCAAAAGCATAGGAATACTACCAGTAAAATAACCAAAAATGATCTGCAATATTGTACAATTACATTTCACAAATCTCATATATAAAGTGAAGCTTTTGACAGTTTTTGAGGGGGAAACTCTCCCTCTAACTTCTTGAAAGGAGCTTGTGGCCTGGTGGGTGTTGGTCTCTTCTCCCAAGCTGCAAGAAACAGGACAAAAGGAAACAGCCTCAATTTGTGCCAGGGGAGGTTTAGATCAGATATTACAAAAAAAATATCTTCAAAGAAAGTATTGTCCACAACGGGAACAGGCTGCCCCCAAAAGTTGTTGAGCCACCATTCCTAGAGGTATTCTAAAGGCACACAGATGTGGCACTTTGGGACATAGTTTAATAGTGGCCTTCGTTCTGGGCTAACAGTTGAAGTTATGCTCTTATAGATGTTGTCAAAAAAACCCCAAACAAACAAACAAACAAGAAAAAAAACCAATTAAATAATTCCATAAACAGAACAACTTTCTGAAAACTGTGACTCCTCAATGCTTTGCAGCAGTGTGCAAGACGGGCAAAAGAAAGATCCACACTAGTTCTCTAGAGTATCCTTCAGAGCTACAGATGTATCTTGCGACTGACAAAGACCACAAGATACAGAAGTACTTTTCCTGTCACAGTCCATTGTCTACAGTGTAAGCTACTAGTGAGGCCATTCAGGAAAGAGCCTACCAATGCCTCCTTCCTAAATGGAAAGTCACTTTTAACTGCTTTGGTCTCTCAGTTTGCAGACAAGGAAGAGAAAACCAAAGAGTATTTTAAAAATTGTTTTAGGCAGAAATATGGAACCCTTTCATTAACACTATTAAGTCTGTATTTCAGTCCATTCACTCTTCGTATGCTGACATTCTAGAAAGGACTATTTCTTACAGTACAAAGTTACAAATGGATTTTACTTTTTGTAAAGTCATCATGGAAAGACGGGCAATACTGTTTATAAAGCAAAGCCAGTACTCTTGCCTTTGAAGGATGATGTGTGCAAGTATGTTGTAATTTCTACACAGAAAAGCATCTCTTAGAGGCCACCTAAAAAGCATCCAGATCTCTGTTATTAATCACAGTAAAATAACCTAACTATTAAAGCTCCCAATTATGTCTTAATATTTATGACAATGACATGTTTTATGGCATTTATTTATGACATCTTTTGTTTAAATGTAAAGAAGTTGCACATCTCTTGGGAGAAAAGAAGCTGAACTTAGAAGCAATAAAATGCTTA
Organism: Chamaea fasciata; assembly: GCF_029207755.1. NCBI lineage: Eukaryota > Metazoa > Chordata > Aves > Passeriformes > Sylviidae > Chamaea > Chamaea fasciata. The sequence goes on from NW_027094086.1 coordinate 78,199,513, forward strand.
GGATGTCTTTTTCATAGAATTATATGTTTGCCAAGGTGTTTAATCATATTTTATTAAAAAAAAAAAGGAGATTGATCTTTACTGGAATATTTTGCCATCTGAAAGAAAATCAAGTACTCTTCTTTCAGAGCAATGAAGGAGTGATAAGGAGTCAATGAAAGGAGTGAGATTAATTCTGTTACAACCAGATGATAATTAGTTTTTGTTTACTTAATATAATACTTAAGTTGGAGAATAAGTTAATTAGAATGGTTTACAAATAGTGGCACATCCCACACACTGCCTGGAATATAAATGTTACTGTTGCAAATAAGGATGTATGACTGGCAAGACAAAATAAAGAACTGGTAGTAGTGTTCTCCCTGAAATAAAAAGGCAGGGAATGTAAGCCTAATGCCTTCCCAGCTAATTAAAACCCCAGCAACTCCACTTTCTAACTAATTTCTAAAAAAAACCCAAACCCCAAAATATTTACTGGGATAAAATATTTAACATAAAAATTAAAATTTTCAATCCATTTTTTGGACTTAGCTGCATATAAGTTAAATTTAGAGGGAAAATATTTTTGAGAACCAAGACAGAGTCTGATATCAAGTGTCCCTAGCATCCACAGACTTTAATATATGAGCATAGATCCTCTGTATTCATGATGATTGCTCAAGATTATCTTCATCTCAGGACTAAAAATACTGTGAAGTATCCCAAGTCTACTAGAAAGTAAACATCATTTTTAAAGCCTCATTTCACAATAAGTAGGTATTAAAGACAGTATTTTGTTCATTATTCATTCAGTAGTTAATGGGTTGAAGTGGCCAAACTGAATCAAGTCTTGTAGAAGTAAGGGAAGACAAGAGGGCATTAGAGAATCTCAGCTTCTGTGAATTTTACAAACCAAAGGAATTTTGAGAAAGTCAGCAGAAATATTCGCACAATAAGGCACGACTCAGTATCTTTCAGTGGCAGAATTGGAGTCTTTGTTATGTACAGACAACTGGTGGTATAATTGGTGAGTTATCAGGTCCTTAGAAAGCATAACGTTTGCTTCCTATTCCAAATACATTTAACCTGCAATGGTCTACAGATCTTATGAAGGTTTGTGTGTTTCTGGTACACAGGTCCAGGGTACAGACCAAAGCAGTATTGAATTAAAAGAGTAAGTGCAGCAATATCTATGTCAATTGAAAAGCAGTTGAAGCTTAATCTGGCCAACACAAACAAATTTTTTGAAAAGCAGGAGGTAAATTAGTTCATCTGAACTGATAATACTGTACACATTTTGACAAACATTATCTTCTGCTTTAGAAACTCACTTGTCTTCTGCACATTCCAGCTGAATTTCTCAAATCAATAGGATGGACACTATTAATGGGAGAGAACTGTTTCTGCATAAGAAAAACGTCGGCCTGGTGTTAAAAAAAACAAAAGTCCTTAAAACATATCAGAACCATTTAATAGTGTATGAACAAAACAGTTGTGTGAATCAAACTAATAACTACTGTATATGAATGTCCATCCTAACTTCATGACCAAGGAGAAAATAAAATGATCACTGGGAAACAGCAAACAAAGAGCTAAACAAAACATCAACAACCTTACCTTCTTCAGTGGGGATCATCCAAGGGTAATTTCTTTGCTGCGATAGCAAGGGATAGCCTTTCTAATGCCTGAATCCCAAGATGAAAAGCATGAGCAAGACTGAAGTATTCTGACTGCTACCTTGTTACAGACAAGGAATATAGGAGATGGAGAGTACAGGAACAGCCAGAGAAGGTTACAAGCAGCTACAGAGGGAGAGAAAAAAAGTGCATTTGACACAAATGTGAGAGGAAGATAATTGAAAGCTTTTCCGTTATTTAAGGCTAAAGGACTGACATACCTATTCCTCATACACCATGAAATTACAGGGTTTAAAGACAGGTTGCATTGTCATTTAAGTCTATTTCCGTACATTAATTTTTTTTAATCTACATAATTTCTGTGACCTGCTCATCTACCTCTCCACAGTTAGAAGCTACATCCAGGCAATTCATTTCAGTGCTTACCTACTTAAACTGTTTGAAAACAAACAAAAAAAAAATCTAACCCTGATCTTTCTTACCATTTCAGTAATTAATTATCTTTGATCTTCTCGTGGACATAGAAAAGAATTATTCCAGTTCTCTTTGCGATAGTGTTTTACATATTTAAGACTATATTCTTAAACAGAATAACAATAATTGAATCATACTTTTGTTGTAAGCCATGTTTAGTTGACCTATGGTCACCCTTATTATCCCTTCTGAGCTTTCTCCAACTGCGCTGTGCAAGGCCCTGAACTGGACAGGATCCAAGATCCTCCTAGTATTCAGGACAGAAGGATTACTTCAAAAGGCCTTACAGAATGCAGAGTCACTTATACTAGAATACAATTGTGGTTTTTTTTTTTTTGTTTTTTTTTTTTTTCCCTAGAGCAGCGGGATATCCCTGGGTTATGGCTCAGCTAGAAGAGGTCCATTACTGAGATTTTTAGAATCATTTTTACCTGGACATTTGTTTGACTTCCTATACTTGTGCTATTTTTAAGTTCCTGCTTTAATGTATTTTCTCATAAGTTCTATATCTTATTTTTTTCCCAGTAACTTCCATTTCAATATTTTTAATTATCAAGTTAGCCTTTCTCAGTTCAATGAAATCAGTCTTATTTTATTCTGCATCCAGTCACCCAGACCACTAGCAAAGGTCTAATGAAATAAAAGCATCAGAGAATTGTAATTTGCATCAGTGCTCAAACCTTAATGTTTAAAATCAGTTCTGGATAGGGTCAATGACACTGAAAAGTTATCAAAATAATTTTTTTTCCTCCTTTGGTAATATTAAGATCTTATGCATTATTAATTTGATCTTTCAGCTGATAACATATGGTATTTGGGTTTTTGTGGGGGTTTTTGGAGTTTTGGTTGATTGGTTTGGGGACTTTTTGTGGTTTTTTGCTAAGAGAGGGTGATCTTATTAAAGCATACTGTTCAGTGACTCTAGTCTCAGCAGCAGTGAGGCTTTCATTTTGCCATTTCACCTTTTGGCAAATTAACACAATTCCCTAAAGATAATTATTCTATGAATTACCTGTCCAAATACAAACATGTATCCTTGGGGAATAATTAGATATCCAGACATTAAAAAACTCCCTTTTTTTTTTTTTTTTTTTTTATAATAGTGCCTAAGAGATCAATAATTGAGGAACACCAGCACTAAAATTAGAGCTTTCCCTTCAAATTTTAAGGTACTGTCCTTGCTTCATTTGATTGTTATAGAGCCATGCCTTGTTAAGGTAAGCGGGATACACTCATGCTAACCTATTTGTGATTTAACTAAAGATCATCCTCTTCCATAGTTAGTGGCAAAGATATTGAATTTAAAACCATGCAGAAATTCAGTATCTTAAACATATTCAGTGGTTAATAAAAATATTAAGAGTTGTATCAAAGTAATGCTTCTTCTGAGTAATGTATTACCTTAGTGGGACCAAGAATAGTCCAAAAAAAACCCAAAAAAACTGAACTAATCAAAAGAAAAAACATTTGAAACATAGATTCTAAAGTAAAATTTATTATTTTTCTTTTTAAATTTGAAAAAAAAAAAAGATTATTTTCCCCTGTAATCTAATAAGCCTGAGTAAGATTTCTAGATTTATCTGTTTTGCCCTATCTAGATCTAAAATACAGTATTATTTACTCCTTGAAATTATCAAAGTACTTAGAGATTTTGACATATTGTATTAGTAAGTATCTATCCCAGAAAGGATTTGTCTTGTTTCATCTTTTTGGCAACATAATTATGAGTTCAAATACAACAAATTACCTCTATCATGTTAAATAGATGCATTTCAGTTGAAAAAAATTTTAGTTAGTAGTCCTTTTTCAGAACCTTAGGTAAGCTAACTTGGGTAGTTTTGCAACCTATATGTTATCACAGCATGCACAGGGGTAGCTGTAACTGAGCTTATTGTCACCTCAGAATGGTTTCCTTGTATGCCTGAGTTCACCTAAAGGGTTACATACAAGCAGTAATAATAGGGAAACATGCAAATAAACATTTCTCACTTGAAATTATTAAGGATATTAACAATCTAGGTTTATCTGAGACAAAAATATTAAGATAATAGTATTATTATAATAATACTAAATTTATTATTATTACTTGTAATAATACTGTTGGCACACAGATATCCTATTAATTTTAATAATACTATAATAATTCAGAGAATAGGAACAAGTTATCTATCAAGTGTAATTTATCTGAGAACCAACATGAAGATCTTGACACTGTTAAGACATGTCTAATAGTTAGTCTGAAATAGAAAACACCTTAACATTGCTTAATCATGTGAGTGCCACAAGTACAACAAACTAGTTCGTGTCACTTGTGCTATCAGCATTCAGGCATCCCAAGTCACCACACTGGACTTCCATCTAATTTCCACATATCTTTTATCTTTCATATGACATGTCAAAGATATTCAGCTGTTTACTGCCAATACACAGACTGGGAAAAAGTGAGTGTTAGATGCTAGTATTTTGACCATATTACAAGTTCAAGATGCTGTCAGAAGGTAGAATTACAGTCAATACAACAACGTTTTTAATAATGATGTTCCTAGGAGATAGTAGGTGGCACACAAAGCTGACCATCCTCCTCACTTAATCCTGTTGCTCTGCATAAGACAATCTGTCTTTTGGAATGACTGTATGTGTGCTTTTTCCTTTTTTGTGGTTGAGGCTTTTGTTTGTAAACACAATCTGTTGTTAATCTGTTTTGGTAATCACATATCACTTTTCCCTATTAATGAAATAGTATTTACTTTATCTTCCTTTCAAAGTCTGTTAACGTTAACTTTTACAGTGGAGCTTTTTTTTTCTTCTTCTTCTTTTAACTATTTCATTCACTTTTGCCTAAAATTATTCAAACAAGCTATCTTCAAGTTTAATAAACAGTCATATGAAATTACTATGGATCAAATTAAATTCATGAGCACTGTGCACAAATGTTTTCTTCTTCTGTCTTTCCCTTCTATAATACAATGTTTTTCTTTCTTATTTGATCAACAGTATTCCATTTTCTCTCTCTGTACTAAACAGAACATGACAACTCTGGAAATAGTTGAACTTATCAGCTGGAAAGGTAAATTACTCAATTCAAAAAGTTTAGAATTTCCTCCCACAAAGCAAGAAGAGAAATATCTTCTTCATCTCTGAGACTATAACAAGCTTTTCTTAGTCTAAAGATATCCAAAGCGATGACCTGATTCTTCTCTACTTGAGAAACATTTCTGGTTTGTGTACTTGAGTAGCTTTTCTCACTATAATGCTAAGTATTTCATAAATTTACCTTCATCTCAGGACAAAGAAGATTTATTTAACTATTAATATAAAGTAGACAAAAAAATTAAGTTTTTATATTTAATGAAGTAAATAATAACTTACAGGAGTAATGAGGGGGCTTAAAGATATTTAAATGAACAGAATAAGGGAAGTTTTGGTCACTGTCTAGCCGAAAAGAAGGGCTAGAGCTCATTTTCACAAGCTTCTACTGCAATTGAAATACTTCAAAGTTAAAACAAAGTTGTATTATTCCTGTCACAAGATATTTCACCATCCTTGTACTAGAAAGAACAGTCCATTGCCAAATAATTAAATTTCCCCATCTGAGCTGGTAGTGACTGTCCATGCATTACATAACCAAGTGACAGAAATCTGCTGCATTAATGTGTTTGCAATAGTAAAAAAAAAAAAAAAAAAAAAAAAAAAAAAAAAAAAAAAAAGTATTATGTAGTAAATATTTCCTCAAAAGTTTTCTGTGGATAAACCTATAACTTCACTAGAAGAACGGGATACATTTAAAAAGCTGTACTGCACAATCAGTTTTTAATTGAATGGCTCAAGGATTGTTTTATGACTGGATAGCAATAAAAATTTAATTTCAGAGATTAAATCTTATGATTGGATATCAATAACAATTTAATTTCAGAGACTAAATGTCAAACTTTAGTATTTTAAAGCTGCAGTATCAAAACAAGGCAAGTGGAGCATGTTTCTTTCCCTCAGTGGCTGGAATAAGAGGTATATAACAAGAGGCACAGAAGTCATCATCTTATGAGAAGAGTATCTGAACCTTTTCAAAATGCATTCCAAATGCACTAAACATTCTTCTTCACAATTTTTTTTCAGATGCTGCTTGTGTTAACAATGGCTGGGTATGGCTATGTCACTGTGTTAAAACAGAGGTCTCGTTACCTGATAAAGAAACATCTGAAGTGGATTTGAGAAGGCAGTCACTGCAAGATGCCCAGGAAAGATTTTTCTACAGTTTGAGACTGCAAAAACTAAGAATTTTTGTGCAATTCTCAGATTTCCACATGAGTAAAGTACAATGAGATCCCAGGCTGGACCAGCCTCATAAAATCAAGGAACCAAAGACAAGCAGCAACCCAAGGAAATAACTCAAGCATTTAGGAAAATGCTGACCTCTGCCATACTGATCATCTCTGGATTATTCTCAAGTTATTTAGCCACCCTCATTGAACTATTCACCCTTTATGTAGAGCTTCCTTGCAGATGTATGGTAAGGCCAAAAGTATGACAGGAACACAGCTTCCCTATAATTTCTGACTCATTTTTTAAAGAAAGTTCTTGTTATAAAGAATAATGACCCAAACTGGAACCAAAAATTTTTATATGCTAAATGCAGAGAGATCACTCACTATGAAACACAAAATTTAAGTGTAGCAGCATATGCTTCCCTGTTCTTATTCTAACTAATACTTTTTTCTCATTTTTTTCTTTCTCGTGCACTTTTTAATACAATAAACATTCTCATATTTTTGTTTGATGCACCATAACTAGCAAAATATAGTTCCTATATATATATACCAGATTTGTAGATTTCTTCTTCAAGATTTCAGTTTTTCCTCAGTTCTTAGGTTTAAGTCAAAATAACATTCCCCCACTCCCCAGCCTCTATTATCATAAAGACAAAAAAGATACCAAAGGAAGATTTGTGAGCATCAAGCATATTCAGCTAGAAAGAGTACCTTCCTTCAAAGGTAATATTTAAACAAGATGAAACAAACAAATATCAAATCCAGAATCAAGTTCAGCCATTATGTGAATGGGAGAAGGGGAGGAATTCATATAATGGACAAGCAACTTGGATGTCCTTGGTTGCACAGGACAGCCACATCATACCAGGAAAAGTAGGCATCGTGTTAGTATATTACAGACTTTGGTATTGTACTGCCTTGAGTTTTGTCTCTTCCCCTTTGTTTTTTTTTTTTTTTTTGGTAAATTCACATCCACCTTCAGTTTAATGAGATAAAACCCACTCCACAAAGTAAATCACCAATGCAGTTTCTCAATATCTATAAAGTCTATAAATGTATAATATGAATTTTACTCAGATAATACTGCTTTCTCCAGTTAGTTAATTACTTCAGAACTTTAAAAACTTGATTCCAGGAGACAGCCAAGTGCATTTCTTCATTGATAATCTCAAAGTCAGTGTATGATTACCTTTGATTCTCAAAGCCTTTAGTACTGGTCTCAAGTGCCATCTAGCATATTTTATTTTCCTCTTAATTTGTCATTTTCTTGTTAATTTGTTCAAATCTAATTTCATCACCTTATCAGACTGATATCACAACATTACTTGGCACTGAATTTTGCTCTTTGTCATATATTAACTTAACTGGATAAGAATGGGAAAGACAAAACTAATCGGAAACAAAATTAGTTTACTTCCAAGCATAATTCAGTGAAAATAATGAGAAAGGATGTGAGTTATTACTTAAGCTGCAGAATTTCAGGCAGACAGATTGCACATTTACTGGACTCATGAGGCAGCAGTGGCCAAGAAGGCAAACAGCATCCAGGCCTGCATCAGAAATAGTGTGGCCAACAGGGTGAAGGCAGTGATCATGCCCCTGTACTAGTGAGGTTGCATGTTGAATTCTGTGTTCAGTTTTGGGTCACTCAATTTAGGAAGAACATTGAGGCATGTCTAGAGAAGGTCAATAAAGCTGATAAAGGTCTTGGAGAAGCTTAGGGAGCTGGAGTTGTTTAGCCTAGAGAAAAGGAGGCTCAGGGTGATTTTATAACTCTTTACAACTGCCTGAAAGGAAACTGTAGCCAGGTGGGGGCTGGTGTCTTTTCCCAGGTAAGCAGTGTCAGGACAAGAGGACACAGTCTTAAACTGCATCAGGGAAGGTTCAGGTTGGACATCAGGAAGAAATTATTCACAGAAATAGTGACTGGGCATTGGAATGGGCTGCCCAGGGACATGGTGGAGTCACCATTCCTGGAAGTGTTTAAAGAAAGACTGGATGTGGCACTTAATGCATTGATCCAGTTGATGAGGTGGTGTTTGGTCATCGGTTGGACTTGACCTCAGGTCTTTTCCAACCTAATTGATTCTGTGCCACAACAGAATAGATTCTTGTATGAGCAGATTTAGTGCTAATTCTGTTCTAAGGAAGATTTCCACTCACTTTAAGGGCCAAAATAACTTCCTGGTAGGCATTACAAGAGAGATTAATCTGGCTAAGGACAATTCTGTGCTAGGTAATAATGTCAGTAGCGTTGAGAGCAGTTCCTGCTGGCTTTGCAATTTAACATGTAAAACCACTTGTACTCAGGAGTTTTTTTTGTTTCACAATGGTGGTCTGAATAGAAAATGGACTAATGTACATGACAAATCTCACAACTTGCAGATTACAGTGTATTTAGACTTTTTTGTTGTTGTTAAAAAAAAAAAAAAGCTGTTAACCTGCAGACCATCTCCTTTGCCCACATCTAAGGAGAGAGCAACCAACCATTCTAGGAAGGTCTGCTGCTTCACAAAGCCTATTCCTGGCTTTACAGCCCTCCTGCTGTTGAGTTGGAAATTAAGCATATGGGTAGTAAGAGTTAGTAAAGGCTTCTCAAAGGCAGGCTTCCTGCATTCTCTCCAGCCTCTGGTAGCAGACAGTTTGCTTTTCCTCCAAATTTTCCCTCCACCTACTACCTTACATGCATTCAGTAATACCAGTAGGAATTTCAATCCCACTGGGTTATACAGAATACAGGAAAGCAAATTGCTTTTTTCCATAGTCCTATTATTGCAAAGAGATATTACAGGTAAAGCATAGAACATAGTAACTCTGTTGTAAGGATAAATTAATGTACCTAAACTAATTTATCATGGGAGAAGTCTTCAAAAAATAAAACTGAAAGAAAGAATGACTGAATCAATTTTGTGAATTTTTTACATATTGTGAAGAACTTTCATTCTTTAAGAACACACAACTCTAGAGCTCCTTCAACTGCAGAGCAAATTTTATGGCCACATTTTGGGTGGCATCACTTGTCATGCTTGTGGCATCACTTGTCATGCTTTTAGCATGACTTGTAGCACTTGCAGTTACAATGCAATATTGCAGTATGAGGGAAGCCCAAGATGTTTCAATTTAAGAGATATTCCTCTGTCACACTTTCTTTTTTGCTTCACTTCTTTGCCCATTTGATATATTTGTTTAGGTCTCCACTGCAAGAATAATTTCCTCCAAACTCATTTCGTTCTGCAGAGGGGAAAAACCGACAAGACTGACATGCAAAAAAACTTACTGTAATAAGCTTTTAAGATGAGATACATTTTTTTCCTCTTGTAAGAGCTGTTGCAACCAGCAAGATATTCACTATTTACCTGCCACTCCCTGAGAAACAGCACGGGATCTGTGCTCTTAATGGAACCAGAAACTGCTTCAGGTGTAGTAGCTCAACACATGATAAATCTGAATGCTTAAATTGGGATCAAGTATTATGTTAAACTTCAGTCAAACACTATCCTACAAGAAAGTGCCTTCAACTCCCCATCCATTCCCCACCCACTCCATATTCCATGAAGAACAAATGTCTGAAGGAGAGTCAATGCATTTTAGCAGGTTTAATGTGTATCAAATACTATTCTGTGTTCTCTTTTATTCTTTAACAAAGCCCAAAATTGTAATGAAAGAAATGGGCACTTTTAAGTTTTATCTTATTGAAGTAATAACCTAAATATTCTTCATTACTCAAAGAAATGAGGTATGAATGGCTTCTCAGTTATTTCAAATTAATGATAAAATAGTCAATATAATTTATATGACCTGTTCCACATGGGGCCGTTAGATAATGCATGTCTAGACAAAGACACCATCAAACACCCTCATTTTAGAGAATAAGTCTAGAATGAACCTAAAGCTAGCAATTTGTCCTTGTTTCGGCTGGGGTAGCGTTAATTGTCTTCACCATAGCTAGTACAGGGATGTCTCTTGGGTTTGTGCTGGAAACAGTGTTGCTATGACAGGGCCTTTTCTGCTGTTAGCACTGCCATGCTGGCAAGGGGGCTGGGGATGCAGAAAGAGTTGAAAGGGGATACAACTAGGACAGGTGACCAACTGACCAAAGAGATATTCCATACAATAGGACAGCATGCCCAGTTTATAAAGCTGGGTGGAGAAGAGGGAAATGGGCAGGGGGATGTTTGATCTGAAGACCTTTGTTGTCACAAGTCACCATTGCTACATGTGATGGAACCCTGCTATCCTGGAGGTGTCTGAACACCTGCCTGCCCATGGAAGTATGAATTAATTCCTTGGTTTTCTTTGCTTGTGGGCATGTGACTTTTGCTTTCCCCATTAAACTGACTTTATCTCAAACCATGAGTTTTCATTTGCTCTTCCTATTCTCTAGCCCATCTCACTGGGTGAGCACCCGCATGGTGCTTGGTTGCTGGCTGGGGTAGCCATGACACCACTACAAATCAAAGACAGCTTGGCCTAACAAATGTGTATTTCAGTTACCTCACACTCTCCAACAGAAAGAATTCACATTATAAATCAAGATGTTACCCTTCGTTCTTCTGACACATGATTATTTCATTTGAACATAATTTTTTCTGTTGGGGTTTCAGTCTATTTATTCTCATCTACTGACTGCTGGAAGAAGAAATAGAATTACCTGAAAAAAAAAAGTAGGCTATTAAGTCACAAATTAACAGAATCTCAAAGGCAGTTCTCATTGAGCCAACCTCCATTGCTCCACTGTTACAAGTATGATTTTAAACTTTATACCTAATACGCCTAAAAATAGGAAGGAAAAAAAAAAAAGGTGATATTTTAATGAATCATGGATGTGCAAGATAAGGTATTAATAAAGTTAAAAAATTTCCTACCATGACATAAAGAGAATTATTAAAGTGGTTTCACAATCAGTGATGTTGAATGTCATAACTTCTTAAACCATTATGTTCTCCTCTGATAAAATGAAGGCTTCACGTGAAGTGTGGAATATGTTACTGCCAAGTCTGACTAGGAAACTGCCAACATGTTTTAAACAGGATATACAATAATAAGCTGCAGTACTACTTGCCAATATGTAAAGACTTACTGTTTCAGTACTGCATGCATTTTAAAGTTTCAAAACAACAATGCTGAAAGATACCATTTCCTTTGCCATCTCTTTCCTTTTCTTTGCTTGTTGAATTTTGAGCATCCTAACAACCGCCCAATTCTGCTAAATAAAAAAAAAAACCTACCCCCTGTAAAATAACTGGACATTTATCCCCTGTTGTTGCACATAAGCTTCTTAAATGCAAAAATCCTGAAGCTATTTCTCTGGATTGTTTCCATACATCTCCACAGGATGTTGATGAAACACTACAACCCTTTTGAGGGGATAGGCTAGAAGTTATTGCTCCAGACCCTTGCTGTGACTACCTTCTTGAATATGCCTTCCAGGTAGTCTCTGATGTAGCTTTCATGTAGTATTATGTTGTGAATCCTGGATGTCAAACAGATCTGCTTGTTTTCTAAGAATGCTTTCTCTTCCCTCACCTGTCTATCAGTCTCTGGAGAGGAGGTCAGCTGTGGTTAGACAATGTCTATGCATTTGGAATACAGAAGACAAGCATCCTGAGGTCAAGCCATCCAGTTTTGAGATTAAAAACATCTTGACAGCAACCAGGGAAGTGCTGATGCATGACAGGTGCATAAATAAGTCTGTAATAGAAAGATCTTGCTCCAGATATATGGATTGATCTGTACATGCAAAATAACTTTTCTAAGTGTCTGGAGGGTTTTTTTGTTCAATTTCTTTAAAAAAAAAAAGCGCTTTGGCAGCCTTTTTCTGGCAGATCTTACATTTTTCAAAGTGATGCCAAAGACGTGCAGTTTCATAAACCAATTAGCATTGCTGTTGTCAAGAGAGGCCCCCAGCTTTCTCCTCAAGCTCACCAATGGTCTAATTTTTTTCAGATCGCGTTGCTTGTGCAAGGGAGGTTCCCAATACTATCCCTTATACTTTTTTTTTTTTTTTTTGTCAAGAGCAAGAGCTCAAGCTTTGTTTATTTTGCACAGCTAACTTGCAGTCAGACCAAGGATTGCTGGTGCTGACGCTGGAAATATGATTGACTGCATCTCGTAACAGTATATTTAAATCATTCATAAAACTGTACCCAAATCTCCCCTATCTCTCCTGCCTTTCTTAAAGATTTTTTTTTCCCCAAATGGTTCTTTATCACTTCAGAAATCCTTTGTTAGTAAACTGTATTGGTGGCTGATGTTTTCATTGCTCTATAAATCTGCCCTCCCTTAAAATATTCTGCCTCTCATAGTTCATGATCCACTGAAAACCTAATTGAAAGCCATACATTTGTCAGCCCATATTACACTTAGACCATTCTTGTTTATCAGCTCTTCACAGAAATTCTGGGACTCTAAGTTATATCAAATATTCAGAAAAATTCAAGACAATAATTTCATGTTTTTCCCCTAAACCAGAAAACTGAATGTCTGTATAATATGCAGAACAGGGATGACAAGCTTCCACGACACAAACAGGTGAAGATAAAGTCCCACAGCAACATATTCTATTCCACAGGTTAACATTTTCTATTTTTTAACAAATTCCTTATGATAGCAGTGTATCAGTTATAGCAGACGACTCTCTGCTATAAAATTCTTCCTATAATTGCACCAATTAGGTGCTCAAGAAACAATGATGAACATTTAAGGACTGAACATGAATGTATGATATATAAATACTTGAAATTTGTACAGCAGTGGGGAAACATACTTGATCACTATTTTACAGAAGGTGCATGTTGTCATATTGTTGTTAGCTGAAAGCCAGAAGTTCTGATTTCAGTTTCTGCTCCCACTGAAGATGCTCAAAAGACCTACAGCCTTAACAAATGTGAGAAGACCAATAACTAGGAAGATTGTATGTGCAAGATATTCACCATTGGTTAATCCTGAGTCTAAAGGTACTTTTATCCAACTCTTAGCACTCTGACATTTGAAATCGTCTAACATAATGAAAAAGACCGTTAACAGAAAACAAAGAGAAGACAAATAAAAACAAAGAAAACATGCTATTTTACAAAACCATGAGTTGATTTGCCACACAAGTGAACCAAACTGTTCAAGGCTGTGTCAATTATATTGTCTACAGCTTAAATTCATTACATGTTTCCTCATTAAGGCAGTTTGTGTGTGCCCCGACAAGTGACAGTTCTGAAGTTAACTGACACATTGAAATGTACAAAACCAAAACACTTTTTAATTAATTATGTTGGCTAGACATGTACTCTTCCATTAGAAATTTTAAGTGTTCCACGGCATTGGAATTTAATTATCTGTCCTTTTTAATTGTTACAACAGTCCTGTCTGGCATGGTTTTTGGCCTGGATTAAACAATGCTCTCCCAAACGATTCTTGGGCACAATTCAGGAATTGGCAATGTTCAGAAACTACTCCCAAATGCCAATTTAGAAACAGCAATTATATTTTTAAAGACTAAGAGTCTAGTGTTCTGGCATTAAGGCTAACTGACACAGTAGAGTTGTACTCATGACATCCACATAGACTCATTTAATTTATCAATATAGGCATAAGCATAAAATCCCCAAACAATACTTCTCAAAGCACAAATACCATAAAAATTCAGATGTCATCAAAAGTTTGGCATTGCCCAGATGACTAATAAAATCCTTTATATAACCTAAGAGTCAGACATTTTCTAAAGATATTCATAATAAGTTTAAGCAAGGAAAGAGAGAGGCAGGCCAGAAGTGCAAACCTACTGTACTACATGAAGAGAATTTCAATTTTAGATTTATTCTTATTTTTCATCTTCAGTGAAGGAGAAGAAAACCTTGACCTACAAGTGCTGGCAAAAGTCATATTTCATTCTAGCAAAATTTCACCTATCATAAAGGTACCCCTTTACAGCTCTATAGGACACCTATTGATTAATCCTAAAGAATGACAGCACAGTCATTTTAGGATAGATGACAGAAATAGACAGAGAAATCCACTTACCTGAACAGTACATTTTAAAGGCACCTAACAGTTTAAGGACAGCCTAACACAAAGAGTTGTTTAGAGAAGTGGAGAAATCTACCTAAACATAGACCCTAAAGCATCTTCAAATATTGACTACTTCCTTAATGCTGAGATTTCCAGAAGAACAGATTGTTTAAATAACATATGCTAACCAACCTATATGCATATATATATATATATATATATATATATATATATATATATATATATAGTGTTCTATACTAATCAGTCTCTTCCCTTTTTAGAGTAATTTGAAGCTGTATTACTCCCCTTTATGGAAGCCACCTGAAAGCAGAAATAGGTAACAGTTCCTTATTGGATTCAGTGATTTTTTTAATGCACCATTTAAAAAATATTTATACCTTTATATATCATCTTCCAATTGAAGCTGTGTAGTGTATCAACCTAGGTGCTAAAAGGAGTCTTTTAAAGTAGCATCCCTTTCTCCCTGCAGACTGAGAAGTAAAACCAATAAAATTTCATCATGCCAAAACAGTCATGACAAGAATTAATTTTATCTTTCTAGGCATCTACCTCCAGCCTCTAAATCTGACTAATAATAATAACTTAATGCTTGCTTTCTCCCTTCAGCAGAAATTTTTTGCTCCACAGTTTCAGGTGTATATTTAGTAAGAAGAGTTTGGAGTAAAAATCACTGGAACGAGAGGGAAAAAATCTTGTAGAATGAGATGCATAGAAAAACACTGTGCATTTAATCCATTTCAAAATAGTGGCTAATTACAGGTATGTACTCTACTATTTTTATTTGAATTTGGAAAAAAAACCAAACAAACCAAAAAAACCCAAAAAACCAACAAAACAAAACAACAAACCCACAAAATAACAACCTTAGTCGCCCTATCTGTAAATAAAGTTCTAATGAAGATATCAATAGACTATCAATCAAATTAGTATGCAGTATTATTACCAGTACTGTAGGGCTGTTTCCAGAGGTCTACTGCAAGATGCCTTATATAAGCTTGTATATATTGGCCATAAGCTTCCAAGAAATTCTAAAAGGTTAATGAGGTTTTTTTTTTCCTGAAATGTGTATTTTTTAGAAAATAATCTCCTATGCTTTACAAACTAAGTGTTTAGTTATGCAACACACTACAGATCACGGAGGCTGTCTTTCTCATATCCCTTTCAGACTTCCCATATTTCTTCTCAAGTGCATCCTTGAAGTCACAACTTTATCTAATCAGCAGAGCTTCCAGCTCTTGCTTCAAATGAAGAGGATTAACCCATAATTCAATTTTCTCTGCTTCATTTTCCTGTTAATATTTTCTTCCAATACTTCATCAATAACTCATTATTTCCCTGAAGACATACATGGCAAACTTGGATAACCCCTATGTCTAAATACATTTAAGTGCCTTGTTTACATCTGCCCAGCTAACCCTAATGACTAGAAATGTTAATCATTCTTTCATACTCTAATAACTACTATAACTAGCTTTTTGTCTTTTAAAGTGCTGTAAACTGTAGCCCTGGTTTTGTGCCTGAGATGTTTTGGTTTTCTGAAATTCTTTTCCCAGGGAATTTTCTGTAAACAAGAGAAGTGTTTTTGTAACTGTAACTTTGTTTTTCATTCCTTTTTTAGGAGGGACTTCTTGATTTCCCTCTGGTCTGACTAATGTGATTGAAGAGGTTTGAGTCCTTGTCACCAGTCAGATTGGTCTGTGTAAAATGGGATATAACAGAGATACATCCCAATAATAAAGGAGGCATTTCAGCCTTCTGAAGATCGGAGTCTGTTTTGTTTTGGTGTAAAACAGCGTCAGTAAACTAGCAAAAAACCAGAGCATGTCTGTGTTAAAGGAACAGGCAATCAATGAAAAGAAAACCGCACATTTAAAATAAACCTGAGAAAAGTTGCATAAATGCAAGGTCAAAAAGCCCATGGAAGGAGGGCAATTTGTATCACAAGTTGGACCATCTCACTTTGCAGAATTTTCCTCTTAAATGCCTTAAAACCTGGCTCGTAGCTTCACCCTCTGTCTTAGGCAGACTGGCCATTACACACTCAAAACCTCACCTCCTCCCTCCAGGGATGCAAACCTGGCCTCAGCAAAATACCCTGACACTTCCACAAATGGGCAAATGTTTTGAGTCATTACTCTTAAATACTCCAGTCTCATATGCACAAAATAGTACAAACTCAAATCTACAAAACACAAAAAAATGACTAGAGAGGGGGAAAGATGAATTTCATGTCAGCGGCAGTTGCCTCATGAACCAGCTACAACAACACTATCAGGGTTTGCAGGTACAGAGCACAGTCTGGGATTAACAACATGAGAGAAATGAAAGAAAAGCAGTGCCACAGAGGCCCTGGAAAACTTTACCTCAACAGCTTTATTGCTGCCTTGGTAAAGAGCTTCAACCTTACTAATACCAAGGGACCTGCTGTGCAAGACGTCATACTTATTTTTACAAAAGAAGGGATTTTCCCCAAAAGAAACAATGTGCCACCGTAGCTAGCACTATGTAAGAATAGTCAGGCTTTTTACATTAATCATAGCTGTAAAGCCCTGTCAATATTGAGAAAATTTTAGTTTCCATAGGATAGCACATTGACTACAAATGCCGCTTGATAGCATACGGGTTATATAGAGAACAAGCACTAGAGTGCTTTCCTTTGCTGCTGTTTTTGATGTGTTGATATTACTGCCTTGAAAGAGAAGTGTTTTCACCCCTGCTTCAACACCCACATTAAACAGATAAAAAAACTCCCAAGAGAAACCCTAATGCAGTACCTTAAAGGGAAAAAAGAAGCGTCCCAAATCAATTAAAGCAGTGAAGAAGAAGACGAAATTACTAAAGCCATATTTTTGAAAGGTTCAGTATTAGTATAAGGACACATTTGCAGAATAGTCCAGCAGTAGAGAAAAAAAAAAATTAAATTTGCAGGTCATTAAGCAGGCTGCAAAGTAGCATAGCTGGTAATTTCACAACACTTTTCACAAACCAGTATTTACTGAAACAAGTAAACAGGAACTGAAGTCTTAAAGGAGCAACTACATATGAAAATGATCTTTTAAAAAAAGGTGGATTAAATTTCTTTGGAAAAAATAAACTCTCTGCATTTGTAGCAATTATTCCAAGAAATAAAAGGCTTCTAAGGAGCTTTTGCAAAAGATCTAGAGGGTATTTACAATGCTGTATTTAAGCTCAGCTCTCAAGTGTTGAAGACAGTACTCGAAAAACTCAAATATTTAGCTCATTCAATTCCACCTTCAATGTATTAAGGAAACTGGGGGGGGGGGGGGGAACAAAACAAACAAACAAACAAAAACATAAAGCACAACAAAACCATACATCTCATCAAGAAATACATTATGCAGTTACAATAACAATTTCAGAATATAAGCCATGTATTTACCTAGCAAGAGAGAATGCAATCTGGATAGTCCAGATCATGTCCCAGACATAGCAGTAAAAAAATTCTGGCATTGCTAAAATACCATAAAATTGCATTACAAAAAATTCTGAAAGGCATTCAGTCTAGCTATGTTTATGACTGAGTATCCATGCTTACTTTCAACTGAATTTTCAGTCAAAGTTTTAAGCATCTGGCCTCCATGCTTATTGGTTTTTTTTTCTATCTATAGAGCAAGAATATTACAATTCAACCAGCAAAATCCCCTCTGCTGAAGATATCTCCCTCTTAATAGTCAAAAGACATCAAGATATTAAAGTGACTATTTGCATACCCCAGAAAACAATAAGACAAGCAAGAAGACTTGTTAAGCTCCTGTAAGTGTTAAATTAGTATGTAAAAGCTGATTAACAAACAGAAGGAAAACTTTAGACAGCTTATTCTAATGAAAATGATAAGCAGTTCATTTAAAGAGCACACAAAAAACTACATACAAAATATTTTCCATCATGATCCTGTAAAACAGTTTTTTGGGTTTTTTTTTTAGTGATTATGTTTAAGTCACAGACTGTTAGGTAATAATTGTGTCCTCTCATTCTACAACAGTTTCTAGGCAGGGCTCTACAGCAAAGGAGAACTCTTCCTTATTAAAGGTCACATAAGGGAAATGCTGAGGCAGGAAGAATCCTTGTGCTGTTTTAGTTATTTCCCACCTTGCCTTCTAAAGAACTACAAATACCTTCATGCCTTTTCTACTTCAAGAGAAAAAATGAAAAGCATAAATATCTTGAGTGTCAAAAGAAAGCAAACAGTACCATTTCTTTAAAAAATATATAACTGAAAATAACTACATTCACAGACAATAAAAATCAAAGATAGAAATAAGATGTTTCAACAAGGATATAGAAAGTAGATGGAGATTAAGTGTACAGTTATTAAAATTAACTCACACAATTAGGAAGAATCCATTGAAAGTTCAAATACAACAGACATCACATACTTAAAGCACTACCCTTTTTCAGTTTTCATGTGTACGCACAGGGCAGACACAATTATACTAATGTCAGACAGAATTTAGGTTTTGTGCTATGTTACCTGAGTATAATGGGGTTTCTAGGCAACAGCTATATTTAGAACAGTTAATACTTCACAATTGAAGGGGTCCACACCAACATGGGAAGACAACACATCTCATACATCTCCAGAAAAAAGACTGAAAGAAAAAAAAAAAAAAAAGGGAAAAAAGATGTACGTCATATTACACTATATAACTGAGGTGTAACTTCAAACGTGTACTAAAGGAAATGGCTACAACTGGATAGAAGCAATCTTCCCAGCTCCTTAGACCACTGCTTTATCTCCTACTTTACCGAGGAGGTTAATCTCTTCAGCACACAGAGGAGACTAAGTGCAGATTTTTTCAGTTATACATACAAGCAAGGCCAAGGAAGATACTGAAAGAATCCTAAAATTTAATTCCTTATAGATATCTCAATACATTTAAAAAAACCCAACCCAAAACCACAAAAAAACCCCAAACCTAAACCAAAAAACCAAAACAAACTCTCTAGTTCTCAGATTAAAAAAAAAAAAAAAAAAAAAAAAAATCTGTGGATCAGACAGTGATAATATGTGATAAGAATATCAACCCTTCCCTTATAAATTCTAGTGTGTATTTCATAGAATTTAATATAGAGAACACTGACTATCTAAAAACACTGCATAGAGAAAGAGTGAAAGAAAATAATTTCTCCCATCTATTTTGCTTCTTTCAAATTTTCAGGAATTTGGTTGCATAGATCAGCAGACATTTCTTGCACATTTAGTACTTCAGTCTCATCATTTACAGTAATACTAAGCAGTGCCAGAAACAACATCAAACAAGTTTTCATAACTGTCAGATAAATTTCAATGCAAAGGGCTTCAACTCTTCAACATGACAAATAAACATATCAGAAAGAATCTCCTATTTTACACAATCATTTCTGGAAAGATTAGGCTTTGCAGCAAGCTGAAGTTGGTAGTCCTTAAAAGGAAATTGAGACATCCATTGTCTTATCCTTCAGCAGATTAGGGACACCCAGCAAAGGATACAATCTGAACCTTGTACAAAGGCCTAGTTTCCTCCTCTACCTCCTTAGATCTTATAGTTAAGATCTTGGATAACTTTGGACATAAAATAACCTTCTTTTCCAGCAAAAGGCTTGACTTACACATCTCCTTAAAGCAACTACTTTTTTTTTATTATTATTATTATTTTTAATTTTTTTTTTACCAAGAAACATCTTTTTTCACCAGGAGAATTATTTAGACCACATAATTGCATTCAATTATTAACTTACCAGACCACAAGCAGATTTTAAGACATTTATAGTCAAATAATATCATTAGCCTGCTTTGCTGACCAATGAAAAAAAAAAAAAACAAACCACAAACCAAAACAAACAAACTACCACAAATACACATTGTCCTTCACTGCTTTCTGCAACCAAACTAAATTTTAAACTGAAAACACAAATATAGGTTGCAATATATAGAAAATATATACCACCTGATCAAAAAAAAAAAAAAAAAAAGACATAGAAGAAACTCTTACAATATCACCACACAAACGCTTGCAAAAACAAGCAAAAAAACCCCAGCTTACCAGAGGAAAGACTCTTCACTCCATAAACAAAAATATTTCATTCTCCTGTTCCTTTCCGGAGGGAGCATCTTATGGAGTGGCCTGTTTTCCCTAAGTAAATCTGATCAGGTAAAGCTGTACACCAACACCTTCCCCTCCATAGCTGTGAAAGATGAGGCAACAATTGGTGCCCTGACTGCTGATATTTGTCAATCTCTGCAAACTGCAATAGAAATGGGACTGGGGGGCAGGGAGGAAAGAGGGGGGTGGTGGGTGGTGGGTGGTGGGTGGTGGGTGGTGGGTGGTGGGTGGTGGGTGGTGGGTGGTGGGTGGTGGGTGGTGGGTGGTGGGTGGTGGGTGGTGGGTGGTGGGTGGTGGGTGGTGGGTGGTTCCTACTAAAATGCAGTTAATATTCTGGTGTTTAAAGTGTTACTTTATTCCAAAATATGTTATTCTTTTTGTTAGGTGCAGGGATAGGTTAACTAATAAACACAGAGGAGTTGGCCTACTTGTTTCTCTGCTAAATGCCTCTGGACTAGCCAAAGCCCCTCATTTGGCATATTCTTTACTTACTTTCCATCTCACTGCCAAATGGAATGTACATGATTTGCTATGTTTTACAGAGGATGCAGCAACTGAAGCCTCATTCTTATAACATAACTTTTCTTTCCATTAAAATAAAGTATGTACACCACTAGAGTCACAGCCGTAGTACAAATTCCCACAGCACTCTAATGAGAAAGCTCATCAGTCTGTCCTCTGAGCACATATTGAAGGTTATCATTCATAGGTTCACATCCAGTAGATATTCCATTATTAGATTGGAGTGCCTAAGGCTAGTGGATGTAAATTTGTGTATTCTGCTTCCCACTTGTACTGCCTACAAAAACAGATGTGCCTTAAAAACTGCAGGCAATGAAAATCTAGGCTTGGACATATCTGCAGCCTCAATTTCTGACATGTAAGCCTCAATTCATTCCATAATCAGGATTTAGCCCTGAAAGAAGTTAATAGAGAATCAAAGAAATGTAGAAGAAAAAAGGTGGAGACAAGTGGTGATGTATGAGAAACTTGCAGACTGAAATGGAGTAAAGAACACAGGTGGCCCTTCTGAAGAAAAGACAGAAAAAAAAGACAAAAGGCACTTAAACCACTTGTACAGATACTCACTGTAAAAAAACAGGGCAAGAATTCCAGATTTAAACAAACAAACAAACAAAAAAAAAGATGCATACAAAGCATTTTAATAATGCTTTAATGTTTTAATAATGAATACATGATGAAAATAAAAATTAATATTTGATTTTAGAAGTTAATGTTACAGCTCAGTGCTTTACAAAAAATTAGTCACCACATCCATTAGTTTGTTATTTATGTGATTGAACACGAGTATTGTAAAAATTGTTCAGAGTAATTATAACACCATTAATGACTCTATAAAGGGACTATTGCTTGCAGCTTTGGAGACTATTGCTAACACTTTTATTAGGTCCCTGAACATGTTCTGCTTTCCCAGAGGCAACGTTATGTTTTGACCTAGCCGTCTGTTCTTTCTTGATGAAAATTTATATATTTATTATTAATTTCATTGTAGATATTGGGTATCAAATATATTCTGTGTTTCTTTGACACAGATCTTCAATTTTATATTCATAGTGACTTCTAAGGAAGTTCATAATTCTTTGAACAGCAGTCCTCACTCATATATTAGATGACCATATTAGATTTATTTCCTTGAAACGAAAATGAAAATAAAAGCTATGTTTCCCTCAAAATTAGCCAAATTTACTGGCTTCAGAATCATTCAACTTCCAACATATGTCGTGCTTTGCATTGAAATTCACTGACATCTTCCTGTTTAACAATATCTTATGTATGTGCTTTTTCTTTCAAAATAGCTCTCTTTCTTCTGGAAGGAGAAACTCACTATTTCCTTCTAATCCTGGCAGTCTTTTCATGGTTTTGGAAAGAACAACAGTGATGAAATTTTGGATGATTAGAATATTTGGAGTGTGAGTGCAGAAAAATAGGATGGATCCCCCACAACACAGACTGGCCATGATGTAACATGATCCACCTTACATTCAGACCAGAATTAAATGCTTTCAGGTATTTGAGGATCAGTCAGGACACAAATACTTGGACAAATCTAATGTTGTGTATTTTCTGTTAGCCTCTACCATTCCAAACTAGGATGCACAGATCATTGCTTTATGTTTATTGTTGTATATTTGATATTAGGGTGACTAAATTGAATGGTTTAAGGCCAACTTTGATTTTCTTAATTGCTTCCCACTGTATCAGCCACGATTCATAATTTTTTTTCAGCTTTTACTATTTCATAATCTAGGGTTTACTAATGCTTTGGTTTTGTCTATCCAACAGCTTTCCTTGCATGATAAGTCAAATTCCACTCTTTCATTTCACTCCAGGAGTGAAAGCAGGAGTACAGAAAGCCACATAAGCACTAGAGTCTTCTACGATGCTGATGCTTAGGATGTGTAACAGAGGGGCCATGCAGACACCCGATGCCCAGTGTCATGTGTCACTTCTCACTCAGCTTGGGTGGGTGTCTGTGAGGTGGCACAACATGGGCAAGTTGATGGAAGTTCTTATGGAATCAGCACTCCTACATTTCCAACACCTGTAGCAACAACACGAGAACCCTACTTACCATAGCAGGTGTAGAAGTGAAATAAATAGAAATTGTTCTCAAAAATATAATGGTATTCATGTTATTTAAACAGTGTAGCATTCATGGTAATTTTCTTGGTTTTATTGTTTACATTCTGAAACAGTATTTGAGTAAAACTTTGATTTGCATAGCTCCTTTGACAAGATCTACATTTCATAGATGACATTTCAGTATGTTACCCAAAATCAACGTAATTGTTTTTACCTGCATTCTTTTTATTAGTTACTATTGTTTGAGACCCACAGCAGCTTGAAAACTCATTAACTTTCCTTGTTATAATGAAGTGTTGCAGTGAGTTTTGATTCATGTGAGTCAATGCCAAGTGTGTACAGTTTAACATATAAGTAAATCTTCTTGGGAATAAAGTTAAATCACTGGCCAGACATAGGCTTCACTCTTAGATAAGACAAGCTATGATCAAATTTGATACTAGATTTTATATAAATTAATTTATCTAAGTAATATCCAGTAAACTTATCCAGAAACCTGAATGATGTCTTTGATGGCAACAAACTGGCTTTTATCACATACTTAAATTTCAGCTTCTGCCATTTCATAAACCACTGACAGTGTGCTTATGTTTGTCCATTTGGTCTACCAGACTAGAGATTTTTTAGGTTATATTCTGTAAAGTTTGCTTTCATTACACTTAAAAATTTGTATTAGAGCTCCAGAATCCTACATGCACTGCTGACATGGCACTCAAGAAGGCCATTTAGACTCCAGGCAATTTCTTAAGATAAGATAGTAGGCCAAGAAATTATACTTTGCCATTCCCTATTCATATAAGAACTGAAACATTATTCTAAAAATCTGTATTAAAAAAAATCATTAATGGAAAGTTTTTTAATGCTTAATTTGTAAAGCTATATTTATTAAAAATAACTGGATAAATTATGATTAGTCATATATTAAGCAATGTGAATTGTTGCAATTTCCTTTTTATTCTCATTCTTCAATGTGTCAAACATATTCTGCTACTTATCAACATAATGTAATTTTTTTAGATGTTAATAATTAATTTTTGTCATGTAGAAACATGAAAACTAACAGCGTGACTGCATGTCTTTCAACACGCTAGGAAATCTTTTCAGGTACAGTATTCTGAAATGCATTTTTTACTTGGAACATAGTTTCATAGCTTAAAATGTGTTTTATTGTGTAAAAAATTATCATATTTTATATATATTCATTTGGCACTTCTAAGCATCCCATTTATGCATATAGCAAAACTGTTGCTCTCCTGCTTATGCATCTCATCTCTTGGATTTTTTCACATTCATAGATCATCTCCTGCGATTGCAGGGACAGAGCCTGTATGGCTGGTCTGATCTAGGTTTCATGTCATTTGAGGAGAGAAGACAATAAGGTAAAAAGTTTGACCATGGAGAAAGCAGGTTTTTCAGTGACTGCTGTAGATAAAATTTACGATAACGAGTAATGAGTTTTACATCCTCACACAGAGTAAGATCATTGCTGTATCCAGAGAATTGCTCTCCACGGCACAGATTTGCTTCCATTTTTTTTGCCTGGCACAATGGTTTCTTGATTGCTGATTGATTGATTATTTAAGTATTATGGTAATAAAACGAACAAGGTTGCTTGGGAGACAAGAATCTTTTACATAGACACATTGATATAGCTGGGGGAAAAAAGCATACAAATTCAAGAACAAAAGCCTTTCTACAGTCCATGATCAGAGAAACAACAAATAAGTAACAAGAGTGTGGGGGCAGTAGCATTTTAGAAAACTTAATCTGCCAAGGAAATTACCTGCACAGATGTATTTCATTGCCTGTTATCATCTGTTCTTTCATTCAAAGTGGATATCTATAAAATCTATGTCATCTATTCTTTTAGCAGGCCTGCGAATTCACACCATATTGCCACAAATCATGCACACATTTCTTTGTTATCATATGTTCCCTCATCTTCAGATGACAGTTTGATGTAGTTTATGAGCTTGCACAAGTCTATTCTGTATTTTTTTTCCTGACAGACAGTTGATTTTTTTGGTGTTGTACATAGATCCAGCACTTCTGAGTTTAGAAGCCTAGCTTTACAAGGACCCTAATGGGAAGCAAGAAGGGTTTTTTCAGATTTATGGCTGGGAAATTGTGCCAGAAACATCCCTTTATTGCTTAAAGAACCCCTTACACAATATAACCTTTTTGCTGTCGACAACATTTGGCAGAAGATAGTTTAAAGTAATGCAAAATCACTGGCTATACATCCTTAACTTGTGCTGAAGTGAAAGCACAGTTCTCTTTGAAGTTACTGGCCCAGACAGTTGTATCCCTGTTGGCATTCTTGTCAGTAGTCTCAGCAGACAAAAGCACCTCCTCTGTTGAATAGCTCTTGGTTAAAGTCCAACAGATAAGTACAACTGTCCCCACAGTTGAACAAATTCAGTGGACAGATTAAGGGATTTAATTCTCCAGCTTTCCCAAAGCTGTTCCTTTTGAAACAGTAAATTCAATGAACAGTAAACAAAATGTATAAGCCTTCCTAAGATATCCCAGGCAATCATCAAATTAAATCTAAGTATTATGCAAATGCATTCTTGGTATTTGACTTGATGTATTTCAGGATACTGCCTTTAAGCTTCCTAGTTCTCTACATATTATAGTCTTTTTGCCTCTGGTTTAAATACTGCAAAGCCAGACTTCCTCCTGCATCTTCAAAGCCTGAGGAATCTAACAAGGTTTGGCTTTTAAACTAAAAGCTATTTTGGCTCAAGATTAATTAATGGGTTAGTGCAGACAGTTAAAATTTTTGCTTACTTTGACTAACAGACTTAAATAATATTACAGTTTACATATTCTTATGGGATTATAACAAACATATAACAGACCATGAGAATGGGAAACTCCCTCTACAGGCCTGTGGTGCCCCAACAGGTGTTCAGCACTCCAGCGGTCATACACAGATTCATGACATAAACTAACATCAAGGCCAGTTTATGTTTAATATCCACCACAGAGGTCATGTCTGCAATACTCTCTGCATGTTACAGTTTGGGGGAAATTAGGCATTGAGGCGTGTTTATAATTCTGTAGGTCTTTTACAATCATGTCATAAATATGTATTACTGTGGTCTGTCTGTTGTATCGCTGACAGTAATCCTGAAGGTCTAGTTCTCTCATTATTGATTAATTACTTGTTGCTCATAAATGCTTCAACTCTGATTTAGCAAAAATCAAGTGAACAGAGAAGTTTTCCCCCATCTGAGTGATAATACTGAGTTTTATGCCATGCATCATGAAACTCCTTGGAGATCAGCAGAGATCCTGGGTCACTTTATTTTCAGGGAGAGAAAAGTATTTAGAAAACCTCTGTAAGTAACTGCTGGAATAATGAAGGCACTTAGAATGGAAGAGTATAGAGGAGTGACACCTAGGATACCTGGCAGTTCTGGAACAAGAGCAAAGGAGAGAAAATTCCTTGGAAGACAGCAAGAAATTTGGAGCTCGGGGAGATGTTTCTGCCACACATCTATACAGTAAAGAAACAGGGATAAATTTTGACTTGGATTGTAATCAGCAAGCTGTACATTACTGTGAGCAGTGCACAGAGGAATAAAAAAGCCCACAGACAAGAAGACCATTATCATTCTGACAATGAGATCTCTCTTTAAAGTCCTAATTTTTTTTCTTGACTTCAGATTCTGAAAAAAACTCTAAGGAAGTTACAAAGCACACACACTGTCTGAAACGTTTTGTGTGTAATATGAATAATAAAGTAGAACAGGCTAACCTGTGGTTTTTCTCCAAATGAAACATCCATGATGTGC
The DNA here is from genome assembly GCF_029207755.1 of Chamaea fasciata. Taxonomy (NCBI): domain Eukaryota; kingdom Metazoa; phylum Chordata; class Aves; order Passeriformes; family Sylviidae; genus Chamaea; species Chamaea fasciata. The sequence goes on from NW_027094086.1 coordinate 78,226,401, forward strand.
TGATACACACTGGTATTTTTAAGGTTATTCTCCTCCTGCCTGGACAGGATAAACTGCATTTAGGTCAATCTGAGGAACTGATTTATAGTGTCACAAGAACAATGTGTTTTATAGTGTTGTCTGACTTTGCCTATGTATTTATAGTTCCTGGTCCAGCTCACTCCTAGACAAGCAGCCTGTCATGCCTTTTCTTAATGTGCTCAAAATGGTGACTTTCAGCTGTTCTGTCTCTTTCCCTTCCAACTGCACTAGTTTCTAAGTAAATATATTTGAGTACTGAAAAACTAGATCCCATTCAAATTAGTTTGTTTCACAGTTTGATCAGTTCCCTAGATTTATGTTTCCTAGGATTTTATGAGGTAAATTTCACAGCATTGTATCATCACTGTATGAGGTATATTCCACAGCTTTTTATCGAGGTGTTTTATAAGATATACTTGATAGTATTTTATGAAGCCATCTTATCAGATAGCATAAATAGCATTTTAACAGGAAACTGGCACATGTCATGGTATACAGTTGCCTACAAATATATAAACACAGAAACAGTGATAGAAGATGTGAAGAGCAATTTTAACTCTCACTATTTTGAAGAAGATGATTACAAAACTGAACTTTCTCTACAGTATATCTTTTGGTACAAGGAAATGTACTGTACAATGATTCAAGCAGAGAGTTTTTTTGCTTTGCCTCTTATGTGACAGAGTTGCTCTCTCCCAGGTGTATTTCCAGTTCAGTAGTACTTGTAACATAAAATTTATGTATAGCCTGCTAATATATACTCACTTTTTTCTGATATATTTCCTGCTTTCTCTCCTCAAAAATCAGTTCCAAGTCCTCTGGCATAAGGCACTCCTGCAGAATTGCAGTCCCTGTCCTTACTCATCCAAGATCCCTGCAGCCAGTGCACTTCTGCATCATTCAAAGATGCTCTGAAGCCAAGCTCCCCAGGCAAAGTCCACAAAATTAACTCAGGCTTTAGACAAAGAAGTAGGGTACCAAAACACAGAAGTAAGAGGGGTAAAATTCATATGGTTTCCCTGGTAGTGGGAAGAAGTCAGAAGAAAGGAAGCACAAAACTGATGATTTATTTTTGTATTTGTTTCCATGGAAACTGAACAAAAAACCTCAATATTTCTAGTTTTTTTTTCTGTACTTCTTATGAGCCCACCATATTTGCTAGGGTAACCATGAAGTACAGAATCATTAGTAGACTTCCAAGACTTGTTAAATATAGAAAGGAAATAAGGAAGGCAAAGAGGTGGTATTTGGAGAATTTAAAGTGAGGCTAAGAAGGGTTGGAATGAGTTTCTTTGGTCTGAAAAGGAGAAGGGTAGAATAGCAAAATTATCTGAAGCTTACAACTGAACAGTCTTGACATGACTTGGTAGGAAAAAAATGCTCAAAAACCCAACTCAACAAAGATTTTAGAGCACAAAAAAAAAATCAATGAAAACAGCTTGTTTAAATCACCTTTGGATAAGCAAACACTGAAAGTGGCATAAAGTGATAGTGCTAAATTAACACCATAATTGTCTCCCATTTACCAATACAGTGACCTGTAAGAGCAAGTTCTAGAAGTCCATCATCCATCTCCTAGAGTCTTTCTAAATCAGCATCCCAATCTACTCATTAGCAACCATGCAGACAGCCACACATACATATTTACACAACCAATCAAAAAGACAGAATTTTAGAGGCAAGACAGGTTTCAAAACTTGTTTAGTTTATGCTGTAATCCTTTTTTCATCAGTTTCTGTTTTAAAAATATGCTATCTTAAATAATTCACATTTTCCTGTAAGATGCACTTAATTTTTTATTGAATTTATTAAAATGTAGAAGAATTGTGATAAGAAAATTTCATTTAAAGGTGTGCAAAGTCAAACCTCCTACATGTAAAATACCAGGCCTTGCAAGTTCATTAATATGTAAGATAAAAATAACAGCAGTGCACCCTTTCTTTAAGGTAGGACTATTGGCACCCATAAATTGAGCAAGTAGGATCGATCTTGTGGGTGACATCTAGCTGCCTATCCTGAAGTTCTGCACATAGAGAAACTTCTGAGAGATCTCACATTTCTCATTAACTCTTCCATCTTGAGGGTAATGAGGAAAATATAATATTCAAATTTGCTTCAGGGTACAAACTACACAGAACATTCTGGTGTGGTACATGGAAATGCCACCATGTCTTCTTCTAAATACATGCTTTTGAGTTAATTTTTTTTTCAACCAATTAAGTAATTATTTGAATTATTTGCAGCCCAACGCCCTTAATACTTACAGGACTAAACAAAAAACCAAACAGCTGTAAAAATGTGAGTTCTACAGTGTACGCATGATCAGAGAAAACAATGCTTATAAACATCACTGAAGGACAGGAGGAACAATAGGAACCAGGTTTCCTCCTTTGTGTAAAACTGGGAAACCTATCTGAGTAAAGTACTACAACCACGAGTATGGCAAATTATGTAATTTTTCCCTCAGCATTTTTCTAAAAGTAATGATTTTCTCATCATTTCAGGCACATTAATCTGTGTGGTCAAGTCAAATCATGTTTCTGCGGGCTAATAAACAGGGGAATAGAAATTTCAATACTGGTTTGCTGTTGATGCATGAGATAAATTCTCAAGTAAGCTCTCTGTCATCCTGATGCTCCACAGCAGTCTCTGTATAACCAATGTCTGCAGCAGTGTTGTTACACCAGTAGCCCCTAATCCAAAGAAATTTGACCTATGAAGACATAGTCCTTCTGTTAGGGGTTAGGTTTGTTCCTTCTTTCTCTAAAGAATTTTTTCCCCATAAGTTACCAAGGAGACCAAGTGTTGGATACTTGACCGAAACAAAGAGGTGGACAAAGTTGGAAGGGAGAGATAATGCAGGTAAAAGACAGAGCTTGAGGCAGGTGCGGGGTCTTCTTTTTCCGGCATTCGGGGAGAGAGAGAACAGCTGTTGCTGGCTGGAAGGGTTTCACTGTGGCCAAAAGGATCCAGTCCTAAAAAATCTACTATCACCGGTTCAGCCTGAATCCTGAGTTTTCCCTGCCACCCGCGGGAGCTGGTCCAGGCTCTGCCTCGCCTTCGGCTTCTTTGGCGCTGCTCCTCTTGCTACAGTGTGACCCTGCACCCCCTGAGCTGCCGGGACATCCTGCCCCTGCCTTCCGAGACACCCTGACATCCCAGCCACCAGCCCGGGACTTTTCCACTGTTTAAGCTTGGTGCTCTGAGAATCCAGCAGGGACACCGAAACCAAACTATCCTGGGTTTTGTGAAACAAAGCCCTCAAGGTTCTTGGTACTGTTTTCGTTTGTTATTAATGCTGTAGTTGTTTGGTGGGGGTTTTTTTTGTGTTTGTTTGCTTTGTAATACATACTAGTAAAGAACTGCTATTCCTATTTCACAAATCTTTGCCAAAGAGCCTCTGATTGTAATTTATAATTGAAAAAGAAAAAAAAAAGGGAGTGGAGGGGGGGTTTACACTCTCTATTCCAAAAGAAACTGCAGTTGTTTTTTTTTTATTACCTGTCAGATACCTGTCTTCCCAAACCAAGACACCTTCACATCCTGCTACTATTGATACTGCCAGGTCAGTTACTAGAACATCTACTGAAGCTGCTGTAAAAACTATTTGATAGTATAATGGTACTTTCCAGTGTGAAGGCAAGCAAAGATGTCATTATTGTGTTCTTATGAACTGTTTCATATCATGACCATTTAGTGGCACTGAATATTTTTTTTTAGGTCTGATATTCAAAATTTTCAAGTAGCACCTTCTGCCTGCTGAACTGTTGATGAAGTATGTGACTGAAAAGTCACATAACTGTCTGGCTCACATTATGCTTCCCATGGTGCATCACAAGAAAGAAAATGAAAAAATCTCAAACTTTGTCAGACTGCCAAAATATCTTTTATAATTCTGAAATCAGATCAGCTTTGTTGCTCCAGGATCAGTTGAAGGGGCAACACAGCTTGGCACAATCCATATATGATGCACGCACTGGTGATGACATTCTGACATAGATGATTGAGAAGTTGATATGCCACTTACAAACAAGAAAGAACTGGCTTGGAATGTGAAGGTCAGGGACAGTCTGGACAGCAGTGAGATGCTGGAGTTTAAGACTGCAAGAGAAGGGAACAAGACAAAAACCAGGATCACAATCCTAGATTTCATGAGAGCAGACTTTGGACTGCCCAGGGACCTACTTGGAGGAATTTCATGGGACATAATTATGAGAGAGAAGTGAGAGGCAAGAGAGCTGACTGATTTTCAATTTAACATATAACATGTAATTTAAAATAGAACATGTAAAAATATTCCCATTATACATATTGGCATTCAGTAATTTTTCACTGGGAGACCATACATAGGATTTCCCTGGGAGAACTTACATTGCTTTAATTTAGTTTTCATTCCTATTCAAAAAGACACTTTAAAATTATCAACTTTGCAACATTCCAAAACTTTATTATGGTCTCCTACCCTCCAAAATTTCTCATTTAGAAAGATAAGATTTAAATGATGAAAAAGAGAAAGAACTCTCCATAAGACAGATGGCAAATAACATAAACCATAAAAATGGTTATCATGAAATACCTTTCTGACATCCAAATCAAAATCTAATAATAAGTAGCAAAAGATGATATATTCTGATCCATTTCCTATGAATATATGTTTAAATATTATGCAATATTGTATTAGCACCATTTTTCAAAAAACTGTTCTTTCCTTTCTTTCTTTTTTATTCATAATCAGAGGAAAACATTAAACTCTACATTTCCCATTTGAAATTGAAGTACCATCTGGCCTATTTTATTATTCCCCTTTCTTTATCTTGTCATGTTGCTCACCTTGACCAAACATGGAGAGAAAAAAAAATCAATAAATATGGAGAAAAAGCAAGTTAATGTCAACATGTGAGTGGATGTACACAAATACAAGGCCTGATTCTGGAACTTGCCCTTATACAACTAATTTTAATCATGTTAGAAAGAATCTACGGGCTCAAGTGTAAGAGAAAAAGGGAGAAAACAATTTTTCAACCTGTCTAAAGGAAAGATAAAAGCTGTAATTTTTAGTACTTTAGAGGTCACTGAAAGGGTTACTGTAGAGGTGTCTGTTTGCAAGGAATCTTAGCTGCAATCACAAACCAACTACAGAGACACAGCAAGACCCATATTCTAACAGATTCAAAATTAGGAAATAATAAGTAAAAGAAAATGCACAAACATGGGGGCCAAAAGACAGAAGAATTCAGCTATGCTAATTACCATAACTTTTCTGTTATATAGAAATTTCATTAAATATGTGGATAAAACAAAACTCTAGCTGACAGTTGATGTCTGTATTTGTGATTCAAGTGATGGTTCGTTCCATGTACCCCCTATGTTAATCCCCAGATAGTTTACCCCAGTTACTGTTACCTATCAGTCATCTGTTATGTAAGCCCTGGGTCCTGTCTGTCACTTGGAGGCCTCACCCTGGGTCTAGAAAGTTCCAGTGAGATCGTCACGTGATTGGGCAGGATCCCAGTTGTTCCATCCTTCCCCTCCTTAGCTGGTCCCTTTATATGTCAGTTGTACGCAGAGCCACTCCCCAGTTGTACCCAATTGGTCCTTTGCTGTACCCTTCCCATGTTTCCACCCCATACTTAAGTTGCTGTCACAGGGTCGCCTGTGCTCTGTGAGGCAGGCTCCCTGGGGGTGAGGCTACTCCTTGCAGGGTGCCAATAAACTACAGTGCTTGACTCCTCATAGAGTCCTCTCTTCACTTCCTCATCTCTGCTCATGCTTTCATGGTACAAAGAGCACACGGGGTGGAAAGGTGTCTCAGGATACTGAACCGTACCTCTTCTGCGGCCGATGTCAGGGCTGGCCAGGCAAAGTGGGAGGAGGCTCCCACAACATCGTGACCATTGCACTGATGGACTTGTAAAAGAAATTCTTTGCATGATATGGGTAGCAGCAAACAGAGACAAAATAACAGCAGCACTCAAAGACCTCCAAAAAGGATAAAGCTGTTAAAACTCAACAACATAAGAAGAAAAAAATGTACAGTTTTCTGTTTTCACTTTTGTATGTTACAGAAGATGGACGGCAGCATTGAAAACTTGTTTCAGTATGTGTTGGAGTTTTTTTCTTGGTTTAGCCTGGAAGAGAGAAGATTAAGTTGAATATCATTCTAGAAATTAATTAAAATTCAGGTTAGTTTGGCACTTCCGGAAGCTGGAATCACATCTGACTATACTACAGTTACAAATAGCCCTTGTATAAAATTAGCTTCTGGCTAGGCAGGATATTACTTAAAGTGGTCCTCATTACATTTGACTATCTTTAAAAAAAAATCTGGCTAAATACAGTGGACCAACAGAGAAAATATAAGAGTAAATTCTTAAGTACTTTGCTGGGTTTTGACAATCAGGAAAGAAATAAAGATATGCTTTGCTGCTTTTTTGAATCAGGGTGAAGTCTTCATATCTAACTTTTATTCTTTTCTGCATTGTCTTTCAGTACCAAGAAGAGTTGCAATAGGGAAAATTCTTTCAATCTTCTTTTGACCCACAAGATGAACACCATAGTCTATTTGCAACATTTCTACATATTTATAACTTTTTCTCCATAGCCATATTACATGCATGTAATCAGGACATTGTGTTTTTAGATGGAGAGTAGTAAGTCAAAATTATTCTTTTCCTGTTTATGAGCTTTAGAATTTGTACATACATATACATGCATGAAGGAGACAAGATGTTGCAATCCAAAACTAAAAAACTCAAACTCCAACTATATGCATTTTTTTACAAATATTAAAATCCATAATTACATAAATGGTGTCAATGCTACATTTATCTACTAATGATCAGCACATGAGACAGCTGGCAGAATTTCACAAGAAATATTACAGTATTTTTTTTTTTGTAACCTATTTTTAATCATCCTTACATTTGAAGTAAGAGACAGTATGGGAAATAATAAAGGAAATTGAGTGAAAGCTTGAAGGTAACATAGAAACAAGCAAGGGTTTGTTTTGTGATTTTATGTACTTTTACAATCTTTTAAATTTCTTCTTACTTCTTTTTTGTGAAATTTTGTCTTTTACATTTTCCTTTCTCTAGTCCATGGCACGACAAAGCTACTGAATACTGACATTTTTTATATGCAAAAAAGAAATCATCTTGATTGAAATAGAAATATCCTTCTTCCTTCTTACACAAATTTTCAGTAATATGGTCAAAAATTGAAATGATTCTTCAATGTTGTAAAGAAGTAATAGCCTTGACAGTTAAAGACATTAATGACATTTCATGTGGCATCTATAATGACATCTTGTGACACTGCCATAATTATTTTGGTCATTACTATATCCTATCAGTAGCCACATTTACTATCTTTTTGCTTCTCATTTATTTCTCATATGTAGTTTCTTATATAGCAAGTGGAGAATGTACTGGGACATTAAACTTAGAAAAACCTCGCTTTCTTCTTCAAAGCAATTGGCTCCTACACAATTTTATCTGATGTTGCTGTATCTCCAATTTCTTTACATTTCAGACTATACTTGAAATTTAAAATATAAATTTGAGTCTTCTTTGTAATAAACCATTTCATATTTGGCTAGGACATGAATGTGCTACAACAGGAAATTTGTTACTAATCTAGTACCATTATTAGGCTGATATTCTACTGCAGAGAGAAATTGTATAGACAGTAAAAAACTAGTATTAGAACCAGTAATTCAAGCCTAATGAAGCAACATTAGCACTTTTATGTTGTACTTTCTAATTAGGAAGTCTGTTAATGCAACTGGGGCATTTACTTAATTGCTGTGAACAATTATTTTCGAATTAAGCCTAGTAATTAAATAGCATGATTAAACTCATGCTACAAGCTTTTTAGTAGATATATGGTAAGTATCTTGCTTGTTGTATTATGCACGGTAGTCAAAACTGCGAAAATCTTCTGATTAGTCAATGTAAATTAAGTGCAATGCCATTTCACCAGGAACGTGAATGAATATGCAAAAAGGGGAAAAAAGCCACCTCTGTTAGGGAGTCCAAATAACAGCCAGAAAAACTCTTGTAAAAACTAATGATATTTTCTCCTGATTTCTTCTGTACAAGGGAAGGTCAAGGAGATGAATGCAAATTTATCACATTAGCTTGCATTCCATGTAGCAGGGATGATGAAATAAAATGCATTTTCCCATTAAGGCCACAGATAATGCTGAAAACCCTTTAAACCATTCAATCTCTCATAGCACCTAACATAAGATTTTTTCTGATGAACAAAACTTTTCTTGTGAGATAACTGAGTAATCTGAATTAGTTATACCAGTAATAGTGAGACTGCAAGGTGATATGTATGACTTCATAAGACATACATGGTCCTTTTTATAAAACACAGGATCCCATTCAGCAATGCAGGACACTGGATGTAGAGTTGTGTCTCACATGAGATACAAATCCTGTTGTATGCTATTGCTTTGATTCTAATGATAAAAAATGCATTAAAGCTTGGAAATAGGTATTTTCAATGTTCAGATAACTAGCTAAGAACTTATTAAAAATATATAATGTTTACAGTATTAGAATCCCAGGAAGAAAGAAATAGAAACACTAAGACAAAAGCTGAGATAGTGCTCCCTTTCATCAAGTAATATTTAGGTGCAATTTATTTTTCTGCTACTAGCACACCAAATTAAAAAAAAAAAAAACCAAAACCAAAACCAAAAAAACCCAACCAAACAAAAAAAAAACCCAAACCACAACAATTTAAATAACAAATGTTCTATCCTTCTAATGAAAATATGAACATTTTGGAAAGTGATTAAAAAGAACTGACTTCACAGCATTAGTTTTCAAGTATAAATAGATCCTAAAAGAATCCTAAATATCACTTTATTGCAATCATTCAGCATGCATTAGCTACTATTCTTAAGTACTCAAGAAAAAATATAAGAAAATGAACATGATCTAAATATCAAGCATATTCAGAAACAGCTTGATCAATAACTTAAAGAGTGAAGACTGCAAACTGCCTAATGTGGCAGGATGGTTCAAAAACATTTCAAAAAATTAAATGGAAAAGTTTGAATAAATTTGGCCTGTGACTTGAATTAATTTTCCCAAATCAGAGTCTCTTTTAACAAGGCATGTTGTCTTGGATTCAGATGTCACTCAATATGAAATAAAATGTGAAAATCAGGAAATAAAAATAAGATAAAGAGAATAAATAAGACAAAAAAAGAGAATAATTAAGAGATTAGGAAGAAAGCTGAACAGTGGTTATATTTTAAATACCATTTGAAAAAGTTTGATTGAAGACAAAAGATGTTCCTTTTTTTTGCTCCTTTGTAATTACAGCAATCACCTTAACCACCTATCAATCAAAAATCTCTGGTTATTGGCAAAAAGTTGTTTCTGTTCTTTTTTTTTTTTTAGAAAAACTAAGACTAACACTTGGAGGTGGAGCACCACAGTGCTGTATCATTCATATATTATAAGCATTCATGCAACTTACTCGTTACAAAAGTAAACACATTTTTCAGGTTTGAAATGAACATGGGAAAGGAGGAACCTATGATTAAGTCCTATGAAAAAGCTGAAGAAGTTAATTATTGTTGGAAGATAAAAAGTTTACACAGCTTAATGCTCCAAATTGCCTGCCACCAAGGTAAACATCTTACATCAAAATCAGGATCTTTACAAACACTTTTGTCATCTGAATTTATTTTATAGATTTCTTCCCCTTCACACTGATCATTGTTATTCCTCTCTCAGCCAACAGCCAGAGCCCCAAGGCCACCACAGGACTCTCTAAGCTCAGCTAGTGTTGGGAATTGACTCGCTACAGGAAGGTGTGCTCAGATCCCAAAGACAAAGGTCAGGGTCTTTCAGGGGATGCTTTTCCCCACCACAGCACCCTGCATCTGCTGAGCAGTGTTTTGGTCACACAACTACCATGGTTACTGTCATTAGATGTTGTAAGACCCTGGAAACTTAAATTTATGGGGTAAACTGAGGTACCTCTGCTCTGGGTAGAAACAAGGGAGAGATTCCAACCAGATATTCTCAAGAGGTGAAAATTACACAAAAGTTTTTCTGGCAAAATACAAAAAATCAAAGGAGTTTGGCAGAAGACTTAGTACAACATAAAACATTTTTCACAGCATTGACTTAATGCCATTCAACTTAGTAAACTAAGTTTTGTTTGTACACATTTGATGTTGCATTCCATGAAAAGAGTATTAGAGGAAGAAGAAAGGGAGAAAGACAAAAAGACAGGAAAAATATAGAAAGACAGACATAGTTACCAGCTCCTGGGTTCCAGCAATATATATCCAGCTATATAACAGAAAACTCCAAGATGAAGAAAGTGTTAAAGAACAATGTGCTTGTCTCCAGGTGACCCTTCTTAAATCCTTGGCCCTTCATGGGCCTTCCTCTCAGGTGAGACATCCAGTCTCGGACACTCAGGGGCTGGGTTAGAAACACTGAGGGTGATGTGGAATTGATTTTTGCCTTTTTTGCTTTTATACATTCCCTATATTCCTTTCATTTATATTTGTAGCTCTGTACCCTATTATTGTATTCATAGCTAGCATTTTACCTACTCTATTAGACTGAAAGATAAAATGAATTCCCCAGCAGCTCCAAGCCCAAGGGGTCCTAGGTAAGGCTATCTGGAAGCCAAAGTTGAAATCAGTTCTCTGAGACATGTTTTCATAAATCAAGTATTGTTCCTATCTAAGAGGAAAGTGCAGGGGGAATTCAGAAGAGGGTAGAACCAGGGATGAATTACCTCATCACTTATGCCTGTAACTGGGGATTCTTGTCAGTTATGCTAATTTTCTAAACATGTAAAAATTGTATCCATTTATGTTACGTGTGCATCTTCAGCGTTTTTCATCCAGCAAGCTGTGCACCATAAGGATCCTTATAAAGGTAACCCCTTTTTGTCACCTAAGTGTGTCTGGCTCATAATTTTAGGACCAGTGAAAAGGCATCAAGGGGCAGCCTGCAGTGTGCCATGGTTGACAGACACTGGGGGCTGGGGGGCATGGGGGGCAGGGACTGTCTCACCAAAAGCAAGGCCCAACCCGCTCTCTGCTACACACACACGGGCATTCCAAAGTGTCTGGAAACATCAGTCTTTCCATTCCCTGACACTCTCATGTGGGACTGTGCTATCTCACCAAAGCCACTGCCTTCCATGCATTCTTGCCAGCCTTAACCCCTTGCCTGCCTCATCTTGCACAGCACAACCATCTTTTTCATCTGAGACTCCAGTACGCCAATATTCACCTATAGAAACAATCATTCTTGTCAAAAGACAGTCAAAGAAGAACAAATATTCCAAATGGGTTTGGTTAGTATGTGGTAAAACATTAGATAAATGTAGCCTAAATTTCCACAAACACGCTACTTTAATATATTCCCATAGAACATACCATGATGGAAAACACACTCGTAGAACTACTGATGTGACAAATAAAAATAAAACAACAAAACAGATATTCCTATGTCTTCAGTATGGCATTAATTAGACTACAAAATAAAAGAAAGTCATGACTACCTTCAAACTGGGATAAGACATATATATATTTATTTTTTAGAAAAAGCCTAATTATATAAGCATTGCATCGATACATTAAAAAATGACAATATACTTTATTGTTTACTCTACTAGATGATAACACAGTACAGTATTTACAGTTACATAACAAAACAGACTTTTTACAGTATCTTCAACCTGAGTTTTGTTACCCTGTAGCCCTGCAATACAGAGTATTGTCATTGATTTTTATTTACTCTGGAAGTCTCAGAAGGACTTGTAGGCTACCTCTGTATGAAATTTTCCCCTGCCTGCACCTTTGTTTTGCTTGGTTTAGCTGCAATAATCCTCTTTCTAATTGACATGGGGTAGCTATGGCTAATTTGTTTTGTTGATGTTTTCATGGTGTGATCATACTTCTAGAGATGACAGTAGCACGCAATTATGCTACAATGAGATACTTACAACTCAAATATAATGTTGCAGTACAGAGGAAAATAAGCCTGGTGTGAGAGCAGAGAGCTCATACCAGGAGGTGTCCTCATATCAAGAGATCCAGGATGCAGCATGGGGGAATACAGATATGGGATGCGAAGAGCTGGGACACAGGCTAGAGAGGAGACTTCTTCATCACTACCAACTTTCCACATGCCAGTTAAAGACATGCAGACTGGAGCTAGAAAAAAATGGCTTTGTTTTAGAAGGAGCAAAGGGAAATCATATCTAACAGCATCTAACATCCACAAAAGGCAACATATCTCTTGAGATGTAGTATGGAGCTGCAGGCTAACAAAAAAAGGAAAGTTTACAGAGCATGTTAGAAAACACACAGGAACAGACACGGATGAACATAAGGCATGTAAGAAAGAAGGAGTGAGGAAGAGGTAGAAAAAAGTATTTGCATTTTACTGTAAGAGGGGTGCTCTTTCCTCTGATCCCCTCCCTGGTCTGCCTCTGGACTCACTCCAATAGGTCCATGTCTTTCTTGTGCTGAGGACCCTAAAGCTGGATGCAGACTCCAGGTGGGATCTCATGTGAGATGAGTAGAGAAGAAGAATCACCTCCTTTGACCTCTTGACATATCAACCTCCTGACATAAACATGATCTCAGACTTTGACTTGCACTTAGAATACAATCTTTCTGTATCTTGCAGGGACTGGTAAGGAAAGTCAGTTTTCCTTTTTGTTTGTTTGGTTTGGGATTATTTATTTATTTATTTATTTATCTATCTATTTATTTATTTATTTTAACTAGATTAATTAAATTTGTTTACAGTTCTGAAGAAAGCTAGTGGAGAAATGTCTCGGCAAAAGAGGAGTAAGATGTGAATAAAGCTGGTACAATCTGCCCTTTTATTTCACCGATTCATATACTCTGATGCTTCCTAAGAAATACAGAAATATGTATTAACTAAGAGTACAAAGGGGAGGAAGCAGAATTTATTTGCATCAATGCGTTTCCTGTTGCATTCATAAGAATGTATGGACCACAAAGGCATTCCCAATGCACACAGATCTACATCGGAGGACCTGCAAGCACACTCTGTTGTTACAATGAGGAATTAATCTAAAAAAAATAAATGCATTTCAGAGAATACTGCAAATATAGTATTTTGAACATTAAAGAACTTACCAAGGCAAACACTTTTTATAGTAATTATGCTGTGAGCTAGGTCTGAATCACGAAATTTGCGTTTCTAATCTGAATTTTATATTTATTGCATTTGCCACTACTTTTCCCATTGCTTGAAATGAAGCTAAGCTGAGTAGAAAATGAGTCATTGTTAATAGTAAATTGTCCCTACACAAAGCCCAGGAGTTTCTAGATTTGGCAGCTATGTTTTTTACCATGGCACTCCATCTACTATGAAGTAAGTCCCTGTAAGCCATTTTTCATAGATGTCTTTAGTTAATAAAACTTCCCCAATATTTATTTATGTGGGGAAAAAATAAGAGTTTGAAATCATAAAAGTGTTCAAAGGTTTGTCACACATCAAACACACTGAGAAAAGGGATCTGAGAATTATAAAAAAATCATGCTAATTATACTCAGGGGCAAAAGACTTTGAATGCATGATATCCAAGAGAAATAAATGAAACAAAAACTGAATTATGCTTTCCAAAAGTCTTTTATGCATATGCCAGCCAAGTAAGGTATCATGACCTAAATATAGGAAATAATTAAATGAATAAAAACTGTTCTGACAAAAGAAGAACAATTTTACTGACAAGTATTAAATACGCTGCCTTAGCTGACTTCTCACTCCTTCACATTAGCACAGCCTTTTAGTTCTGCAGTGAGCTAATAATTCCAATTTAACAAAGGAAAAGTCAATTTATCCCTGTCTGATATTTCAGCTTTCATTTTGTCTATGTGCACATATCTGAGTTAGAGGTTGTTAATTCTTCATATAATGATCCTTTTGTTCTGGAACTACAAAGTATACAAAAAAAAAAAAAAAAGAATTTGTACCAGAATATTTTTTTCTTCAGTATATAATCCATAATATATATATTCTAAACTTGGTATTGTGATTTTTAAAAAAAATAATAATGTTGGCTTTGGAGTTAAATTCAAATCAGGTTATTTTTTTTTGCTGTAATTATTTCAGTAAGAATGAAAGAAGAACTTCCAAGAGAGAAAGTATGTTTCACAACATGGTTTATCCCAAATAAAAATATTTGACCAGAGCAGAGCAGACTACACTTCAGGACTCTTCCTTTCCTTTATATGATTAGAATTTTTACTGTCTTAAAAGTTTCATATAAGTGGCAAACGATTCAGAAGAATCCTCACAGTGAAGCTGTTACAATTAAAGTTAAATTTAAGAATTTAAGACACTATATCTTTAGCGATACGGATGCTACTTGGAAATCCTTTACTGGAAAACTTGGACATAATAGGTGCATCACTTCTGACCTGTAATATAGTCGATGGCACAAGTCTTTAAAGCATTTGTGAAAGCATGCTAAGCTTTGAAATATGAAAAAGAAGTAGTGGACTAAATGAAATTAATACCAGATTTAATATATTTGCACATGTTAAAAAGAATAGTTTTTAATAATGCACATCTTAATGCTATAAAAATACATTCTTTCCTCAATTCTGTTTGCATGATTAGTGGAAAAAAATTAAACAAAATTGATTTTGTATTATTTGGGGTTATCAATTTTTTGTCAAAATCATTGTCTTGCAGATTTTGTAGCATTTTATGTTTATTTAAAGTACCAGGTCCCCTGATAAATCAGAACATTGTTCTCAATTTTTTTATGTCAAGAGCTACATTACATAGTAGATATGGCTATGCTTATATTTACACCAGGGTCAATAAAATAGATACTAAAATCTCTGGTGTTATCACAGATGAGAAGAAGTTACATTACAGACAATTGACAACAATGAAAAAGTTGAAGCAATGAATGCCTCTGAAAAAAAAAAGTCTTATTAGGTATTAATTTTTAGGGGTTAATTATGAAAGAATTATGACTTGCAACAATTAATATTTTCATTAGATAGAAATGGTTTGTAGACACTGACAATATAACATGGAGGTTTTTATTTGTCCTCTTTGAGGACCCCCGATAATAGCATAGGGTTAAAATGTTTCTAAAATCATGGGAACTGTATACAATAGATTCAGGGGAGGCAGAAAAAGGTTGGGCCTGAATAGGCCTGGGAAGGGAACCAAAGCTATGTAGGCCCTGGAAACAAAGGTTAGGTTTTGTCTTTATTAGGTTATGTACAGAGGAAACTGCACCTGCATAATCATCACATGATATGATTGTTAATTGTAATGATTGTTTGGTACTTGAATATGATTATTGTTTAGGAATCATGAGAAATTATGTTGGGGGGGGCTGATGAAAACTAAAAAATTTATACAATAGAACGATATGGGTTTAATAATTAATATGTAGTTATATAATGAAAGGGTATAAAAACATGTCCATTTTGTATCCATGCTGGAGTCAGATTTGAGTCTCTATCCTGTACCCCTGATTCCCAGAGCTCTTCAATAAAAGCACCTGCATATAATCATTCTGTGATTATGTGTTTAAACGCTAACACTGAGGGACAGTTACTAATTCAACAGAAATGTTGCTTGTGTTTGTACAGCACCTAGAGCCCTTCAGAACCGTTCATTAAGCTAGAAGAGTTAACAAAAATTCAATTTAGGAAACTTTTCACAAAGGGAAGTCATAGGAATAAAAAAAAAATGAATATGTGAAACAAATTCCAAATTAGTGACTATTATGGAATAATCTAGAGTTAAATGACTCAAAATATGCAGTGGGTAAGCAAAACCTACAGTTTAGATAGAAGGGCATTTTACTCTTCATGTATGCACACTTGTACTTGATAGAAACAACAAATTATGTACATTTGGTAAAGTATTAGTAAAGTATTACTTAACCCTTATAATAAAATGAATGGCTCTAGAAAATCTAAAGTAAAAGAAAAAAAATTATTGAAAAGTCTCTTGTTAAGAGAATGAGCGGCAATGCTCTGTGAGCTATGATCAAGAGGTTTATTCCAAACTGATGGAATTTAAGTGCATCTTAAGTGCATCCATGATGGCCTTAGAGTATTCTGCCAGACTCTTAACCGTTATTTTTCTTCATTGAACTTGTTTTCTTACAAAACGGGGAAGAAGCTCACATGAATATGTTTGAGTTAAAATACAGGAAAAGTTGTTCAAAGACAGTGAAGTATTTCGTTTTTTTTCTTTCCACAGACACCAATGCATTCTATATGGTGAACTCTGCTGTAAAGTTTAGAGATCTATAAGTCACTCGTATGTATGGCATTTTACAAATTGGATGTTTTTTCCTCTGGTGTAACTAAGAGTCCTTCTGGGCTATGAAGTAAGCTGTATCACAAAAGCTGTAGGCAAAAATCAACAATTCTAAAAAGGAGAAGTTAGAGTGTGAGAGCCCAAATGGCTGGGAGAAGTGTGTGTTTTGAAGGAGAGAAATTACTTCAATAGGAATACACGATGCTAATCTCTGTAACATGCAAAGGAAATAGTGGAGTACAATAAAGTTAAGAGATAACTACTTCAGCAGAAATACCTTTTATCAAGCCATAAAAAGAAGTAAAAAATAGCACATAGAAAATGCAATATGGAGTGAATTCCAGTAAGATTAAAGTTGTATGGTTTAAGGTTACAGTGTTAAGAATATGGAGTTGGCTTCTGTATACAACTCTTCCTGCCCTGTGTCATTATTTGGGTAAGCAAGGCTGTCTAATCAACATGAGATCATTCATTATTCTTCCAACAATAATTCTGCAAAATTTTAGTCAGTACCTATCTCAGATTACTACTTTAGCCACAACTTCAGCTTGGCTTCTAGAAAACCATTAAATCAGCCATTGACACACTTTCATGTATCATTATCTCAACTTATCCCAGAGGATTATCTATGACTATCATTCTGTTGAGCATCATCAAGCCTATAGAAAGACTCTAAGGAAGTTCACTGTGAAGACTGGCACACATCCTATCCAGCCATTCATTTCTATATTCAGACAATGTATCACAGAGGATTGCTGCTGCTAAATGAAGTCCCAGAAGGCAGAGCACCTTACTCTGCCTTCAAACTCTGTCAAGAATTGTTACTGCCTGCTTAATTCTTCTGTGCCACTTAAGGACTTAGATATTCTGAAGACCATTTTTTTTTGTACACTTATTCAGCTCCTCTCTTTCTTTTTTTCCCAACTTTTTTTTGAAATGTGTTCTCCCTTACTTTTTATTATCAATAAGTATACTGTCAATCCTAAATTAAAAAAAAATAAAATTGTCAAGATAAGAGGACATAGGAATTTTTTCATCATACCAGGCATTCCTTAACACAGCCTTTCTGATTGCTGGCAATTATATTTTTCACTGATGAATGGTATTTACCTGAAATTTTGCACAATTTGTAGATCTTATCACAAGTCCATAAGTAATCTCTGGTTAAATTGATGCTCAGTGGTCTGGATTCTCATTCCTCCCTTGAACAGCAACTTACTCGGCTCCCTAGATATTCCTTAGAGCAAAGCATTCCCAGATCCCTTCTCAACTCTGAATCCCTTCCCAACTCTGAGCCTTGTCTGTCCTTGACATTGTTCCTATCATACAAGTTATTTTGCTTCTAAGATCTTCCCTCCCAGTTCTCAGACTTAATTATGCAATCACTAAAATAAACTGCTGGGTCCCACAAAACTCTCAGTCCACAGCTACTTCTGTCCAATATTTTTTCCAATTTATCTACAGACCTTAACTGTACAAGACATCATTTGAAGAAGGAAGGCTTTTTAGACCACACCCAGGATTTCAGGTAAGGGGGAGAGAGAGAGGTAAGGCCATCCAGAGTGTTCCGCTTGCACTGGTCAACAAGAGGGAGGAGATAGCTGGTAACAACCCAGTGTGAGTCACAAATGGCAAGGTAAGAGAATGGTGGCTGTCCAGGTCTTCACTAGTGTGACTGCTGGACACTGTACAACAGCCTCTTAGACTCTTTCAACCTTTGTCATGTCCTCATCTGCATGTGCCACTGTTTAGGTGGTCATTCACAGGAAGGCTGTTGAAATCTCAGTTCAACAAAAGAATATAGTGGCAGCCACAAAATGCTGAATTTCACAGAAAAAGAAGTATTTTCAGATGCAATTCACAGTTTATACATATTGCAAGTTGCATTGCATCTTAAAGGTTTTTGGACCTTAAGAAAAAAACCTTAGAGGTTTTTGCTGTGCTAATCAAAAATAGTGCAACTTCCCTGTGAGAAGGTTTGTACAGTTCCCTTGGAATCACAGTGGGGCAGAGTATTTGTTTAACTCCACTGTGAAATCTCTGCAGTTCCCAGAATTCCTAACAGTGGCTGCTCCTAGGCTGCATCAAAGCAATAGTACTAAACATGAAAAAACCTCATCCATGAGATTCACTGTGCTGAGATTTTAAATGGAAAAATTTACATCCTGTCATTATACTTCCTTACATCACACAGTCTCATGCTGCTGGATAGTTTATACTTGCTCATTTTACATGTAAGGAACTGGGGGGTGGGAATGACAGTTAACCTTGAATTCATGTGGCACTTTGGAAATGCCTGTGAGCCTTGGGAAAAGGAAAAAAAAAAAAAAAAAAAAGGAAGAAAAAAAAGGAAAATATTTTAATTACTTTGTTTGCCTGATGAAAATCTCTGGTAAGATTTGAACTTCTTCATACTGTTTTCAACACCCAAAATCATACAAGGAAAAAGTTCTTCTGACCAGCAGGTATGCATAATATGCATAATACATATTGTGCTGCACTAAGGCACAAAAGTAATGGATAATTATAACTGATGAGACTTTTGAGCACTTTCTGCTTGTGATCTTCAACATTAACTTAGATACAAATGTTTCATCATCTTTTTATAACTCACATTTTTACCATTTCCTTAAAAGAAATCACAATAAAATAACTAAGATATATTTTACCAAGTCATTATCCATAAAACCTATAAGCTAAACTCCAGATCTAGAAGTAATTCTGACAGATCCTTGCACTTGTAAATGTCTCTGTAACATCAGTGGGACTCTCTGGGGACCACTTCCATGAAGTGTATTCAAGTATATCTCTATCTTTTCCGTGTCTGGGAAAACATTTGGTAGATTGCCTAAGCTAAAATGAGCTGAAAAACGTTCTCCATCCTTTTGTCCACATATTTATTGGGAGAAAATTAAGGAGTTAGATAATATTTAAAGAATAAGTAAATACTGCTCAATTTTTTTTTTTTCAGATTCCCTTTGGCTTTGGTAGTTGCACATTATGATAAAGATCTTTCTCTAATTAGCCTACATAAGTACTGAGCAGCATACAGATCAAATATGTTATTTTAAACTAATATTTTGATCTTAAATTTTGATCAGCTATATTTCCACACTAGTCATCTCTGTTCCCTCTGTTCCTTCTGTAAATAGCATTATTATGGCATAGTTGAAGAATATTAATTTTAGATTCTCCTAAAAATATCATATCTATATCTATCTATATATATATATAAGGAAATTTCTGGAAATGGAAAAAAATCACTCAAAACACAAAAAATCAAGCCACAGCAAAATAGACCACATGGAAAAAAAATTAAAGGAATGTAGTTCCTTGGTAGGTGCAGCCCAGGAATTAGACGTGCCATTGTTGCTGCTGACTTATGTTGAGCTTATTGCCCACCAGGATTCCAGGTCCCTTTCATCAAGACTCCTCACCAGCCACACACGTGGTGACCTGTTTTGGGCTTTTTGGTTATTTCATCCCAGGTACAGGAATTAAGACTTTTCTTTTATAAACTCTATACTTCTCTCGCTAGCTCACCTTCCATCCTGCCAGGTCTCTCTGTGAGATGGCTTGCCCGTCTGCCATGTTCACCTCACCAGCAGCATCAGGAAACTTGGCGAGGGTGCTTTCAATCCCATCACCCGTCCAATTTATGAGCATGTGGGACAGAACGGGACCCAGTATCAATCCCTCAGAGACCTTACTTGCAATAGCTTGCTTGCTCTCTGAGCAAGAGCCATTGATTAACACCTTCTGAGTGCGAACTTAGCCAGTTTCCTACACTTCACACACAAAACCGATTCAATCTGTATCTTTCTGGTTTGTTGAGGAGAGGCCATGGGAAACAGTACTGAACACTTTACTGATGTCCCAGTAAAAAGATAAGTAAGGACATATTTTGACGTCTCCCTGATGTCAGTAAAGGTAATTCTAACTATGATTTTACTGCTTATGTTCCCAACATAAATGTCAGAAAACAAAGAAGGTAACAAATAAAAAGTTAAAACAAAAAGCTAAAAGCTTTGTGAGTTGGCAAGAAATATTTTGTAAAGGGAAATGTAGTGTAGGAAAACTCAGTATGTGTGGCTCATTACAAAATGAAAATAGATAGAAATTGAGAAGTAAGTCGTTTGCAGCGTACAACTGCCCTCACAAAGACATGCTGGACACCAAAAGTCCCTGGAGTCCAGTAGCCAAAGCCAACTGAAAAGGAATGATCAAAAGAAATTAACATCAGAAATAAGGATGAATGCACACTTTTCTATTTGTAGGTCATGTCTTAAATTCAACTTGTCAGGAATTGCATATTCTTCTCCTAGTGATGTCCCTAAATGGACTTCTTAATGGTTTTCTAACTTAGCTCTTTGGTAAATTCAGCTCCAAGTAAATTAAAGTATTTTCTACATTTAACGAACACTTGTGTAATATATCAGTAAAGAAAAACACCTTCTCAACCAACTCAGAGGTATTATTCCAATTCAGCTGTAGAATTTAGAGGGAGCAGATCAGATCTGCAGTGAACAATTTTTTTCTCTTATAATTCAGGATATAATAGCAACCCTGTGCTTGCATTCAAAGGAGCTGTACTGCCACAGGAAGCCCTATTCATACTAAGCCTCAAACAGACACTCAAACAATAATTATCTGATCCTAAAAAGGCATTTGTTAAGTATCTGGAGAGCTAAGGTTGTCAAAACCTTGTGGATACTGTATTTGCAGAAGGGTTTTAGAATGTGTGAAAGGGAAATAGTAGTGTCAGCTTTGAAATCTATGAGTGTACAATAAAACCAACCTGTTCTTATATCCATGAATTGCATTCTGCTCAGTCATTGTAACACCCTTTTTTTTCTTTCATTCCTTTTCTGTGGTACCATCATGGCCTTCCCATCCTTTCATATTGCTTCTCCTCTTCTAATATGAAGGTCTGAGCCTTTTTCCTATACTTAATGATATTCCACCTCCTCTTTATCTAGCATCCCATCTGACCTATGTTGCACCAGATGTTGAACAATTTTTAGAGTAAAACTCCGTGAAAACCTGGGAATTTGATATTCTCAGAAACTTAAAACAAGATAAACACAACGCAAGACTTTGTCACTGCAGATGACATGCTGGTTTGGTTTGTTATTGTATTAGTTAGTTTGTTTTTTTTAATTGAAAAGACCAGAGGGAAGTGAAGATCAACATGCTGAATATTGTTTCACAGCATGAACAGGTGTTATGAGGAGTTGATGGTATATAATTGAGGGAACAGGAATATTACTTAGTTCAAGCCTGTGGTGTTTGTACTTTTGCAAACACTCTTGTGTGAAATATGTACAAAATAAGCATTTTGAATGAAAACCAATCAAACAAAACAATGAAAAATCCCCAAGCCCCAAGAAATCATATTTTTTGCAAAAATAAAGGGGAGTCAGGAAAGATACACAGTTCTGTTGTCTTATTCTGAGCTGCAATGAAAGACCAAAACTACCAATTTAGGAGCCAAAAGAGAAGTAGGTCCTGTTGTGCAATATGGTGGAGTACATGCTTGCAATGAATTGTTTACACTGGAACACTATCTGTTTTAAAACACCTTTTCATAGGATCCTAGAGTCCTTTACATTGAAAAAGACCTTTAAGATCCTCAAGTCCAACCATGAACCTAACACTGCCAAGGCCACAACTACACCCTTGCCCTAAGCACCACATCTATGGGTCATATAAATACCTCCAGGGATGGTGACTGAGCAGCCTGTTCCAATGTCTAACAATCCTGTCCATGAAGAAATTGTTCCTAATATGCACTCTAAACCTCCCTCAACACATTTTGAGACCATTTCCTTTCAATATGTCACTTGTTACTTGGGAAAAGAGATCAACACCCACCTGGCTACTACCTCCTTTCAGGTAGTTCCAGAGAGCAATAAGGTCTCCCCTGAGACTCCTTTTCTACAGGCTAAACAACCTCAGCTCCCTGAAACTCCCCTCACGTGAATTGTGCTCCAGACGCTTCACCAGCTCTGTTGCCCTTTTCTGGACATGCTCCAACACTTCAATGTCTTTCTTGTAGTGATGGGACTGAAACTGGACACAGCATTTGAGGCACAGCCCCACCAGTGCTGAGTACAGGAGGAAAATCACTTCCCCTGGTCCTGCTGGCCACACTATTGCTTATACAGGCCATGATGACACTGGCCTTCTTGGCCTACTGGGCACACCCCAGTTCATATGCAGCCACTGTTGACCAGCACCCCCAGATAGTTTTCCACTGGACAGCTTTCTAGACACCCTGCCCCCAGCCTGTAGCCTTGCACGGGGTTGTTGTGACCCATGTGCAGGAACTGGCACTTGGCCCTGTTGAACCTCACATGACTGACTTTGGCCCACTGATCCAGCATGTCCAGATCCCTCTGCAGAGCCTTCCTACCCTCCAGCAGGTCAACATTCACACTGAACTGCGTGTCACCTGCAAAGTCACTGAGGGTGCACTTATTCCATTCATTGAGATCATTTGCAAAGGTATTAAACAGGACTAAACACAATACTGAGCCTTGTGGAACCCCACTCGTGACTTGCGGAGGTGCATGAGGGCAGCACTGAGGGAACGGCACTTCCAGCACTCCCCTGGAGGGCGTCCAGCCCTTAATTTAGTTAGTTAATCCGTTATTACTCATGGAGAGCATTTTTGATATGTTAATGAGCTTGGTTGGGATTGGTGGTTTGGTTACTGTACCCTATTGGTTCAAATCCTCTCCCCAAATTGGTTCCTTTTGGATCCCTTCCCCGATTGGTTAACTTTTCAATCCACATTCCTATTGGCTGTTATGTTAACCCCACTCCCTTTGTTGGTTATAAAACCCTGGCTCTCAGGAGCCTGAGGGTCTTCGGAGAGTCGTTGGTTCCCCATTAAAGAAGGCTCCTGGAGACAACCTTGGACTCCTGTGTTCTCTCCTACGCCGCTTGGGAATAGCCCCGCTTGGGAGATGCTGCAATCGCGGCGAGAGCCTGGAAAAAGAGCTGACAGGCTCGGTCACCTTGACGACCATCACAAAAGAGCTGATCACTCTTGTGGAGTGCCTTTGCCACTAGGATTGAGGCCGCCCCCCTCAGGGCGACTCACCTGGGAAGGTTGTGGCACCTGGAAAACCCCAGCCGAGGGCCTGGGCGACTGGCGACAATGACTAGCTACCAACTGGATGTAATTTCATTCACAAGCACTCTCTGGGATCAAACATACAGTCAGCTTTTTACCCAGTAAACAGTGGACCTGTCCAAGCCATGACCAGACATTCTCCAGAAGAATTATGAGGGAAATGGTGCCAAAAACTTTACTGTAGTTCAGGTAAAAAACATCCACGGCCATTCCCTCATCCATTTAGTGGCACACCTTGTCATTGGAGGAGATCGGGTCAGTCAAATAACACTTGCTTTTCATAAACCCATGCTGGCTGGGCCTGGTACCATGGTTGTCCTGCACATGCCGTGTGATAGCACTCAAGATGATCTGCTCCATGACCTTCCCTGGCACAGACGTTAGACTGACAGACCTGAAGTTTCCCAGATCCTCTTTCTGACCTCTCATGTAGATGGAAGTGACATTTCGTAACCTCCAGGCAACCGGAGGGTTCCTCCCCTTAGCCAAGGCTTCTGGGAAATGATGGAAAGCTGCTCAGGAAGCACTTCTGCCAGCTTCCTTATGTTGTGATCCCACTTCTGCTGCAGCATGGGCTCCTCTCTCCATGGGTCTGGCAGGTCCTTGACAGGATCCTGGTCCAGCACAGGCCTCCCATGGGTTCTCAGCCTCCTCTCAGGTATCCACCTGCTCTGGCATGGGTCTTCTCCATGGGCTGCAAGTGGATCTGTGCATCCCAGAGGTCCTCCATGGGCTGTAGGGGCACAGCTGCTTCACCATGGTCTGCACCACAGGCTGCAAGTGACTCTCCAGTGCCTGTAGTGCCTCCTGCTCCTCCTTCTGAGCTGACATTGGTGTGTGCAGACTTGTTCCTCTCAAATGTTCTCACCCTGCTCTTCTCTGGCCACAGTTACATGTGCCCAGTAACTTTTGTTTTCCTCCATCTTAAATATGTTATCACAGAATATGTTGCCACCACTACTATTTGGCCCAGCCGTGACCAGTGGCACATCTGTCTTTGTAGCTGCAGGCATTGGCTCTGCTAGACATGGAGGAAGCTTCTGAAAGTTTCTTATAGAAGCCACCCCTGTAGGCCCCTCCCCTACCAAAAACTGCCATGGAAACACAATAGACATGGAAACATTAATTTCAACGAGGTCTGAAAAGATGATTTTCTAAAGAATTCAGAATAGGGAAAAATATTTGTTTTTCTGTCATAGAATGCTGTAAAACATGAAATACAAACACATTGGCATTAGATTTTTACTCAACATTTAACAGTCAACTTTATTTCAAATAAAATCTTGGTACCACTGAATTTCCTAACACCATTTCATCATTGTAATAGTTTGTAATGTATACAATATATAAAATAGAACTCTCCAATCCCTTTCATGTAAGAGTAGATAATGTGCTGAGGAAGCTTTCCTTATAAGGGATAATGACCAGAACATTCTGGGTACAAAGCCTTTTGTACACAGGACACATAGTAAGACAGTGTGGAAACAATCAATGCTGGCATAGCAGAGTGTAACAAAAGACAGATGTCAAACAATATGACAATGCAGAATAATGGGAACAGGGGAAAGTGGAAAGCCAGAGCATGAAGTCTTTGATGAGATGTAGAATAGGAATTCTCTTCCCTTTCAGGACATAAACAGAAGGGTAGTAATTTGGGAGAGTGAGAGGCATGTTTACAGTCAAGAGTGCACTGAAACTCTAGGTCTGGATATGAATCTATCAAATTTGTCCAAGCCTGTTTTATGGTATTTCAGCATTTCCAACTCAAGTTGGAAAGCGCAAAGGAAATAAATAGTGTCAAAGCCTAAAAAGAGCTTAACATAAAGTTGGATTCTAAACATGAACAGAATTTTAAACGTCTATCCTTCCATTCTTTGTGAAATGATTAATCAAAAAATCTTATGTAACGAAAGCAAAATAGGTCCCTATAAATGTCGCTTAAAGACTGTGTTTATAAACACAGAAGGAAAGACAATCAATTTTTATTTATTTATTTATTTTTTCCCCCTTTGTTGTCTGTTGTTCTAAATGCTGCAGGTGGCACCAGAAAAAAACCTGGTGAAAAGAAGCATGCACTTCAATACCTTGCACAACAGGACCACTGCAGATGGAGATAACACTTTTCTCTCTAAGTTAATGCCATGCAGATACCTTTGAGTCGAAAAATAATCAGTTCTATATAAATTCAATTTGATGAGAATTCAGTGCAAAGAAGACTTAATATGAATGTTAGATATATTGCATTGAATTTCTGTTAAGAGAGAGAAAAACTCCACCTATTTACTTCTTTCAGCACTGGCTAAAACCAAGCCTTTGGATGGATTTACAGAATCCATTTCTGCACTGATCCTGAAAGAATCAAAAGCAATTACCAGAAAATGATAAAAAGAATGAGAAACAAATGCGCTTCAAACACTTTTCTTTCAGGAAATGGCAGGACCAGACATGCTGGCTGTGTCCCAATTTTAATATGTGTTTTCAGTTTAAATTATTTTTGTTCTCTCTCCCTGTAATTAAATAAAGTGTAAGTGGGGTGCTAGATACACCTTATCTCTGCAATAGAGCAATTCCCCTATTAATGGAAAGATAAGAGGGAATAAAGTGGAATGAAGCTGATGTGTAGCTGTGAATTAAGGCCTAAACAAGTACAGCAGTGAGATATTAATTTCGTTTGTGTTTCTCATTCTCTACCCCTAAGTTTTCCACTAATGTTTCTGTTTCTGATTTTATCTTAGGAAAAATAGAATACACAGTAGTTGTTTCTATTAGCATGAAACAGAGACATTGTGAACTAGAAAATTACCAAGAAAATACTAAGTTTCTGACCTTAGCTTTAGTCTTCAAACTAAACATTATAATGAAATAGATTCTTAGGATTTTCCAGATTTGGGCTCTTATGTGAATTTCTACTTTATGTAACCACATACTTCACTCATCTTTTTAATACAAAGCCTGATTCCTGTTCTCATTTTGTGTCACTTTGGTATTACAAGTCCAAAGTAGTAAGTAAAATCCATAGATCCTCACTCTATAGAGTAATTTTGTCTCTTTCTTATTAGCCTTGGCTAATGACATGGAACTTGCATGGAAGTGCAGATGTTGCCAGAGAGTGAAACTAAGTGAATACACTGTTCTGCTTGTAATAGTCACATTTTGGTTAGAAAAGCTCTAGAAATAAAATAAAACCAAACCTCTAGTTTGATGTAGTTACTAATCAGCACACAATGAGTGAAACATGGTATTGAGAGCCATGAACAGTGGTCTACTAAAAGAAAAAACAACAGTCAAACTGCACAGCATTTAGAAACTCAGACTACAGAATAGAAATAACTGAAGGTAGATGGTAAATCAGATTTCCAGATGAAGAAAGAAAGGAAAACACTGTAAATGGTACAAAAAAAAAAATTAGTGCATAGAAGATAAGTGGATTTTTCTATTTCACTAAAGAAGCAATGAGAAATGCGTAAAACAAATGCTAGAAATGAAAACACGTTTACACCTGGTAAAGGTGTATAATGAGTAATATAACTCTCAAGATAATGAAATGCAATTTTCCACTTGAAAACAAGAATCAAAACAAAAATAGACTAGATTAAAGCTGACCTTCTTATAAATATTCTAGAATGGTATTGCTTTCTTAATTAGAGACAGACTCATCATCTAAGAGGAGCAATGTCTCTGAGAAAGTAATCAAACAGAACAGCAATAAGGAAACTTCTTCCAGAAAATCAATGGAAAGTGAATCATCATCACATCACCAAAAAGACCCCAAACCAGTAAAGTTACTTTTAATTGAGAGACATGTCAGTAAAGACATTGCAACATAAAACTCGATGCATTCTTGAAAAATGCCATGAAAATCTGGGTAACATTTCAGGCCTGTATAGCCTCTATCCTACTCATCTTCATGTCTGACAAGTTTAATGACAGTTCAATGATATCTACACTGCACTACTGCATAAGTTTTTGTAGCTACTGATACAAAGTATAGTAAGCAGGATGGAAGACTCATTCAAGAACACAGAAATAAAAACATAAAGGAACAATGTCCAACAACTGAACAGGACAACAAATAAAGCCACTTAAAAAAAAAAAAAAAGCTACATATATAGTAAATACATACCTGCAACAGAGGAAAGCATCTACACGGGGACTCAGACACAGATATCTCTGATATGCACACTGTGCAATAAAGAAGCTGCAGACCATCTGGCTGCCATATTTGCAATCACACTATTGGATCAACGACCCATTTCAGCTGCATTGTAAAGCCAGCAGCAATGTGATTCCAATAATATGAAGCTTTAACAGCCTGGAAGATTGTGACTAAAGGTTAGGAGATATACAATGATACCTTTCTCTGGTAGGTGGATATATTCAGCCTGTCAGTAAAAAAACTTAGAGAACAAGACACCTTTCTGCATTGAGTTCATAATGGCTGCACTGAGTTTATAACAGCTGGCACACCAAGGTGCTGGAAGAGGGAGGACATTGCTATAGTTGCTGTTCAGCTTTCTAATAGAATGTGGGGAGAATATATCCTCTCAGTGAATTCACAGGCAGAGCAAGCTGCATTGTGTACATCCACAAAAGTGTGCAGACAAACCAGTGAAGAAAAGTTAGTAAGCCAGTGAGGAAGAAGCACATTTCATCCCTTGAGACTAATGCAGTACTTATCAGTGGATTTGTAATAGCAAGACAATCTTTAAGTAAGCAGAAAATCTAAATTAAGACATACTTCCTGATTTATCCATGGCAACATCATTCACATTGCTTGTGACACTAAATGGGCTCTGGGATTTTACACATGCTGTGTCAATTTTCCTCATGCCTTCTTCATAGGTAACACAGAACACAAATCCACTGTAAGTTTCCCTAAAAAAACACAAGAACGTGAGACAGTCAAGATTATAGATGATGATCTTATCCTGTAACAAAGAAAAATAAAGAAAAGGGAACCCAGAACCTTTTTTTTATTTTATTTTTTTTTTAATCTTTTTCTCTCCTGTTGATTAAATCTGGAAATATAATGTTCGGGAAAGCTGTGTGATGCTGAAGAAGGAAGCAGCAATCCACGAGGAAGGAGGAAGGAACGAGGAAGTTTCAGTTCAGAACTTTCAACATTTGCAGTTGGTTGCAACAGGATAGACTGGAGCTCTGGCTAAAAATCCGGCTGGAAATATCTATATGCTTAGTAATTGTTATCACTTAGTTATAATTATTACTACCCTGCCACAGTTTATGGGGAGGAGAGGCATTCCTACAAAGGGAGTGTCTTTATCTGATAGCCTTCAATGGATGTCAGTGGGATTTTCAATCTCTGTTTGGATTGAAGTGAATTTTTATGGCTTTCTCAGCCTTAGTATGCATCATGTGAAAAGCGCAAAATGGACACCTGTTGACTTCAGAGATCTTCCACCCAGACAAGCTGAGAACCACTAAAGAAAGCGAGAGTAGAAAAGATTTGAAGAGAGTCCATTAGTGGAGGGAAACAGACAACTATTTTTCCAGATTGTGTGAGTACACAGGAGAATCCCTTGAAGCCTTCAAATAGCTAATAAACAAAGTGCAAGTGTAAGAATACTTACAACCAATTAAAAAACAAAAACAAAAACAAACAACAATAACAGAAAAACGAACCAAAAAACCCCAATGAAGTTTAAAGAGGTACTTTTACTGGCACGGTGTGCTAATAAAACAGTGAGAGCTAAAGTGTACTTTCTAAATTATCAAAACATGGCTAACTTTGCATTTGTGAAGCTTCCCCTAACTGCCTTGAATATTTTCACAAGGCTGTTTTAAATACTTTCTCAGTCATGCAGGAAATCTATGTGCTAGCAGAGAATTAAATTAGGGTTTCTTAGATGCTAGTTGGCTTTTAAACCACCAGCTCTTACTCTGAATGGATACAATTATATAATGCCATTATCACAAAATTTTCAGAGAATGTAATATTCATAACACAGGATTTGTCCAATAACAATTGTTCATAAGATAAGATTTGTTCAATCTTAATGCAGTCTTTTCCATAAAGAATATTTTTAAATCTCCTCTGTAGCAGAGATATTATGGAAACACTTTCCAATGCAGGATTTTCTAGGAATAGGCTGAAAGGAATACCAAAGCATTTATGGTAACATCTTTACCTTTGAACTGAACAGCAGCAAAATTTTTGCCATTCCAACAATATTGTGACTGAGATAAAATATCTTCAGGGTTTACCATGACAAAACATACTTGATGACTGTTGCCATTGCAGGTAGTTTGGAAAAATCCCAGCAAACAGAAAATTGTAGAAATACTGATTCTTTATTAACTAATAAGTACACATCCAGAAACTTCACTGAATCTAAAAATGATGGATGTTCATGGCATTCACCAAATGAGATAAGTGATCTTGACTGAATAATGGTCTATATAAGTAAAACAGTTGTCGAACTGGATCATGTAAATGAGGTGGTTTGTAATAAAGATCATGTTATTGCAACATCATACTTTGGGAGCAGGAAGAAAAAGGTCAAAACTAAAGTTATTTAATTCACAATGTCTATTTAATCAATTACATTGTATCCAATAAACATAGTTATTGCAACTACTTCAGATTAAGAATGCTTCTCCTTTTCTTAAGTAAACTGTTTCCATGAAGATCAAGCACTAGAACAGATGAATACAACAACAACACTATTCTCAGTAACCACAGGGTACCTTTTGCTCCACTGTTTTTTCACTTGTTGCTCTGCAGTTTGCCAGGCTTGGAATAAAAAATGAAAAATATCTGCCTGACTACTTAAAGAGACAGCCCTTAACAACTGATTCTATTCTGTCACAGTAGTCAAACTAAACAATAGAGGTTTTTCGTTCTGAGTGACAAAATCAAAAAAGGCATTGAAATATTTCCTCTGCTGGTTTTTGAGGTATTGAAATACAAAAATCCTAGTGCTTGCTACTCCTGAGCACGTTGACAGCAAAGCACTAGACAGCACTTCTCAAAAAGCTCTTCTAAGATGAATAATATATAATATAAGCAAAACCCTCCACTCTAGACATCAATGACTTAGACGTGCCACCCTTCTTCACACTCATCCCCTATTAGACTAGATTACCTATTTGAGGATGATTTGAGCCCAAATTGCAGGATTTATTGTTTGTTTTTCAAAGAAAGAAAAGGAATGGAAAGTGCATTAAGGGGCTAATCCCATCCTCTCTCATATCTAAACACATTCCATATGCTGAATATAAAAAGTGTTCAGAAGTGCTGTTCAGAGATCGATGAGATCCACTCACAGATGAGTGGAGGCAGCTGGGGAAAAAAACCCTACATTTGTAAAGAGGGTATTCAGGTCATAGATTGTCATGTTCACAGGTTTTATGGAAACAGAATATATGTCAATAGTCTAAGGGAAAATGGAAATTTGTACTGTTTGGGAAAGTGGCCCAGTAAAATAGTTCAGTGATCCACTGTTGCTGTCTACTAGACACAGTAAAATAAATAAGAAAAATAAATAAAATTAACATCGTTGTGTGCAATATCAAAACAATATAGGTTTGAATGTACTGCCTTATTCTGAAACTAACCTGCATATTAATGGATCATGAAGTTGGGAAAATGAATTGAGATTGTAATTCTTTACTGGCACTAGGTAATACTAAAGAAGATATCTTAAACAACAGTGAATGAGTGACATAAGATCATAGTTTTCAACATCTAAAAAGGCATAAGGATAATTTGCAATTTTTTTTTTCTGTTATTTAAAATAAATTTTTTTGTTGGACCAAAATTTTTATGTTGAGGATATATCCCTATGTTTAAACTCCTTACTTGATAGGTCATTCTTCAAAGGAAAAATACAAGTTCTTATACAAGATACAAATTTTTCCATGTATGCATTGAAAGAATACTTATGACTACTTTTGTTTTCATGATTTAAAACTGCCTACTGGTTAATTGTTTAACATTTATCATTTTTTTCCCAGAGACGGCTTTGCTTGTTTTTTCCAACAGGTCTAGTTTACATTTGTTAGGATTTTTATAAAACTCTTTGGTTCTTCCAAATTGCTTTTTTCTGGTTTCATGTTTGTTTGTTTGGTTTTTTTTTTTTACTTTCTTTGAAAATTTCTTTTAGTATGCAAAGTCATATAATACGTGAATGTATACTCAAGAAGCACTGTTATTATCTAAAAAGTGTCAAAATGGGTATTTTTGCAGCTGCAAAGATACAGCTAAAAATAAATGGCTGCACTTTATTTATAAAGGGAATTATAATATGTTCATAAGAATAATTAATATTTACCATACTTACTATCATTCTTTTTGTCCATAAAAAAACCTGCTCACATTTCTGGGTTTTATTAGGCAATTTTCCTGTCCCTCAGACTTTTAACATCTCTGGAACCATACTTGTGACAGGTTTTAATGCTTGCTTTTTTCTTTTTCCTAGAAGTCAGCTTCTCTGTTACAATTTGGTGGTTAGTGATTTTTACCCTGCTTGAAAAACCTGTACAGTAACACACTGCTTGTCATCCAAGAGGTAGATCAAAAGTGCTACCCACTGCATGAGTAGTTGGCAACAATAAGGGAATTCCTCATAGGAAACTGGTTTCGTTTTAAATGGCAACTCCTAAGAAAAGACTTAGATGCCCTGAAATGTCACGGCATTCTGCTCTGAAAGACTCCTGTTTAAACTGTATTTTTCTCAATTAATAAATCTGTGCAAATTGTGTCATCCTGGTTGCAGAGAGGGAGTGAAATTTAGGAGCAGTCGTGGACATGGCCAGGTTGCTGATCATCACTGGGGGAGCATGGTTTTGGGGGAAAGAAAAAGGAAAGTACCACTGGAAGTACATAATTTTGTCTCCCTTTCTTCATCTGGGAGGATTGCCCTGAGAGCCACATCCTCTGAGGTTCCCCCATCCCCTTCCTGTTCCTCTGAGACGCAGCTCCAACACACAGTGCTAAAAAGCAGTGCGAGTGTGGGAAGTATCTCTAGGGAATGGAGCAGCAGAGGTGAGCCCAGTTTCTGCTGACCTGAGCCAAAGGGAGCTGAGACCAGCCACATGGAGCAGGGTGGAGCAGTCTGAAGTGTTAGTGCCACACGGATTTGAACCAGCAAAGCAGTGGTTTGGGGGGAAAAAAAAAAAAAAAAAAAAAAGGCAGTACAGTGCAGAAAATCGAGATTTTTTTTGGATTTGTCCATCATTGTTTGTCATTGTCTCAGGCCCAGAGATGGGAGTGCCATCCAAGGGTGCAAGGAGCATCCTCCATCTTGTCTTTGTCTGGAAAACCATGTGGTGCTGCTCTCAGGAACAGCTGCCAACTTTTTTTTTGTCCCAGCAGCCACATGGAACTAAGCTGAGCTGGTGAACACCTTTTCGTGTGTAAAGCACCTTCTCTTTCCATTAATATTGTTGCTATTGCTGTGCTTTTCTTTATCAATTGCTTTTTTCTTTCAGTAAATTGCTATCTGAACCCATACTCTCTGCTTTTGTACCTCTCTTGCTGGAGGGAGTGTGGGGAAGGGGGGGTGGCTTATTTGGAGTTTAATTTTGGTCAGGAATTAAACTACCACATACATTTATCTTCACAATAATTTTCAGTGCAAACCTTTGCAACTTTTTGAGTTCTTAACTGGACAAAATTGATTTTCTTTGACAGCTTATTTGGGTTTGCTTCAGTGACTCAAAGATCAAAAAAGCAGTCCCTCACTATCTCTAGTCATCCAACACCACCTGGACATTTTATGCTTCCTGGTGAACAAAACCTGACCTAGCCTAGCATGATGCTCTAACACATGCTGTCAGGAAGACTTGCTTTGATATAGACTTGTAGAGCTGAAGGCTTAAATGGGGCTTCTGGACAATATCTATATAAATAATCAAAGGAGAAAAATAAAAGTAAAAACCAAAAAGAAAATCTAAAAAGAAAACACAAAATCCTGTCCCATATGGTAAGAACTTGTCTGCTACAATATTTATACCTCACCTGAACCCTACTCTGTGCTAGTACAGATGTTATTGAGGTCATAGTATGGGAAAAAAAAAAAAAAAAAGGGGGGGGGGGTGGAACTTCCAGTAATTAAAATAACCCACCTTTGAAGTTCTATTTTAGATAGACCTTTTCAGTAATATGGTGTGTAACAGAGCCTATACAGAGTAACATTAACAGAACTGTTGTTGTTGCTAACTGTTATGGTGATGAGAAAGAGCCAGAGGAGCAGCAGGAGCTTCTAAAGATGCCTCCACTTTTCCATCAAAGTCAAGGACTGCACAAATACCAATCTTTCTGGTACAGCCTCGAAGGCTGACAACAGGAGATACAAACAGGGAGATGATGAGAGCCCATTGTTTCAAAAAATTGACTGGGCAGGCAAAGAGATGCAAAAATGGGACTCATATGCAGCTTAAGGATTGTAGCTATTCTACTTACTACTAAGAACAGAGCATTCATTTTGGCACTGAATGTAAGCAGCAAAGTGCAATTAAGTTTAAACAGATGTTAGTTTTGTCTGTAATGATTTTTTGTTATTTGTAGTATTCAATTCAATGCAGTGTCCAAATGTATTGCATAAAGTTTTAATTAGATACAATGCATTTTACTTGCCCCTATATGAGTTTCATTACAGTGATTATTTTAGGAATCTGAGAAAACATTATAAATCACCAGTTAATGAAAACTGGGTTTGTATGTTTCACTCAAAAATTTGATTGGATCATCCCCATATCAAAAAAATATGAGCAAATTCAGACTTAAAGAGACAATAAAATACTACTCATCAAGAAACCTAAATCAGAGTAATTTATTCCTCCTATTATTTAAAGTCAGAAGAAATGTAATAGGACCACTATCAGCCTGCATTTAGAGAATAGTAATGTAGAGAGAAAGCATCCAAAAAAGTTCTTTTGCATTTTGCTTCTTATTTCTGGCCATAGACATTTACTTACAAAACATTCAGCTGAGGTAGACAACTTCCTTTTTGCTCAGAACCAAAGACTTGTGATTTTCAGCCCTCTGAAATTGGCTTAGTTAGATTTTTTTCAAATTAAAATATTTGTAAAGTGATGAAAAGATAGGCAAATAAATATAAACTCATTTTCAGGAAGGCACAGGTAATTTCATTCAATGCACTTTCTCTGGGAAGCTTATTTGATGAAACATGCATTTGTTATCTTACTGATGCTTATTTTTGACTCTAGTTCACAAATACTCTATGTCGGTTTATCCAAGAGAGTTATAGGGATGGGGTCCATGCTTTATGTATTTGTGGACTCTGTAAAGAGTTTGATTTCCAAATTTTTTAGGCTCTCCATACTTCTTCCCTTCTTTTCACAATGTCTTCATTCTGTGGAAACGAGAAGCCATAAAAATTTAGATTATTGAATGATTTGGGTTAGAAGGGACTTCCAAAGATCATGCAGTCCACTTGCCTGCCCAGAATAGGGACAGCTACCAATACTTATCAGGTTGCTCAAAGTCCTATGCAACCTGAACTTGAACACTTCCAGACATGGAGTATCTACAGCTACGGACAACCTGGTCCAGTCTCTCACCATCACCATCATAAAAAATATTTTGTCCTTATGTCCACTCTAAATCTACCCTCTTTCAGTTTAAGATTGTTGTCATTTGGTTACAGGCTTTGAAAAAGAGTAAAAATTATGTCAGTGGTTTGTCTGTATTGAAGCCTCTAATGTATTGAAGACCATGCTGGGTGGGCAACCTGGTCTTGTGGAAGGTGTCTCTACCCACTGCAGGGGCATTGGAACTAGATGATTATCATGGTCCCTCCCAACCCAATCCATTCTATGACTCTATGAAAAGCAGTGTTAGAAATGTGCAGCAACACAGGAAAATATAATGCTTTTAATACCATAAATGGCATTAAAGGTTTATACAGGAAATCTTATACTAGTAAATCTCAGCAGCAGCACGATCTGTTTCAGCTCAGGCTATGTACGAATAAAAACCTTTTCCCTTCCCTCATTAGCCAATTCTCCACACGTGTGCACATAAATATGCTACAAGAAGCAAGCATACTTTAGTCAAAGCCCTATTTCCTCTCTTCCTTCTCCATCAGCTACAACATCAACTACTCCAATGACAGATTATTGCACAGAAGCAAGAAGTGTATTTCTTACCTCCCTTCTTTCTTGAATTTGGATTCTCTGGCAGAAATAGCAGCTTTGG
Organism: Chamaea fasciata; assembly: GCF_029207755.1. Lineage (NCBI taxonomy): Eukaryota > Metazoa > Chordata > Aves > Passeriformes > Sylviidae > Chamaea > Chamaea fasciata. Next base: position 78,262,072 of record NW_027094086.1, read on the forward strand.
GCTCTCAGACAACCATGCACAGGCAGGTGCAACTTCAACAGTCATTGCCTACTTCTTCCCAGAGAAAGTATTTGCTGTTTATCATGATCTCTGTGCCTTTGGGCACACATAAGCTAAGCTCACTGAGGATCCATCACAGCTCACAAAAGATAGCAAAAACACTGACTTCTGTTTCTTCAAAAGACAAAAAGCAAAATAGGCTCTGAATTTTGGCAGAATTCAAACCTGAGGAACTTTACCTTGAGATGAAAGCTTGAGAGACTCTAAGTAACACTCAGAAAACCCTACCCATAGAATTTCAAAATCTGTTTTTTCCTAAAGAAGACAAATGGAAGATACAGACAAATTTTGCCTCTAATAGAAATGCCTGGCAACAAATGGGAAGTAATCCTATTAATTAGATAAATAGGAGAGGGTTTTTATTTTTATTCTTTATATTACAGAAGTGTGTGGTAGGAAAGGCAGAAGCCTACATGAAACATATAGACAAGCATACATTAATACGGCAAACACATAATAGCTGCCCTAAGTTACAGAAATGCTTGCATTCTAAAAAAAAAAAAACCCAAACCCACCAAAAGCATGACATGAAAAAAAGTCAGTTAAAAGAGGTATTTTGAAAACACAAGATTATGCTCTGGCAGTTTTTAAATTATCAGACTAAAAATAATTGTTGTATATTGTCCATTCTTCTTGCCACTTGGTGTATGAGAAAATATTTTGCTTGAGGGAAAAAGGAGGAGAACAGGAAGAAGCCTTCCCTTTTCTGCATCTTGTGTACTCCCCTCCCTGTTTACATCATACAGCCTGTTTTGGGGCTCTGGCAAGTTGTTTTGCTGTCTCTGAAAAAAAAAAAAACAACAAACCTTTGTTCTTTCTGCTGCATTAACATTATGGGTGGAAATTGTATTTACTCAAAGTGGATTTAATGTACAGAATCTGCCTCCTTCTGCCTCTCCTGGTTATATGGCTATGTAGGTGGCCTTTAGTCAGGCTTGCTGCTAAAATTTCCAGGGCAATGACATATGTAAGGAAGTACCTGGATCTCTTGCTGCAATTTTAAATGCATTAAATTACTGTCTTTTCAGTTTCAGCAGAAGAGTTTGGGGTCAACCTAAAAGTTTCTTTGTTGGATGAGTCATCAGGTTTTGTTCCTATAGAATGACAAACATCTGACAAATGACAACCCGTCTAGAGATAAGGATACTAATAAAATAAACATCCAGTTCTCCAGAGAAGCATCATTCCTGCAACAGAGATTTTCTTGACTATATTCACAATTGAATGATAGAAAAGAGTAAGCAGACATTAATCTGGTCTGTTTTATAGAGAGAAAAAAGTGACATGGAACTCTGAAGGTCTAATGGCAATTTGCGCACTTTATCTGACTACTCTTTCAATATAAGAAACTATTATGAGAAATTACTGCACTGTTATGATATAATTTTTTTCCAGGCAATTCTAATAAACAAGAAACACAAAGTATATTTATTGCATTTTATGGCTTTGGCTTCTTTTATAGTTAAAAATAAAAACCAGAGATACTCAGAGAGATGACTTACGCAGGAAAAACTATGACTCATAGGCCTCACAAAGCAGATGGGACTTGTTATTAGGGCTGGGCAAATCAAATAACATGTATGCTGAACAGCATACTTATCAGATATTTCAATGACAGGAATAGTGCTTTATTCTCTCTGTGTCCTTAGTAATTTCACAGCAGTGCAAATTCATTCACTTCAGTGAGACAACTCCACAGGTGTTAAGAAAGATTTATGCAATGGCTACACATAAAGGGCTGTATGTCAAAAAGTTCTCCTGGTCCCTTTATTTGTTGTATTTTTCATAAACATCCATCAATAACTTCAACCATTTCAACACTGTTCTCCATCTTTTTATGTGGCATTTCCTCTTATTGTGGAAAAAATCATTCAAATACTTATACACATCCTAATTAGTAGTATAATTGAAATTAACTGGTTTGTTTACGTGATCAAGTGAACAAACACTTAAATATACTCCAAATCATAGCCACAGTGAGTCAGCTCTTAATTCTATTGTGTGATTCATCCCATGATGAACACAAAATTCTGTGAATACCCTACCATGCTAGTAGCGCTCTAGATAGTATCCTTGCAAATTTGAATATCATCAGTTTTGTATAAATTGAATTCTACTACAAGTATAACACTTTCAAATATCCTTAAGAAATTTACATACTTGTTCCCATTCTCAGAAATTAGGTTAAGCGTTGAAACAGTTTTATTTGAAACTACCGATTTTCAGTGAAGCTTAATATATGTCACAATTCTCATCTATCTAGCATGGAATCATCAGTATGAAAGAGTGACATAAAAATCCATCTGATACCAACATCAGTTTTTAAAAAGTAATGCTCCTAGCTTTCCTTTCATGACCTATAAGTATTTTCTCTACCTATTCCTCTCCCAGTACAATTTTGTAAATCTTATATAGTGGGTGAGGCAGCTGTGTTCTGTAGGAGATGAGCTGTAATTGAATCATCCAGACTGGGCCTCATCCTGAGGCCTGTCTAGGTTGTGGCGCAGATAGAAATTAGTGCCAAGTGTGTGTCGCATTAGAAATTTTCACTTAAGGTGTTGCTAGGGTCAAAGGGTTTCATAGTAGTTAACAAGTATAGTAATTGGTGTGGACATAGCAGCTACCTTAAACAGTTTATTAAACAATGAGTGTTTGCATTCTTCCCTGTGCCTTGTACCAATGAGAATGTATCTGTAAGTGTAAACTATATAGAGTGCATAAAACCTGCCATCTTACACAGAATAAATGAGAAACGTAGCAGTAATCATATTGATTGGACCTGCGTTTGCTCTGCCGACTTCCCTTCATTATTTCGGGGTTCCCCTGCGACTTCGGTGTTCTGCCATTCTCTATAAAAATGTTGTTTAGAAATTGAACAAAATAGGCACAGAATATAGAATATTAAATTTCCAAATATAGGATAAACAGAAAAGACCTGTAATGATACTGTAGACTGCAGAGTTCCCTGAGGACAAGAAACACACACCTAAGCTTATTACATTTATGTACAAATTGATGTAGTCTCTCTGGACTTAAGCAAAGCATTAACACTGGCATGTGTCATTTTCCATGTCCTTCTCCTGGAAAAGCTGGTAGACCATGGCTTGGACAGGTGCACTGTCACTGGATTAAGATCTGGCTGGCTGGCCAGGCCCAGAGGGCTGTGGTGAATGGTGCTGCAGTCAGTAGTAGAGCCCCACAATCAGTGTTGGGCCCAGTCCTGTTTAATACCTTTTTTGATGGTCTGGATGAAGGGATTGAGTCTAGCATTAGCAAATTTGCAGACCACACCAAGCTGAGTCACAGTGTCGACCTTCTGGAGTGTAGGAAGGCCCTGCAAGAGGGACCTGGACAGGTTGGATTGATGGGCCAAGACCAGCAGCATAAAGTTCAACAAAACTAAGTTCCAGGTCTTACATTTTGGCCACAACAACCCCATGCAGGGCTGCAGACTGGGAGCAAAGTGACTGGAAAGTTGTCCAGTGGAAAAAGGCTATCGCTGGTCGACAGCAGCTGAACATGAGCCAGTTGTGCCCAAGTGGCTAAGACCAGTGGCATCATGGCTTGGATCAGCAATAGTGTGGCCAGAAAGACCAGGGCAGTGACTTTCCCCCTGTACTCAGTACTGGTGAGACCGCATCTCAAGTGCTGTATTTATTTCTGGGACCCTCAAATCAGGAAGAGCACTGAAATTCTAGAAATTGTGCAGAAAAAGTCAACAGAGCTGGTGAAGGGTCTGGAGAACAAGTGTTACAAGGAGCAGCTGAGGGAACTGGGGTTGTTTTGCTTGGAGGAGAGGAGGCTCAGGAGTGACTTTATCACTCTCTGGGACTACCTGAAAGGAGTCTGTAGCCAGGTGGGGAGGTTGGTCTCTTCTCCCAGGCAACCAGTGACAGGACGAGAGGACACAGTCCTTAAGCTGCACCACGGAAGGATTAGGTAGGACATTAGGAAGAAATTCTTCACAGAAAAGATGACTAGATTTTGCAATAGGCTTCCCAGGGTGGTGGTAGGGTCCCCATCCCTGGAGGTGTTTAAGGGAAAACTTACCATGACACATGGTCTACTGACATGGCAGTGTTAGATCATAGGTTGGATTTGATGATCTCAGTGGTGTTTTCCAACTTAATTGTTTCCATGAAGTCTCTGGGGAAAAATCACTAGTTTCAGCTGATGCAAATGGGAATTTGATTATAAAACAGCATGTAATATATTCTTCTATTCTCAGAAATAGATTGATAGAAATAAAAATGCCTAGGGCTGAGAAGCAGAGGAAGCTTTTCAATGTCATCCTCTTTACTGTATTATACAACAAAGTTTCAGACAGCTGTGATAGGAAGATGATAAATATCGTATTTTCCTCTCTTAGAATGCATAACATAGATATAAAGAAACCTCCACTGACTTGAGGCTGAGTGCACCAAGTGATGCACTTCTCTGCGCTATTTATGAACGATTGAACAAAGCTGAATGCACTAACAGCTGTTGTACTGGTTACAAGCAGTTTTTCCCTCTCCAGCCACACGATATAACAAAGTCAAAATCGTGCTTCCTAGAGTATCTTGTTTGTCTCATGCCTGTGAGATTGTTTGCTCAGAGGGGCATCATATCCTCTCCATGCCTTTTGTGCACTCGGAGAATAACAATCTGCTGCTGCTGCCACTAGTGTTGCTCTAATTGGAGAATAATGCACTAAGATTTTGAGTTCCAAATCTACACAGAGATTCAAAATATATGCAAGTAGGACTTCAGGGTTTGGGGCTTGGATTTTTTGTTTGTTTGTTTGTTTTTGTTGTTGTTGTGGCTTTTTTTTTAATAATTCTTTGAAAAAAATTCCTAGCAGTACTAATGTACTGAAATTGCTATCTCAATCTCAACAAGTATTTCTGACAATTTTTTTATCACAATATTTGTTTCTTGGTTCTCCAAGAGCTTTCTAGATTACTAGTAATAACAACTGATCTTTCAGGTATCCATGAAAATTCACAAACTACTAGGTGCAAAGGAAAGAAGTCCCTGTTGATAGTCCAAGTAGTATGTTCACTGCAATAGTAAATGTGCTATTGCTGTAGATACAGATAAGATCAACTAAATTAGGCCTATAGATAATGATAACAATATAATGTATAAAATAAGTTTAGGAGATAAAGTTTATAAATTCTGTATAAGAATAACACCAGCATGCAGTGCTGCAATTAATTCATATTGAGATAAATAAAAGTTAGTGAATACATTTTAATTCTCTTATTTCTCAAGTTTTGAAGGACTGCAGATAAAGAAAAAAAGTGAAATGGTTTAGGAGCATATCATTGCAAATACTAGGGTTTGCTTTCCAAAAAACAAGGCAAAAGAAGGAATATGTATGCTCATAGGTGACCAGATTGAGGAACATTTCCTGTTTAAGTATTGCATCACCGTCATGGCCCAGTAACTTGATGCTCTACCCACTTAACCATCTGTCCTATCCTATATCTAACATATTAGCTATTTAACTTCAGAAATGAAATTTCTTACCAGTAGTGTTTCTTGTTAATGTAGAATGTGTAACTATTATTTCTGCATAAAAATATAAACATAATCATCCATTTTAGGTACATGAATTAGCTCTGACGCTATAAAAACTATAATTCTTATGATGAGGAAAAATAATTGGAGGAATTGATGACAAGAAAGAACAGTAACTACACTTTCTCCCCATTTACAGTCACACCTGCTTAGAGATTAAATTGTATTTTTATGCTACATTAAAACAGCATTTTCTACAGGAATGCATTATGTTTCTGAAAAGCAATTGCAAACGGCTTTGTGAACTCAGCAGTATTTTGTGTTCTGCAGCCAGCACTTGTGTTAGTGTCAATTAATCTGTAATTCTACTTCCAAGAGAGGAAAAAAAAAGAAGAAATGTCACTCAGAGGAACATGTATATACTTTTGTTCAATGTGAAGTTTGTTGTAAGTTTGTTGTGAGAATTTTGTCAGCCTTTGCAAGCTCCTGAATCAGGCAGACAAAACTATAATGGAGTGTTTGATCTGAATGCAGCCTTCTAAAATTGTCTCTTTCAGATGATTTGCAGTCTGGGAATACATATTTTTGTCTAAGCACTCCAGTGTCCCAGCTACTGTAGCACCTATGACAGTTTTGATCACCAGATTTGATTACATAATATTTATTTATTTATTTATCTATTTATCTATTTATTTATATCTTGTCATATTTTTATAATGGCAAAATAATTTTGCTCAGGAACCACTGATCATTATTTCTGTCACATCTCCTCTACCATGGCAGTGAATTTCTTTCTGTTTCAAGACGTTAGAAACATACCTGGATACTAGCAGGCTGTTCTTTCTCTTGGCATCTCAGTCGAGTGAAAAGAATTGTAGTGAGTGCATAGCTCCTATATTTACTATGAGATCTCACAGAGAAAACCATATACATTGTTTAATGTCTCCTAGAATCAAAAGAAACAGCAGGAGAACATCTGTTCTACAACAGTACACCTTGGAAAAAGGGATTATAAAGCTATTTTATCTGGCTGGAGTGGTTTCAATAATTGTGAAAGGACGGGTTAATTTAGGGGTTTTTTGTGTTTTTTTTTTTCATTTTGAGTCATGTAGAGTTTTGAGTAGTTTGGTCAAGAATAGCCAACAATTAAAAAAAAAAAAAATCCTTGTTGCTCTTAACTGCTAAGAGTGTGTTAGATACATGACAATGCCAAATTCCAAACCCAAAATGCCACCAGTAAGGTAATCATATGCATATGTGGATTAACTTAACTGTTTAAAAATTGGTTAAAAAAAAAAAAAAGTTGGTAGAAGTGATGAGCTAATATTTTGAAAGATCCATCTAGGCACCAGATTCGCTCTAAAAAAGATTTGACAGGCTCTCTCTTACATTTACAATAATAGCAACAATGCTTTAGTCCCTACAATAGCTACTTTTGTGCATGCTGTACAGACTCCATGCTTTCTTTTAAATCTGTATGATTACTTCCATTGAATTTAAGTATTAAGTATTTAAAACACATTAACAATACTGCAAATGCAAAGAAAAAAAAAATATATATATGATGTTCTAACACCATCAGCAATAAAATCTGACCTTAATAAGCAACTAACATTCAGAAATATAATACTAAAAAGATTAAAACAATTTGCAGGAACCACTAAAGGACCTTGAATCAATGGAGCCTCTGAATGTATCTCTCTGACTTACTTCCTGCTCAGTGTTTGTATTTGCAATTTGGCAATTTGTTGTTACTGAAGTCATTCTATTTTTTATCCAACGGCAGATAAAGAATTCAGTAATTACTTAAAAATTATCAGAGTTTTAAAAGAAATACAAGCATCTGTCTAACTACAAGAATACTAAGAAACCCAGAGCTAACCCAGCAAATTAATAAATACAAGGGTCATAATAAATTTGAATTATTTGGCAACTAGCTTATTCACACACAGAGAGGAAAAACATTACATATAGAAAGGCCCTGAACAGTCAGATAACATTCTGTTCTACGCAGAAGATGCGAATAAATGACTTCCAGAAGATCTTTCCAATCTGAACATTCTACGACTTCACATGTAAGCTCATGTGAATAATTAGTATCATAGTCTATACTTATATATACAAATTTTAAAAATGAGGGAGAAAACTGTGGTAGACCATTGCAATTTGACAATCTAGTTAAAAGATAAGGATGCACCTCCCCTTCCCCAAAATCCTAACAATTACTGAATAGAAGAATGAAGTCAGAACTGTGCAGGGAAGGTCTTTTTCAACAGTAATTACTGAGGATATATCACTTGCAAGAGAGTTTGCACTGCACAGCATCATTTGTCATTACAACTAACTATTGAAGAACCATTTGTTTAATGTCAATTATGTAGAATTATAGAATGGTTTAGGTTGGAAGAAACCTTAAAGATCATCTAGTTCTGCCCCCCCCCCCCCCCCCCCCTTTGCCATGGACAGGGACACCTTCCACTGTATCAGGTTGTTCAGAGCTCCATTCAACCTGGCCTTGGATATTTCTAGGGATGGGGCAGCCACAACTTCTCTGGGTGACCTCTTCCAGTGTCTCACCACCCTCACAATAAAAAATATCAATTATTTAATATCTTCTTAATATCTAATCCAAACCTACTCTTTTTCAGTTTAACATTTTTACCCATTTTCTTACCAGATGCTGTTATAAAAAGTTCTACTCCAGATTGCTTCTAGGCCCCCATAAGGTACTACAAAGCTGATGTAGCATCTCCATGGAGTCTTCTCCAGGCTGAATAATTTCAACTCTCTCAGCTTATCTTCCTGTTAAGTATTTTTGATAGTCTTTTTTGTTAAATACGGCAATTAACTTAAACTTCTCTCTTCTTCAAAGGATAGTTTAATGTTTACTATGTTAATGACCCGCTAAAAAACACTCTCATTGAACATCGGTGCTGTGAGTACAGGAAATGTGAATGAGAGAAACCAAATGGGTTGGAATAGTTCCCAAAAGTACTGAGAAGGCTTCTCTTGGCTTTTTTTTTTTTTTTTTTTTTTTTTTTTTTTTTTTTTTTTTTATGAAGAATAAAGGCTAAAGGTCTTTAACTGTTGAGTTCCACATCTTATTCTATGGTACTGAAGCACCACAGAATGTATTGTGGAAAGCCAGATAACCACACAAAGCTTCCACGAGATTTCTGTGCAATGCAATGGCATGGGGAAAAAAAAAACTTTAAATAATAAAAACATTTACTTAATTTTGGATGAGTGATTCTACATAGAGTATTATCTAGATATAGCATAGATAGCAGCCTAGATGATGTTTTACGCATTTGACTTATAATTTTACAATTACAATTTTACTAGGGCCAAATGAATCTAAGAAACATGGCTCTTTCCTTCTGTATTTAAATACTAAAATAATTTTAGGCAATAAATCTATCTTACCAAGTCTGAAGCATTAAAGTTCTAACTGACCCTTTCTTTATATACTCAGGGTTACAAAATATCCTAGTTTTCACAAAAAAACATTTATCTGTCCTACAATTCTGTCCTTGGAGAATAGGAAGAAAAAAAGATAGGATTTTAGATATTTTCCTGAAGTACATGAGTGACAGAAAGTTTGGCAGAAAACTGTTTCTGTGATTAGGCTGAAGGACATATGGAACTCCCACACACATCCATTACAAATGAAGTACATCTATGAAGACTTCCAAAGTATTCCAGATGCCACAGACTGAATGCCCTTGTAGTTCACAAAAAGTTCCTGACAGAAATATTGAACAATATGTAGGAAGAATTTGATGTGCGTATCTAAAGTCATCTTAGGGTGCTTTTTCAAACACCTAGACAAGTAGAGCCTATGTAGATAACAGACAAGGGAAATGTACCATCTCCAAATACAGCTGGTTGAAAGGAAACACCTGTACATGGAAATAAATACTTGTGACTGATAGCTCTGTGCAAGATCTTCAGGTTCAGAGATTTATCTTGCTCAGGGCATCAGTAACAACACAGAACTGAAGGAAGCCACCTTCCACCAGATTCTTTGGTGCTGAATGACCTCTGAACAACTCAGGGAGACAGAGATAACAGAAGCTCCTCTGAGTCAAAGAATAAAGAACTAAAAACCTTACAGAACATAACAGGAGTTAGGGAGCTGGTAAGGATCTAACAGCTCTTCACTATGCGCTTCAGTAGTGTTTCAAACATCACAGCTGGTTTCACATTCACAGATCATAGTAAATTAAGTACTTTAGTTGTACTTCCTAATCAAAAATTGTGAGAGAAGAAAAAGTTAGAAAGGTTAATGTCCTGACATCCAGCAGCTTGCAGGGTGGTCCTTTTCTGAGGCCAGGTCTGTATCTCTAACTGAGGACAAAAACTGGAGACCAAAAAGACTGAGTCTCAGGAGAAGTGCATGCCCACCAGTGGATTACCACCAAGATCGACCGACCAGCGTTGTTGGATCCAAGGCTTGTGATATCTTTCTTTTTCTCTGTCCCTATCACAGTCTTTCTTTCTCTTTTCCTTTTCCCTTCTGTTAGAGCAAATGTATGTTGTTTTGATACTGTCCATTTTGTTTTGCTCAGTCTCAAATTCAAATCCGTTCTGTGGTTGCCAATAAACACTGTTATATTTTCAAAGACCACTGTATAAACATTATTACCCCTCCTGTTACTGCATAGAAAGAATTAAAGCAGCCTACCTTTTTCCCACTGGGTGGGATGTGACAAAAATTAACAAAAATTTGCATTCTTGGAAATCCTCAGTGCATAGAAATTCTGAATAAAATCTCCCAAGAGTCATAATAGTAACAAAAAACAAACAAACAAACAAAAACCCAAACAAAACAACAACAACAACAACAAAAATCAAATAAGTTTCCAAAACCTGTAACACAGGTCATATTTTGACTTTACTATTTGTAAGGTTTACTATGTTCTTAGAAGATACTAACTGCTAGATTCTACAGCATAAAATTAAACATAACAAGACATGATAAAACTGAAAGATATAACCATTATACTTTTCAGGTTAATAAGAGGAGGACAAGGGTCAGAGTTAGAACTCACAGAGAGCAATGAAGCTTTTTTCTATGTGTGGAGCCTGTGTGGAACCTTATGAAGCAACAATATCTTTTATATCATCTTTCTTCCTTTGATTCCTAAAAGTTACTATCCTTTCTCTGCAAAAAGGAAGGATTTTGTTTATTTGTATTCTGTTTATGTTAAGGAAGTGTTACCAATCCATTAAGCAGAGTAACGATGAAAGCACCACACATTGTGGTGCTTTACAAAAATTGGCTTCTATTGCTGTTTCATTTATGAATTATTCTAGAATAAAAAGAGGTGATCTTAAGCTTTTGCCATCTTATTTTTTAACTTGACACCAGCTTGAATTATCTTTTACCAATTGTCCTCTGCAGTCTCTTCCCTGCTTAATCTGTTTTTTCTAGTATTTGAACCTTGATTATCTAATTTTCTGAATAAGTGAAATCCTTGAGTCTCAGTTCTAATGCTCTAAATGCTCTTTCCTGCCCTTTTCTTTATTGCCTCATTTCCTTAATACTTCTATCATAATGAGCTCCTAATAACTGCACACTGTATTTCAAATGTTGTTGTGATCACTGCTGTCTTTTTCAGTGCCTAAATTGTTTCTTCTTTTATTTAATTCTCAGGTAACACTGTAATTTTATTTTTGAGTTGAAGATATTAATTCAGCTTTTTAATTTTTATTTTTCAGTGGGGTGTAGATCCTGATATTTTTAGTCATACTGAATGTAAACTTCATTGCTCAAATGCTACCCCTGCTTTGAGATGGGAGACTAAGAGAAAGAATTTGTGGTAGTTTATGTTTTTGAGAGAAGAAGCATAGTATAATCAGATGCCCTTATTTTGGCTGGGAAAGAATTAATTTTCTTTTTAGTAGCTGATACAGTGCTTTGCTTTAGATTCAGTATGTGAATAATGTTGGTAACGCTCATGTTTGGTGGTTGTTATGTAGTGCTTACTCTGAATCAAGAACTTTTCATTATTCTACTCTGCCAGTGAGGAGCTGCACAAGAAGCTGGGAGGGGACATGGCCAGGACAGATGACCTAATGTGGCCAAAGGGATATTCCATACCATAGAAGGTAGAAAACAAGTGGTATTTCTTTGCCAGCTAGTGTTAAACTGCAACAGCATATAACATTTCCAATTTTCTAAATTTCTAGCTCTCCAGATACCTGCCAGCATAGTAAGTGGTTTGTGCAACTGTGAATGTATTCACATGTAGGATTACTGTAATCCCTAAAGCTGATCCTCTTGATTTTAACTTCCACTGCCTGGGGGTCATACTGTATTTTTGACTATGCAGTGCAATATCCCAACAACAGAAAATCTGCTGGAGAGCTATTGTAAAGAAGTGCAATAGAATGGGAATGTCCACATGTGGGAAAAAAACAGAAAGAACAAACTGGAGAGGACAATCCATAAGTATGACTTGTATTGATGGCACCCTGGTGAATAAATGATGAACAAATATCCCAGAACATCTTGGGACAACAAGGTTAGGAAATGTAAGACAAATTAAAACCAGGAAAAGCCAACACTCAGATTAAACAGAAGATTAAACTGTAAGAGATGCCAAAATGAAGTTATTGAACAGACTAGGGGACACCCAAAGAGGGGGAAAAAGCACCATGTGGTCTGATGAATCAGACATGCAAAGAAAAGACTGAAGTCATTGCCAGCTTGTAGGTGGCACTAAAAGGCAGACCTGAGACCAGCACACACTGCCTCGGCCTCCTAGCTCCCTGTGAATATATCTTGGCTTTGCTCTTCTTCCCACAACTCATTCCAGCTTCAATTTCTGTTTTGTTGGAGCAATGGGAGCAGCTGCATCAATAGCCTGATAGGATTTGGTATATTTTCCCCCAACTTAGTAAGCTTGCATATTATATTTCTGTTTGACTACCCTGCATGCAAGAAATCTTCAATCTAAACTTGCTCAGATTTTTTTCTAAAATATTTCCTTCCATCAATCTACAACAAAGACATCTCCAAACTCAAAGTAACTGGCAGTTAAAGAAAAGTGTCAGTGTTTCATGATATTTACAATGCAATGGTGCATGAACTAAACAAAAAATAAATACTTAAAAGGCACCTGCACCAGTTTTGAGGACAAGAGAGATGAATCAAAGTGTCTAGAATAAAACTCTCTCCTTTTAGGGGTCTCCTCAGGGGATTCTTTTTGTGTTCTCCTTGCTTCTCCCTTCCCAGTCTTCTCCCTCTCCCCAGATCTAATACTAATTTTGCAATTCTTGTAAAGAAGAAATCATCACCACATCCTGGGAACACTTTAAAGGGCTTTCTTCCCACATTTTCTGATTTGCTTATTGTCTGAGAAATTCAGTATATTGTGTGCTTTCTGCTTTGATGACCTTTTAAATCTTTTGTTGAACACAGAAATTGCACACGTCTAGCAGCTCCTTCACAGTCTGACAGTGTGCAATAGATTTCTGAATAATTAGCTATGCAGGCTAAAACCTTCTCAAAAAAATTGCAATAGCCCAAATAAGCAGCATTTGAGTCAATGCACACCCAAAACTGATTATGGATTAGGGTGATCAGTAAGCACAACATATCTATCAGATCAGGTATTAGACATTTTAAACCCACGCCTGCTTTTTACTGTATTAAAATAGTTAATTTTATACAGTGCCTGTCTCTTCAAACAGCACTGTAATACAAGGATATACAACTATGCCCTTTCCTAGCAAACTAATTGTTATGGTGTATCTTGTATCCATCTTGAAAAATATCAAAACAACCATCTTCAATATCTCTACTCAGTTCTATACAGAGGCATGTAAGGGACATGTCCTGAGAAGAAAGGAGGAGTGTAAAAAGTGATATTCAAGAACTGGTTTGGATATATAAGAAGATTTTTTCATCTCTTTTTTTTTTTTTTTTTTTTTTTTTCTTTTTTTTTTTTTTCTTTTTTTTTTTTTCTTTTTTTTTTTTTTTCCCCCAGAGAAACAAAACTGACCTAGGAACAAACTCAGAAAATTCAGCAAAACTATATAGACTTTCATTTTTACTGAAGAGTATTTCTACATCAGTTCCTTACTGTCATGCTTCACAAGATTTCCCATCAGAAAGTCAGACAGAATAACTATGAATTTTACATTAGCCCAGTACCTTCTAGGACTACATTTTATCAGAGCCAAATCTAATCAGAAAGTTACATTCTTTACTAAGAATGAGTCCCAATCTTGTTTTGTACTTTTTCATCCTGGACTCACAAATAGATTAGACAGTCCAAACTGTGTGGATGCATGAGGAAAGGTTCTAGGCATGTTACTGCTATTTCTGTTCCCTATCACTAGACAGGAAAGCAGTACTTACTAGATTTCCCTTTCTCTGGAGTGAATATCATCTGCTCAACAATGCACTTACACTATTGATAAACAATATCAAAGGGGTGGGGGAAAATCACACATTGCATGATCTTTTAATGCCTGTTCCATTTTTATGGTAATGTGCCTCTCCAGATATTTACAGATTAAACGGTAAAAGATCACTCTGTGACTGACAGATAACACTTGGAATAATTACCTATATGGCACTCAGTTGCATTAATAAAATTATCCTATAATCTATGTCAGCTAGATTTATTCTTAAAAGAAATGTTAAAAAGGGCATTTTCCATTCTTCTTGCACTGCATTCACTTGTGCTTTTTCTCAGGCCTTGCGGGAGAGTACCCTATGATTAACTGGGCTGTAAAAAGCTGAGTTACTCCTCAATTCCCTTCTATTGGATATTTGGAGGATAGGTTTGAAGACCTTTGCAGGGATGTACTGAAGGACTGTTATCTGCACCACAGTGGTTTAAACTCCAATTTCCCTGCAAAGCATGGTGTTATCAGACAAGACCAAAAGTTGAACTCATATGTTTGCCCTTAGTCCAAGATAAGCTAGCATGAAGGCATTAATACATTTAGATGAGATTTTTCATAAGTGAGTAGGACTTATTTAAAAGCCCAGTTAAACTTTGCAGTGAAAAAAACGTCTGGCAGCTGAAGGCATTTATGTGATTCGGGATAGAACATAAGGGCATGAGTATCACATTAAATTATCAGCAGAGATTTCAGTAGGAAACATACTTTAGAATGTGCTGCAACTTGAACACTTTACTGCCTACCTTTCACATTGCATTTTAGATACAGTATGTAATTTAAGGGAGAGAGTGCTCAGTTAAAATGTCATTTTAAAACAATAGGAACTTTCAATTTGTATCAATGAACTTGAACCAGGATGGATGGATGGATGGATGGATGGATGGATGGATGGATGGAAGGAAGGAAGGAAGGAAGGAAGGAAGGAAGGAAGGAAGGAAGGAAGGAAGGAAGGAAGGAAGGAAGGAAGGAAGGAAGGAAGGAAGGAAGGAAGGAAGGAAGGAAGGATGGAAGGCCCCAAAAAAACACCACCAGCAAAAATCCAAAGCAGATTTACAAGAAACTCCACATAAATTCTATAAAATTCTTTTATGCATGGAAAAAAAAATCACTGATCAGAATGCAAAATATGTAGTATGTCAGTTATTGCTATTGTACATAGGTTGTACTAATTTTAAACAATTTACAAATGAAGATGAGGTATGTTTGCAGGGGGTTTTAGCCTGTACATATTTTTTTTATTTAAGTTGGTTTCCTTATAACTTTCATAGTCACTATGAAAAGTAGAACTAGGAAAGCACAAGAATTTTAATATCTATATTCCTTTGAAATGTGAAATTTTTATGGTTTTGTTTTCATCCCCAATTGGAATAAAATGTCAAAATACTGAAAATTGGTAATTTAAAATAAATTCATTTTAAAACAGAAACATCCTCGTTTCTTTTAAAAACATTTGTACATTCTATATAATTTTATTCCCGCAGTTAGATTTTTTTCATTTTCAATTGCATTAACACTATGTCTTGGTAGTGGTTTACACAAGATGTTGTTCACCTTTTTTCACATGCATAAGACAAAACAAAGAACATTATTTTATAGAATGTATGAATTCTGTATTTTTTAATATAACCCAAAAGACTACCATGACTACACAGCATCACTAATTTACCAACCCATTTTTAATTTATTTGCAAAAGATTATGTGAGACTGAGAGCTCCTTGTGGTGTCCAGTGAAGATAATACACTCCCATTTACAGCAATGGTCTTTGGATGATATTCTGTTGTTCTCACCAGTGATTTGGAGAGAACATGAATTCTCAGATGTCTTTCTGAAATCTCCCCCATATAGAAGAAACTGCTTCAGATCATCTCATGAATTATAGCAGTTCCAATAATATGCGCTGGCCCTGCTTCAGAAGGCAAAATTTTGGAAAACAATCTGTCTTTCGCAAAGTGCTTAAACTCAGTTTTCAGTAGCCTGTGCCAAACAATCTATTTTGCATAAATTGAACTGAAGTTCTCAAAGGAGATTTTCTGTTCATGCTCCCTCGAGATTTTATAGCTGCCAGCTCAGTCCATGTCAAATTTACAGATAAGGGTATGACAGTCAAGTATGAACCTAGCTGGTCTCAGAAATAAATAAGGGAAAGACCCCAGTTTTTCATTCAAGTTCCTTGTGAAAATGCAGCCTCAGAATTATGAAAATTAAGCATGTGAAACATTGTTGTGAAACAACAATGGCTTCAAACAGAACAGTCCTAAATCCTCGTGAATTCTGTTTTACCATTGAAAATTCTCTGGTCTTCTTATCGTTTAGTAAATTGCTTTTCTCTGTCCTTTCATTTCTTCGCATCTTCAGTAGAAATAAAACCTTTCCTCCACTGCACCTTGCTCTGCTTTATTCCCTTTCAGTCTTTCACTATATATTGCATGGTTTCACACAAGAATAAAATTTTCATCTCTCTATATATCCTTCAAACTCTTTGCTGACAGGACAAATTTGTTAATTGCTTATGAATAAATAGCTAATGCTTGAATTACACATAAAGCATAGACAATTGTGAGCTTCTGGTGCCAAGTGTTTCCCTTCTGCAATTATTGATGCAGAGTGACACTGACTTTCCTCAGAAAAGGCACATGGCATTTCTTTATGCAGCCTATTAAGATAATATTATCGAATGGTCAAAGACATTTTTATACTTTGTTCCTGTTGGAACCAGTCCACACATGAAGCATAGCAATATAAGAAATTGTAGACAGCTTACACTCTCTCCCAGTCTATGTATCTATCCAAAAGCTTTAAAGAGTGCAAGGCTGATCCTTCTTCAATCCTCTGGAAAGCAGACTCTCCTAAAATAAAATATAAATCACTAAACCTGCACCTTAGATGCACTTTGCACTGGGCCTGCACTGATCAGTCACAATCACTTTTTGTGTCAACTTCACGATGTTTGATATATATAATATGTCTTGAAAAAAATCTGTAAATTGCCATTATAGCTCCATGCCAGCACCATATAACTACTCATAGCTGGACAGGTGCTCTATGAAACTACTGAAAAAAAATCCAATTGTCAATTCTTGACACTCACAAAATATATTCTTTAAACTGATTTTTAAAGTGCTATCCAAACGCAAGCTCTAACACAGCAAATGGTTCTGTGCAGAAAAACTCTGATTTCTACAAAAAAAGTCAGAACCTTTGAGCTTAGGGAAGCTGGGAAAATCAGTCACTTTAAACATCTCTGATTACATTTTCATACACCATCTTGTTACTTTTATGCACACGGGGTACATTATCACAAGTTCATTCAGTGATTAAAGATTTGATAACTTTTGATTAGAAGGATAGAGCATCCCTCCTATGAGGAATGGCTAAAGGACTGGGTTTCTTCAGAGAAAAGAGAAGGCTGAGGGATGACCTACTTCTGGCCTTTCAGTACTGGAAGGGAACCTGCAAGATGCAGAGAGACTGTTTACAAGGGTGTGTAGTGACAGCACAAGGGGGAATGGCTTCAAATGGAACTAGTAGGTTTAGATTAGATGGATAAAATTTTTTGATGTGAGATTGGTGGGTGGTGGGGCACTGGAACAGGTTGGAAGTTATGAACACCCCATCCATCTCTGGAAGTGTTCAAGGCTAGGTTGCATGGAGCTCTGAGCAACCTGGTCTAGTGGAAGGTGTCCCTGTACATGGAAGGGGTGTTGGGGAAATCAGAGATCTTTAAGGTGCCTTTCAACCCAGACCCCTCTATGATTCTATGGACTCTAATAATTATTAGTCAATGCTTCAGTCAGGATAATGCATAGCAAAGCAGATGTATGCATGACCACGCTTTCATGCTGTTAGCACTCGAGATTGACCAAGGGAGAATGAACTTCACTGGAGAAGCCAGGTAGCTGCCCTTTGCTTGGGTTCAGCTCAGACACACTGCCATGGAAATCCTGCAGACCAGTAAACACAACCTGATAATTGTTAATAACAGGCCACAGGTTCTGTGCTAGGCTAAATCCTGCCTTTTGGCACTGAGGCCTGACTGGACACAGTGGTACTCTGCCAACCCTTTCACTGTTAAACATCACTTAACTATTGACAGCAGTAGCTCTTCTAAAGCACTGGCAGAGGATGCATAAAATTATCCTGTGGGTGGGCTGCCATGGGTTTGTCAGTCTTGCCTTAAACACACCCACATAGTGCAGTTAATGTTATCTATGCACCTCAGGTCCGTGTGTCTCAGCTAAATTTAAACCAGGTATGACGCTGCTGTCAGTGTAGCTGCAGTGACAGCACAGCCTGCAACAATTCACTAGCAACACCACCAGGAGCTTTGTGGTGCCATGCCCAAGCTGTCAGCAGCTGCGGAGGGGTTCAAACACAGTTCCTCTTTAGCCCATACATTATCTCCTACAGGTGTAGTCGGTTCAGAGACAAGAAGAAAGAGGTACTCAGAATATATTTATGGTGTGTAAAGGTTTTTCCTAAGGATAGGGATCTCCAGCGAACCTGCAATAAAACACACATTGATTTAGCAATTTACTGCAAGTCAGTTGTAGGTCACTGGTGGGGTGAGGGAGAAGCTCCAGTCCTGATTTGACAACACTAAGACCATCTGTAGCTGGAGAATTGGTTGCGATGGTTCAGCTATCTACTTTGCATATTTAGAGAAATAAAAGGCTAGTTATTAAAATGTTAAATATATTACGATTTACTTAGCTACTGCATATGCATGACTAAAAGCATTATTCTTGGATACATATAATGGGTTTAATTATGATAACCTAATTTCATCAAGACAATTATAAAGGATCTGGTGAGACCATTGGAAGAATTTAAGTAGCTTCAGCTTCTTAATTCAAGTAGTTTGAGCTTAAATTGGTTTTGCTTGTATCTTTGACAAAGTTATTGTAGATATTTACTTTTTATGAAAAAAAATTTAACCTAAATCAGCATCTGGTTACCAAATTAAAAAGGTTTCTTTTTTTCTCTATAAACATGAAATACAGAAATATTTCAGGGTTCAGATAATTTTCAAGAGAAGTGACGTAAATCCCACCATATCCAAAATAATTCTCCTGGAATATGAAACCAAGGATATGGAGTCTCATCCTTTTGCCCTAGTACAGTACTTCAACAGGGTTAATGAAAATTCACAGTAATTTAAACAAATTAAACATGAGATCAAAATCAAGTTATCAGATACACCAGAGATTTTTTCTTTATTTTCAGGTAGTAATCTTCTTACTGATTAAGAAACATTGTAATTATACTTGTTCACAGTAATCAAGCAGTATTAGTCACCAATATTATTTTAACACTGCAACTTAAATACAATTTTTTCACAGAGTAGTCAGAACTGCAACAATAATGGTGAACTACAGAATACATTATTTAGTTCTGTTATTCTATAAGTGCACAACAGTTTCTTGGGCAAGCTTTCTGGCATGCAAGTAAAAAGCCAGACTTCTAAGTACCACAAATATGTCTTTGAGGGTTATTTTCAATTAGTTATCACATAGGTAGATCTCACTGCTGATGGAAAAAAGTAGAGGAAAAAAATAAATTAGGTGTCCCAAAGATGAAAAGTATTTTTTACTAAAAGAAAAAAAAAAATCACCGCAAAAAAACCCCCACAAAAAAACCCAAAAAAAACACCCCCCCCAAAAAAAAAAAAAAAAAAAAACCAAAAAAAAAAAAAAAAACCAAAAAAAAAAAACAACCTCCCAACAAAAACTTGGAAGAATCTACATGGAAAATCAATGGCTATCCACTAGGAAGACCAAAGATTAATCTTTGAATGAAAAAGGAAGATCACCTCAGCTAACATCAGATGTTAACAAGTATGCATGTCCAACTCTCCTAGTTACCCTAAATTCCTTCTGTAGTCAGTGGAAAATAACAGACTTGTGTATGTAATTTTCTTTTTTTCCACTTGTACTCTTAATCTTCTTCAATGAAATTTCTCTGAAGGGATATTTTACTTCCCTGTTAATTCCAGCATAGCAGTCTCTAATTAAATTAGTAGCTCTTGGGCAACAAGGACTTAAATTGTCAGCATTAAGTTTAAAGTTGTCATGCACCCTGTATGAAGTGTTACACTTCATGCAGGATTTCACATCAAGTGAAAAATATGAAGAGAAAGAAAGATATCCAGGTCCACAAATGTGACAGAGCTGAGGTGAATAGATGTATGTCTTGTTCATTAGCCAAATGCTGTTATTCAAAGACCTTTACAACTCATTATCCAAACAGCAGAGTGCTGAATTTAAGAACAGCCCGTCCAAACAGCCTCCCCATCAAACGGGTGAGGGAGACATATATTCTATCCTGAATGTTATTACAGTTGTACAAATATTTATATCCTGAAGGAAATTACTGCAATTCAGAACTCCTTGTTTTCTAATAAGGGTGAAAAGTCAAAGCAGCCTCACAAGTCTATGGTTGTGTTTAGATTCTGAACTATACTTTGAATTCAGAGTTCCCTAGGAATACACTATGAATGGAGAAAATTGCTTTTGACCTTTTTAGTTAAAAAGTACAACACGTTTAAAGTGGATTTTCTTTTTCATACACAAGACTTATTTTTCATAAATGTATGCAGAAATAAATTTGAGGCACTTTTGTGGGTTTTTTGCTCAAAGCAACTTTTTGTTTTAAATACAAATTTTATTTGTATTTAAATGTAATTGCAGAAAACTAATGTTAAAAAATTAAAATAGCAGAAATTATTTGGTACCTACTTTTAATGAGTGACTATGATCATTGAGCATTATTTCCATTATCTAAAAGGACCAGAATTGCTAATCATCTTTCATTCAAAAGTGGCATTTTTGTGTTTTTCTAGTTTAACAACACTATGGATAAATGGACATTAGACCTAGACAGTATTCCTGTGAGTCTAAATCAAGTAGAAGTTCTCCACTTTTGGAAATAGTGACTGATCCATGCACAGCAGTATTTCTCCAGAAAATGGCCTTGGTCATCTCTGTCCTGAGTGTCCAGTTAATCCTGTTGCAGGGGTACAGTTGGCAACTGATTTATTTGGAACACTCCTCCGATTTTACTGCTTTCTACTAATCAGTCCTTTATATTTTGCACTGATGCAGTAGTCAGCATGTTTTACTGTTTCCTGCCACATTAGGCACATGGAGTTGTTTTTGATTTTTCCATTAGCTGCCAATAGATCTGAAAGCATTCCTCATTATTTTCTTTACCACCCAATTCAGGCAGTTATTTAGCTTCACTGAATTTGCAATTCTGTGCAATGTCACTTTGGAAGAGCTTGTACTAAGCTTATCTGGTCACAAAGCTTCCTATATTCATTGCCTTGACACACATGTTCACAAATTAAAATTCAGGAATTAGTTAAAAATTTGTAATGTACTTAAAAAAAATAAAGATAAAACCAGTAATATTTTATACCTTGATGCACTTGGGGTGAAAAAAAAGAAGAAACTAAACTGCTGCGTGACTGAGATGAGCCTTCAAAGGAGGGGTGCAAGAAGCAGTCCAAGAAAGAAGCCCAAGCAAAAAGAAAAAAAAGGCCTGAGCAAAAAGAAGTCAAAGTCATTGAAGTCCAAGCAAAAAGGGGTTGAAGTAATTTATTTTCCTTTCAGTTCAGTCTTATATACTGTTGCAGCTCTAAGCAATTACAGCTCTAAGCAATCACATCCTTAAGCAAGGATTTCTCAGCAGTTACAGAATTAGCCTGTTGTTTGCATTACTTGGCAGACTTACAAAACTACATAGTTTCAAAAACCATGATATCTGCATATCCTGTGCTTTCCCAGTTCTTCTCAAATCTGTGGTCACTTATCCCATGGTCTGTATCCCACCAAGGCCAGGATACGATTAAGCTCCCTTGTGTTCTCTGTTTTGTCCTCCATTTGTTCTCCCATACTAAACAGCACTTGGTTTACACATTTTTTTTCCATTTTATGAGAGACTTGACATGATCCTTAAATTTGGGTTCACTTACTAGGTCAAGGCAGGTAAGGACAACAACTATTTAGTGTGTGATTTAACCTGTGCATAACTCACTTAAATGTAATTGCAAAGTGAAAATTATCCATTTACTTTCCCAATAATCTGCCCAATTAATCAGTCACAGAAGGTTATTCAGCATTAGACAGATAGTGCTAGGCTTCATGTAAATCTTCTCTAGCATTCATTCATTTTATGTTAGCAGACTCACTGTAGTAACCCAGAATGCATTAACTCAGTGGTAGAGAAAAGACCTTTATGGACCTGATCAATAGAGTTTATTTCAAGTACTATAAATATGAGGGGTAAAACTTTTACAGTTAGTACCATATTACCCTAGAATATGCAGTTTTCACCATTTTTTAAATTTTCTGGTTTTCATTACATTGCTAAACAAATCATAAGACTATTAATAATAGAAATTTTAAAATGGCTTCAACTTCCAAAATATAACCAAGCAACACACTAGAGAATCATAAACTTCCGAATCAAGAATCATATTTTTTCTTAATTTTCAGCTCCTTTTATGATTCAGTCAGATCTCAGACTATCCTATTTTGGGGTTTTTTTGAGTGTTGAGGGTATGTTTGTGGTCAATCACAAAAAGTTGGGCTTTTTTATTAGGAGAAACTTTCCAAAGCCAAGCTACAGGTCAGGCCATCTGGGTATGCAGTGCAAGGCATTCAGACCTCCAAGTCAGACTCTGCTCAGTTTACTGCTCTCTGTAGAATCTAGTTATGTGAACATAAAAGTTTCCTTCATGGAGGATTCCTACTTCAGCAAGGGTGAACTGATTACAGCCCATCTGCCTACCTAGATGTACCTGAACCACAAAGAATATATTTTTCCCCCATATTAACCTTAGTAATATTATTAATAGATTTATAAAACCTAATTTGAGTGTTTTAAACATGATATATGAGACCCCCATACATACACAATAATCTAATTACAAAAGAATTGTTATGACTTTAAAAATCTAAAATTACTTTGTATTTTAGCTCAATATCACAAAACTTTTAGAATATCTATTGGGAACTTTTCTTCAAAATCACTTTCAGATACTTAGAAACATAATAGTAATCAAATGGAAATTTACATGATAAACATAATTCTCAAGATACAACATCAACATTTTTTTGTAATTTAATTTATTATTGACTCATTTTCCATTCAAAAGTACTGTCTAAAGGTATTTCCCACATACTGGAGAAAAGTTATTACTTGCAGAGATAATTTATGGAATCACCAGAGTTAACCTTCTTCAGTAATAAAGACACACTTTAAAAACAAAACTGTTGTGTGGGTTGGTAAAAGCTTTGCACACGATGGTTTTGTGACAAAGATGAAGCCTTGAAACAGCTTTGAAGTAGAAGTTTGGCAGTGCTTCAAAGCTGAGAGATGGCACAGCATAAAGGGCTGTTCCCATTTTTCCCGACATTGGAAATAAAAAGACTAAAGCAGAAGGATGCATTAAAGGGAGGAAAGATTAAAACTGGTTTTGCCAATTGGGTAAAACATAAAAAGAATAAAATACATAAGTTTTCTTGGTTTAAACACACACAAAAAAGGTAGAACATGTCTGAAAAGACTTTTGAAAGAAGAGTATAGTTGACTGAATGGTCCAAGTTTAAAGCTAAGAATTGTATAAAAGGTTTTTTGTTTTTTTTTTTTTTTTTTTTTAAGAGATATTTCCTCATATTTATATACTATTTATATTAAATACATTCATTCTTTCTCAGAAAATTTTACTTGTGATTTTTCTCAGTTGATCCCTTGTAAACAAATCAAACTATTAACACTTCCTCCATTAGCCTATTCTTCATTAAACAACATTCAAATTTTCCCTAATGATAGAAAAAAGAAGCAAGTGAAATCATTTCAATTAAGTGAAAAAGGAAGAAAGCCTTTCCATATGTACTGTCAGAAATGAGAACAATTCCAAAAAGACCACATAATGTAAATAATAAGGAATTTTTTTTAAATAGGTAAAACAAACACCTGACAAATAGTTTATGTACAGCTGTTCATTTTTTAGTGCAGAGAAAGGTACCAGATTACTTGTATAACCGGTAAAATCTGATTCTTTTGGGGACAGATTTTGCATGTGTACTTAGGTTAGATTGTTTTCAATGCTAAAAGAATGCATGCATAAAAAATTAGGGCAGAAATCTAATCTGTGTTTCAAACTTCTAAGGCATGGATTTATTTTTTTTTTTTCCTGTTGAGGGCAAATAAAAAGCTAAGAGAAAACAGACAAATATTCTGTAGACAGAACAATCATAATAGTCCAATTGTGTGGGAAGCTGGAGGGTTCCAACTTGCATACCACACAATCCAAAGAGGAATAAATTTCATTCATCAAGGCAGGAGATGATAAGGATGCAATCATGGACGTCAGGGTAGGGAGGTAAAAGTCTCATCCTAAGCTGTGGTCATTCAGTGCCATATTTACAGCCTCTGTGGAACAAGACACTATTCTGAAGCAACGGAAAATGAGTCAAATAAAGGGTCATTCTACCCAAAGCAGAGTGGGAATGTGACAAGATCACAGGTTTCCTTTCCATGCCTTACTTGCTGTGCAGCTCTATTACAACTTGCCGAATAGTACTGCAATAAAACATTACTCACATTAACGATACAAGAGGCTGTGTCCTCAAAGCACTGTTCCTAAGACTGGCTAGAGCTTCTGCTCTTAATAATCCAAAGCCCTCAGGTCAAAGCATCATCCAAATATCTGTACCCAAAGTAAAATACATATTTTCAGTTATTATGTTTTTAAAAGCAGCCCAGTTTTTTAGAGCTTGTCGGCATCACAGAAAACCCAATTGTCTGCTGGCAACTTCACAAAAAAAGTTCTTAATTTTTAAAAAAAACCCCAAAATCAAAACAAACAACTCAATGACAAGATTTTACTAAGCAAATGACACAAACAGAAAAATAAATAACAATAATGGTAATAAAAAAGCAGGGCAAAATGCCACAGCACTGTTAGGGAACATGAACTCATTTTTCTGCAATAGCTGAGAGAAGGAGAATCACCCCAAACCAACAGAAATTTAACCTTACTTTGTTTTAACCAAGTATGGTATAAGCAAGTATAAATTTAATCATTGGAATTCAATGTTCTTCTATTATTACCTAATAAAATACACTCCCTTCCTTCCAAAGCAAGCTGCCCTATTACAGCCTCTTACTAATTACCCAGGACTTCATACCATGCTGTTGTTTCTCCACAGCCTTGGCTTCAGTAGCCAGCATATCAACCACAACCCACACAAATAACACCCAGAAATCAATTTATATGCCACCTTTTCACCTCTCTTGATTTCAAGGAATAGCTGCTTTTCTCTCCTTCTACTTCTCAGTAATCATAAAACCCACTAGATTTCAGCCATTAGTGTTTACAGAATCCATGAAAAATGCAAAACAGAGCAGATGCAACATTTTTTTTTAACTTACTGACAACCATAGAAATGCTAAGCAAAGGTCTCTCAAGCTCAGCTGTTTGTTGTGTCTGCTAATCACCAGATTATCAGCTTTTTAAATTCACTAAATTTACTAAATTAAATTCAGTAAAATAAATCTACTGATTGTTTACTAAGTCACTAATTATACCATGAATTTCATATTATGAAGGCAGCTAGAACAATGACTTAATATACAAGATTGACAAAGACATTAATCAGTATCTCTCCTGCTACAGAAAGTTACTGTTATAATACTGATGAAAGGAACTATTGTATTTAAAACCAATATACTTATTTCTAGAGGCTATATTACTGCAAAATATTTGCATGTCTTACATAAATAATGCAAACAGTGAGTGAATACTTGTCTGACATCAGTGTATTTCCTGAATAGGTCTGAGGGAGAATACAATTTTATCTCTTTGCAAGTGGAAGGTTATTGGAAACCTGAGAGAAAACGAGTCATTCTTTTTGCAGATTTTGGGAGGAAAAGAAGCAATGTTTCATTGAAACTGATGCATTAATATTCTGTATTATTTATTCCTTGTGTAGGGATTTTTTTACATTTCTATGCTTTTTCCTCCCTCTTCCCCATCAGCAAAGCATCCTTAAAAAACAGAGTAACCAAAAGGACTGTGCACCAGCTTTTTCTGACAGGTTTGGAACGATTTCTCCCTGTACTAATTAGGAGGATCCTTGGGTGTTCTCTTACAGCATGTACTAAAACTCAGTCTCAGAATTAACACTAAAATCCAGCCACTATTAGAAGTATCACACTTTGGGGTTTATTTCCTTCGCGTTATGATCTCCTCAACACTCAAGAACTAATGTGATCAGCTTGTCAAAATGTCAAAAATTAACTGTTATAATCTAAGATGTTATATAACTTGCAAACAATATTTTGGCATTATGAAAATGCTGCCAAAAGAAAATAATATGTGAGCCCATTAGTACCTGAAGGGTATTATCAGCTATATCCCCAAACATTCTCACTGCAAAAATGTATTTACTTTTCTTTAGAAGTGATAGCAGTTGTCCATAAGTACGTCCTACTTTTTACATAGGCTGACATCCATGCAAGGGATTTCAGCAATTTCTTAGTGAAGGTTATCTTCTACTTCTCTCCTACCAACCAATGCAAACATAAAACTCACTGCTTCTTTGTGTCCTACCATCCTCAGACAGAGCAGGTGTCATTTCATTGCTTCTCTTCATGCAAATGTGATATCTTCCAATTTTAAATACGTAGTTGTTAGCAGACACAATAGGAAACACTGTGCTTCTTACCCTGGTACAATGATTTGACAGCAGTTGGTCAAAAGGCATCCCCCCTTTATGGGCCAGATAACATTGCAGGAAGAAGACCTGTTCTATCCTTCAGTATGGCTCATTTGCCTACAGAAAGATGAGCACAATGTACTTTAGGAAATCTGGAGCTAAGAGCTATACTTTTAGAAACTTGCAGGCATCAAATAGTATCTTGTAATGGTGAAACAACAGCATACTGGGCTGTATCACCACAAGCACTGCCACCACTTTCCCTTTTTTTGGCTGAACCACATCTGGAATATCATGTCATTTTGAGTTCCAAAGTATTAAAAAAAAAAAATTGGAAAAATGGAGTGACTACAACAGAGGGCTAGCAATGTGGTAAAGGGGGACTTGAGGACATGAGACAAGGTGAGAGCTGGCTTTCTGCAGTCAAGATAAGAATAAAGGAGGATCTTATCACTGTCTTCAGAAGGGTTGTTCTGTGTGGTGGTATCTCCACCCTTAAAAACTAAACTTTGATGGCAACACACTAAGATTTCACTTTGAGTAGAAGTTAATACAAGATGACCCCTGAGAGATCAGATCATCTATAAAGAATTGGGGGGGGGGGGGGGGGGTATGTAGAGTTACAGTGACTTCTGTTACTTCTGTTGATCCTCTTACACACAGAGGGCATTTCCAGCTTAAATTTGTTCAGAACAGAACTGATATATCCTTTCAGCTATATAAGAGATTCTAAGTCAAATTTCCATGTTAACTACAACTGCAATCTTTAAATTACATTTTTCAGTCAAAAGTAATCAATGTTCTTGTCTCTCAGAAGAGATGACAATTTTGATTTTTTTTCTAGAGAAACATATGAAAGGATTGCTACAGCTCCCAATTTTGTCAATCACCAGCGAGGGAAAAATGTCAGCAAAACTTCTCATGCACTCTTTTCTTCCAATTAACTTATATTTTCACGATAAAAATATTCTACTTAAATTAATTTACCTCCTCACCTAAATTATTCTTAATGCCATTTCTTTTTACAGAACTACCACAGTGCTTTTTTGGTTATTTTACTTTGTTATGGGGGAATGAGGTAAATAATCAGTTCTTTTGCAGGGAGCTCTATGCCTACTCCTTGTTCCTGTTTGGCAGATTCAAATGGATATGCCAATACCCAACAAAGATCAGTTTCACTTTTAAAGTCTCATGTTCATTTTATCTCACAGTTAATGCCAATTTCACACCTCCCAGCAGCACATGATGCCACCAATATTTTCTTTTGTGAAAATAATTCTTTCTAGAGTTTTATTTGGAGTGACAGTGACAGAGCCACAACTACTCTACCCTATGCGTAGATAAAAAAAGGTTGTTACAGGGGATATATCTCCTTATATCACCCAAAAGATACCCCTCATTACA
Organism: Chamaea fasciata; assembly: GCF_029207755.1. NCBI lineage: Eukaryota > Metazoa > Chordata > Aves > Passeriformes > Sylviidae > Chamaea > Chamaea fasciata. The sequence goes on from NW_027094086.1 coordinate 78,290,192, forward strand.
ACACAAATCTCATCTACAAAGAGCCACATTACTAACAGAAGAAAAATGTTAATATGCTTCATCACATGCTATCATATTTTTCCATTTTCACTACAAATGATACTTCTATGCATATGACTGCGTAGGAAAAAATATTGGTTTATAGAGCTAAATAGATGATTCACCTTTGGAACTGAACAAACTACTCCCCTACTCCAAAAAACATATGTATTAATGTACGTATGTATTATTTTCCTCCTCATAAAAGTGAAGCGTAGCTTAAATAGATGCTAAATCTGATTCCATGCCCCTGGAAGCAAAATGAGACTTCTTTAAGTTATTATAAAGAAAATTTTAACAAAGTGTACTGCATACAAATGGCATTTAAAAGAGTAATCACTCAGACACTGATTTGTATTTTCCAGAACTTTTCATTACCTTTAATTACCTTCAGAATGCATCAGAAATATTCCCTATCTCTCATAGTACTACTAACAAAACAAGTAAGAACACATAAAATATGGTATTAACATCTTCTATTTGATTGAAAATATACAGACCAAATAAAACATAAAGCCAAGGGGATATTAAAAACTCAATGGATCAACATCAAAAAAATCCCTTCATATGCTGACACATTTCATTATATGAACAAGTATATTTTCTTTTTCTTTCAAGTTAATGGCATTGATCACTTTTTAATTAAAGGCATCTAATAGAACAAATGCAAAAGATGGCAACAAAGAAAAAATAATAGGGTTCAAATATATCTGCATAAAAATCCAGATCTTCAATGGATATAAATTAGTTCAGAAGCTTAGAAATAAATAAGATATGCAAATTTGCATATGCAAATGCTCCAAAGTCCAAATCAGAAAAAAATACGAGTTACCGACTACAGATGTTCACATATTAAGTGAATCAGGTGCATTATTTTTTAGATGAAACTGCAAGAATAAAATTTGTTATAAACATAGATACACAAAATTTGAATCAAAGTGCTCAAAGACCTTGTGTTTGGGATTTCATGGCTACAAAATATTGAAATGGAAATTATCCTAATAGAAGTAATTTTGCTTTCTTATTCCCCACATCAGTAGCTGTTATTGGTGAAACTTATGGCCAACTCATTAGAAATAACAAGAAAATAAGAAGGGTACTCTCTGTGTGCCACTTTAGACAATAGTAGTTTAAAAAGAAGAGTATAAACCAAGAAGGAACTGCTTTGTTTTTCTCTCAACATATTTCATGTTTACAGCAGCTAAACAATGTAAACATACTTCATTCCCAATGTCATCACCCTTCCAGTATCTGCAAACAACACAAAAACTAATAAAAGCACATGAAAAAATATTGATTCCTGAAATCTCATGAAAATCTCAGAAAAACCTGATGTCATCTTTCATGACATAAACACAAAGTAACAGGTTCTGATACCACTGGCATATTTTGAAATGCTTTCAAAATATTATTTTGAAAATAATATTTTACTGATTGATACAAATACTAAAATTTGATTGGTCTGAATAAAAATCCCCTTCATGTTTTCCTCACAAATTATTATATCTATTACAAAATCAGCTTTTTTCTAACTTTGCTAATGAACTCCAGGTGTGCACGAAAATTCTGTTTACTAGTGTTCAGTGTCCTCAGAAATCACAAGTTTTCTGCCAATTCTATGGTTAAGGCTCAGCCTGTTTAGATAGGCTCTTGATCAATAATGAAATGTTCTTAATCAAAAAGTTTAAACTTCTGCTCATGGGATATCGAAAGAAACTAACAAGTGTAAGAATTGCTTTTTAGGACATAATTTTGTCTTTACCCCTGTGTTTTAAGAACAAATACCTATGCAGTCAATAAACAGCACTCACCAAGACAAAGCATCAAGGTTGTGTTGGGGGTCCCATCCTGCTAGCAGAAGCAAAAAATCCATAAGAGGACGCCTGGGACATGAGAAAAGCGCAAAATTGCTTTGAGCCACTGCGCTCCCTGATAAATGGCACACTAAGAAAAAGACATTACTTTCCTCCCTCACACTGCTAGTGCTAACGGAAATCTATAATAAGTTATTTTCAAGATCATGCTTCATATTATTTAAATTCTCCCCGAACATATAACCCAAAATCTTAAGAAACAGACAGAAACCCAAGCTGTACTCTAGTACATGGAAAGCTTTCATTACCTACAAGTCACAATACAAAGGATGAGGATGATATAACAGTTACTACAGCCTAGGACACAAGAAAATTAGGTTTGGTTTTCTGACCCTCTCCACACTAAAACTCTCTCTAAAAGGCAGTCAGCTCACCTGGTGTTTGGCTAAGCTAAATCAGAGGCACAGAAGTGTAACACTGTTTCCTTTCTGAGTAGAGAACTCACACGGTTTCTGCAGTATATTTCAATGAAATCTATTTCTCCTCTTGAGATTTCAAAGTAGAAAAACCACGTGTGAGGTAGGAGAGGAGATAGCAGTCCCAGAGTTCACATAGGGGCCAGGTCTGCAGGCCATATGCAGCACACACTTCTATGAATGTTCCCTAGCCTTTAAAAAGAGAATATTATTGCAACAGCTACATCTCATGAATTATGAACACCGCAGACTTTCAATCCCTACAAAGAGAATTCTAAAACCTTGTTGGAGCCCACCTCTCACTGAAGGTAGCTGTGTTTGGAATATTGATCCTAGATATTACATATTAAAAGCACCAAAACCATGTACGCAAACCAAAAAAAAAAAACAACAAAACAAACCACCAAAAAAAACCCCAAAAAAACCAACTAAAAAACAACCCTTTGAATGAGTAAGTTCAAACACCTTGTGTTGTTTAGATTATATCTGGCCAGAAGGAGGTATTTTGGTAGTGCTGTGAGTATAACATGCCTACAGTATGGTGGCCTAACCAAATGGGAGACAAGAATAATAGTATGTCAAGAATCTTGCCAAGATTTAGCTTGACATTAGGAATAGCCCACTCTTGAATAAACCTAATTAATTCCCATTTTATGACCTTGTAACATTGTGCTGGCTGAATGCCTACATATTTCAAACCCTGCCAAGGAGGAGTTAGTGACCTCCAAATCACAGCGATGTGCCATCATTTGGATACAGCACATACTTCATCAAGAAGTAACACAAAGTACTTATAACAAACACCAAACATATGCTGAGCTTCAAGATTTAAAGACTTCTGGAGTGAAATGTTTCAAGATAAGTAGCTTACAAGTATTTACCTTATGCACATTATGACAGTTTTTGATCTTTATGAATATAAAACACACGGGCACACACAATTTTTGGGTAGTTACTGTTGGTTATCCTGAAGGATGACTCATGGCAGCCCATAAAGTCAAATAGAAATGGTTACTAAGGCAGCAAAACCCAGTAAATTAAAAACTATTATAATTTGCCAATCATGTTGTCAGGAGATGGCAAGATCCCTTAAAATAAATCTTGCCATTACTACATTGGTACAGACAGAAAAATGTGACAAAATCTAAAAAATATTTCTTTAATATATAGGTAGAGGAAATCAGTATGAATTTGGATAGATTTCAAAAGTCTAAGAGTGAGAGAAACTAATATAGGCAGTCTTATCAAAATGTATTTTTGTTCATGTGCTTTTATTCAATTTCTCCTTTAACAATTTTTTTTGCATAAAATCAAAATAGTAGAATTCTATTAATCCAACCATACAGGGTAGAAAAGAAGACAAAAAACACTTGCAAGTGACTTCAAGTAAATTTATCTGTATATCTCCATCTTACAAAATTAAGACAATAATGTTCCAGACCATAGGAACCTTGAAGTACCATGGGGTTTCTTAACCTTTTTTTTTGAAAATAAGTTCCTAATGAAAATTTCATTTTTATCTCTTTCATAGACACAAGAGCTTTTATCAGTTTTTAGAGCTTCATTTCATCCCAAGTGAGGATAATCGTGTAAGATTTAAAATATTTTCACAGCATCAAATCTGAAGAAAATAAATTCTCTTTGAGGCAGCGGAGCTGATCAGACAATAAATTGGAGCTATTACTTCTTAAAATATGACACTGAAACACTTATAAAAATTTCTAAAATTAAGTTAATTTTCACAGTATTATTTATGGAAAAAACCAAACAACAAACAAACAGTAGAGAACTATTGCACTATCCAGTAAGGGCACTATGACAGACTTCCTAGGAATCTTTAAAGAAAGTAGAGAAAATGGGGAAATTCAAAATAGAAAAAATCAAACAAACCATACTTTGAAAAATTTCATAAATGCTTATAACTGCTCCCCCAAAATGCTACCTTGAAAAAGACCTTCACTTTTGTTAAAAGAAACCATGCCCACAAAAAGACATCACTTATAAATGAAAATTATAATTTGCCTAACCATTTTTAAATCATCTTCTGTTCAAGTATGTCCTTACCTGTTACATGATATTCACTTGTAATAATTATGAGGTAACACATTTGAAGTCAGTAATCCACACAGGCTTGTGGTTTTGAGCTTTTCTAGAAGCAATTCCTTAGTGAAAAGAAAGCAAGGGTGAAAGATGGAAGTATATTTATTATTAGAAACAGTTGGTGTTCAGACTAATTGGGATATGAAGGGGTGTTAATAAATTCGGGGAGATTAACTTAGTAGGCAAAGCTAGTTTGCCACATTCCTTAAGAAGTGGAATACTGCATTTATTTTAAATCCATAAAAATACAGCTAACAGCAATGGGAAGCAAAAACACATAGAAAAGTAAAATAGTTTCAAAGAATATATGCAACAGATTTTAATAGAATAAAGAGTTACATGGCTTACTGTGAAATGCAGAAAATTATGATTTTTACAGATTAATGTATGTTAGAATTGTGAGGATAATGTGATGTGTATGAAAGCTGTTAATGCTCACCAGCCCAGGCTAGCTCATTGCAGGGAGAACAGGGAAAAAGGTTTTTTTGACAGGTTGAACTTTAAAAGAAGTAGGGTGTTTCAAGCTGCTGAGGAAACCTGGATTGTGAAAATAAATCCCTGAGAGATGGATTATTGGGCAGGTAATGGCAAAAGGCATCTGATAAATTGCAGAGTCATGTGGTAAAGTTACTTATTACATGCCTATGCAATTTGTCACAGTGCTGTCTCATTTATCACTTCCCCATGCAAGATGCATATATTAATATTGCACACTGCTATCATTGCCTGACAGCTTATGATCCTGTTTGTGAAATTCATACATCATTTTTTCCTGCTCTCTCCTATCACAAGATGTTCCATCCTGCTGTATTTCCAGATAAACGCTAAGAATTCCTGACCCACCTGGTGTCATGCTGTATGCTACTAATAATATAGACTACAAGTTATGTATTTTCATATATATAATTTAGGGTCAGTCATTGCCATCCTGTTGCTCACAGATTTATTGTATCATCATAGGTCGTTGATCAATCAGTAAAAGCAACGTGGTATTTTCACTCAGCTGAAATGGATCTTGTCAACATCACTGCTAAAACACTCTTTTGACAAAATGGCTGATTCATGAGAACAGTTCTTGCAGTTACTGTTCTTTTTGTGGGACCACGATAGCTCTCAGCAAGAACTTAATATTACCTTTCACTGAAACACTCACATCAAAAAGCTGCAATTGTATGCTCTTAGACTTCATTTTGTCTACACTGAATCATAACAGCAGCTCCCTTTGAGCCAGCCAAGGCTGTCATAGGTATCCTGTATGCAACAGGGTAAAAGGCAAGTCATGCAAAACTTTTGGTATGGTAATTTGATTATTAACTTAATAGGGTATTGATATTAGGGTAATTGTTTGTTTTTGTATTTAAGCTATGAGATATACATAGTTGTTGCTCTCTTTCTGTTTCTTCTATTTCTTTAAAGCTTCCTCAGTTTGAGAGATGAAGTGTTATCATCCTTAAGAGCTCAATAATGAACTCCCTATTAAAAACCATCTAGGAATGTACTTGTACCTGCAAGACACCAGAAATTCACGTGGGAAAAGAACAGCACTTTGTGAAGCAAAAAGGTGAAAAATATATGTAATAAAATCAAAGAGGAACACTCACTTACAACTGGAGCTCTCAAGGAGCCCAACAGATAACAAGAAATTATTTAAACAAATATGAAAACTGTTCATGCAGATATCTGGATCCCCTAAAAAGCCAACAGAGTAAGAAACCATCACCAGGAAAAAAGTTGGTTTTCTAGCAGAAATTCAACAGTCTACAATTAAATGTTTTTCAATTTCAACTTTTTGAACTTCCTTTTTTTTTACAGGTTTTCTAAGAAAACTCTGTCAGCCTGCCTTGTTTGGAAACACAGTACCTTATTCTCTCCTCCCTCTTCCTGAAAAAAGTAGTGAAAGTCAAGTTAAATTTTTTTACACAATTTTCAGGCTGTCCTATGGATATGAAAAGAACACAATGAACTTGATATATACTATTTTGCATGTAATTTTGAAATGGGTAAAAACTTCACAGTTATTTACATCAGCATTTGGATCAACTAATCACAGATGTATATAGAAATATCCAGAAATCCTAATTTATATTCAGGTCCTAGCTGTGATCATCAGACTGAGAAAACAACTGCCAGAAGATTTAATATAAAGAAATTAAGATTTTACAAGCTGCAGAGTAGTCTTGTGCCATATTATAAATTTGGTTGGAAGAGAAAAAAATATCAATATCAGAGAGAAATAACAAAGATACACAATAATACAGAGAGGCAAAGAAATTTCATTAGTATTTCCACTGAGTCTTCATAATGCAGACAAACCATGTTTCAAGGGACAAAAATACTTTTCATATGGAATTTAACAGACTTGAGCAGTATTTTGCCAGGGAAATAGGGCCATGGTTTGCAAATGTTAAAACAGTTTTGTAAAAGCACATGGAAAACCACTGAAACATTTAAAAATGAAACTTTCATATAGACTCCACATAGTGTACAATCAGAAATTCATTTGTGAGAAATCTTCAAGAGAGAGGTACATTCTTAATATATTCAACAGAACTGAGCTCTGGGTAATTTTAAACCATTCACTGCAGGTCAGTATTATAGCTGAAGTTCCACAGCAGTGTTTTCCCCAAAATACACAGGAATGAGTACCGTTTGAACTCCAGGGTATGTGAGGCATGCAAAGGTGAAGCTAAAATCTAAAATGTTGACATATGTAGCTTTTGCAGGAGATGGATTGGTTACAGTGCATCAAAAACATGTCAAATACTAAATCTAATTCTGGGACAATTCATGTAGAAAGGCAGTGAAATGCTAAAGATAGATTCCAGGATGTCTTTACCAGCACAAGGAAGCTGGCAACAGAATATAAAATTCAGCTGACAGAATTCAATTGTAGTGTCACACAGGCATCAAAAAACAAAAAATGCTGGCAATAAAAATTTTAATGTCAAATTTGATTGATTAAAAAGGAAAAAAAAGAAAAAGGGAAGAAACTACAGGACTGATCAACAACCCATTTTACTCGTAGAGTTCCCAATGCACTAAAAATTATGGAAGAAAACTCTTTCACATACATATCACTTTAGTCAAGGTGGGTTCACTGACCCTTCCTAAAACTTTAAAGCAAGGGCTGTTGAGGCAGATGTGTTAGACAACTTATTATAACAAAAACTACATTCTATTCACTGTAGCTGTTAGTTTATAGAAGAAAGATCAGGGAAGATCAAACAAAAATTTTCTGATACAAACAGCCTGCAGTTGTAGTCACAGTTTCAAATTCTTGGATCAAATAGTTATTGGAAAATATTAATTCTTAATAGTTATAGCTACTGTCCAGAAGTAGCGCTGCTGGAGCATAGGAGCTGCAGTGCTGAGAGGTAGTGGTTTGTAAGTAGTTTGTAAGAAGCTCAATTTTTTGCAAAATTTATGATTTTAAATGCATTGTCAATCCTGTATTTGACTAAATAACCACAGGATTTAAAAATGGCCTAGTTTAAGTCCCTCCTATAAAAAAAAGGATTCAACCTCCCAAACACAAACAAAACTTCCAAAAAACCTTATGATAATCAAAAGATGAAAAGCATTTATAAACATAAGACAGTGTCCACAGGGATAATGAGGAAACAAGCAGCCATGATAGGTATTTCTTGCAAGGTTCATTTTACAAGTGATAATTAAGGAGCAAAACTTCAGCCTTCCACTTACTCTATAGGAAAAGAAATAGAAAAAATAGATTTTAAATTCCAGAAACTCAGAAATGTTGAGATAATCAATGGAAAAAGCCATGCAAAACAATATTGAACTTAATCCACAAAAGTTTTCAGAGATTCACAAGGTAAAGGAAGCCAGTTTAGAGATTGCCTGTACATATTCAGACTTCTAGGAGACCAAAGAATGAATCCAAGCATAGGGCTCCTGACTGTTCCTTAAATAACAGCTTGCTCCCTAGCTCTGTTCTGAATCTCACTGCCAGAGATTGTACATAACAGGGCATGATTCAATAAGCAGAATTAATGAGACGACATAAGTTCTGACTCTTTTCAACCTGTACAGTCCTCCAGCTCTGCCCTCCTTGTGCCTTCAAATCTTCTGCATGTCTTCATGCCACATCTGAGGTTTATAGCACACCACTAATGTGTTTTGCAGAGAGCAACGTGGTGGGCAATAACACAAGTCTCACATTTATTCAGACACAATTAACTCACAAAAACGTACCAAAATACCAGTTTTAGGGCCACCGGAGAACTTCCTGACAGTCTTGTGTTGTGCAATGTAGACATGGCCAGTCTTTTCTGTGGACAGCAGGCCTCAGGCAGCATGGATGTGATCCAGTCTGGGCTACTCAGCTCTAGAATCAGGGAACAATTACTTGTCCTTTCTGTTTATCAGGGTACAGACAGACTGTATATATATATATATATATATATACATACACACACACTGTAAACTGGTGTATAGGGTTAACTTCATATTTTTCCACTTGGAAGTGAAATATGCCAGAATAATTAATTTCATGTGTTGAACTGAAACACAGTATCTTTAGAAAGTTTTTGTTTACTAAAAAGAGTCAAGTAATGTGTCATGGTCTGAAACAGTATCTCTCTGCTAGGACCTTAGAATTCTCTGGAAAAGATAGGGACCTTATGGGGGGGTAAGGTTTTGGATTGACATGCAGTTCTGACCACTCAGAAAACGGAAGGCGACTTTTGGTAATACCCATATAAAAGCTAAAGCTGCTGTTCGAGACTTTTTCTTCCCCCCCCCCCCCGCCCCGCCCCCCCCGCCCCGCCCCGCCCCGTCGGGCGAGCAGGTAACACGTGGGTAGCTGAAGAGGTCCCGGCTTAGGCCCTGGCTGCCCCCAGGGTGGCCGGGGCCGGCCGGGACTCCGGGAGCCGCTGCCCGCAGAGGAGGCCGGGCTGCAGTCCGGCAGGGCCGGCCGCGTGTCTGGGGCTGCGGCGGGGATCGGGGCGGGCTGTGCAGGACAGTGTCCCGGGGCCCCCTGACTGCCGGTGTTCCTGGCCCGGGGGGAGGATGGGATCTCTCCTTCCTCCATTCTACGCTGGGCCTCATAGAGAGCAGCTGCCAGCGGCTGGAGCCATCAGATCAAGGAGTGGAAGAGAAGGTACCTATCAGCCTCTCCCCCCACTGGCAAGGCTTTGGAACATATGCGGATGCCGCGCAGAGATCACCTGACCACCACAGCCCTGGACAAGCTTTAACTCTTTTCTGACACAGATTGAGACTCTAACCCTTCTCGGAGATGAAAGAAAAGGCCAAGTTGGAGACACGTAAAGGGACAATATGGAGATCTCAAAGTCAGTAAAGGAAGAGTGACTTTGAAGTAGTAGAGATGACGAGTTGCCTTGGTTCTAAACTGAAAATCTCCTATGGATTATGGTAACAGAATAATCTTTTAAATCATTGACAGTATAAATTGGGGACATGATTTGTGGATTTGAACAAAGGTATCTGTGATGAGCTGATGTTCATGATGATGATGATTTTTGTGCCTCCATGAGAGGTTGAACAGAGAGAGACGAGAAGAAGCCCTCTGCCAGTGAACAAGTCAAAAGACCAACTCTGTTCCTTGAGTTGAAAAAGATCCTTTGCTTTTTGAAACAGCTCATTTTTAAAAGGCACCACTCCAAGCTGTGAATCTACAGCCCATATGTAGTCATGGGAAAGGCTATGTGATATGGAAAGTTCCACAACTGCAGAAGTTCTCCGGGCAGGCTACTTTTGTGTGATTTGGAAGCCATAAACAGATTGTTTCTCTTGTGGAAAGTTACCAAACAACAGGAGAGACTTCTCTCTTTCAAAGACTGAATGAAAGATTGTTTTATAAGTGGTACTGACCTGGAGTTCTGAGCTTTGCCTCTTTACATTGTTTGTAGAAAATTAACAGTTTGTAGTGGAAAAAAGGGTTGCTTTTAGAAATTAATTTGTGGGGGGTTTTTTTCTTAGATTTTCTTCTCTTAGTGTATTTTAATAAAATCTATCTTGTTTTGCTTCTAAGTTGAGCCTGCTTTTGCCTTTTTCTCCAAAAATCATATCTTCCAGTTAGCAAACAAATTTGGCAAATGTAAAACCACCACATAAATGGTGCCGTGACTCGGATAACAGACCTAAACCATAGCATAATGTCAGTGAATCAGGGATGAGTGAGTGATGGGAGTTAAGGAAATGTTATATTCAAAGAAATTACTGAGAAATATGCAACTTTTCTCTCTTTGCTCTTCCACCTTTTTAATCTAATATTTTAAGATTACTTTTTTATTCTGTTAAGGATTCATTCACAAAATTTGGAAAACACTTCTCATTGCACATCACCCAAGAGTAGTACATATCTGACAATCAATATGCAATGCAACATTAACAATGGCAAATAAGAATATGGAAATCCTATATGCTGTAAATGTGAGCATTCAATGTGAGCCTTCCTAAGTTAACCATCCACAATCAAACAAGATTTTGTTAAAAGTAGAATGGTTTTCTATACATTCTAACTGTTTTCTGAGGCTTCTGCAGAGGTTTACTATATAGGTGAGATGGCCCAGTGTAAAATTCAACTATGAAATTTAAGCATTTAATTCTTGTATTGCATGTTCATATTGTGCTGCAAAATGCAGGACACCTGTCCTCTGTAGACAAAACCAATGGCTTCATAGGTTTGCCTCAATTTAAAAATTACCTAACTTCCAAACTAACAAGAATTACAAAAAGCATTAAAAATAAATTGAGACATTTCTAGGACAAGCCATAGAATTTCAGCCACAAATGACAAGTCACTTTAACAGCTTTTTAGCAGGTATCATCACATACTTGCTGTTATAAATGATCCGAGCCAATTTCCAAAATCAAAGATTTCTTTAACAAATTTGAAAAGCAATTTCGGAAAACGCCACGATAAACTCGGACAACATCAATCGAATGCTGGGTGGACAATCTGGGAGCAGCAAAGGGTGCATCTCCGGAGTACTGCCCACAAATTCGGGGTCTCAGGGTAGGTGCTTTATACCATCTTTCTACGCTGAGGCATAAACAAGACGGTAACAAAGAGCCCGAATAACATGACATCATGTACATAACACAATCATTGAAATGTCTGGTATCCTGCAAGGGGTATCTGAAAGAGCTTCCTGAGAATTTGAAAAGACATCTGAATAAAAAGTCTCCGAATCTTCTGTTGGAAGGTTTCTGCCGCCCTCCACCCGCCCTCCACCCGGATCTCCTGATGAACTGTGAAGATGTGGTCAGCCCATGATTAATGGGCCGTTTCCCGATTATCTCTCTGGCAGATGTCGAGGTAACACCTTTGGACTAAGAAAAGACTGTGGTATGCAAAGAGACACCCTGGAATTGTTTCCAGGAATTCAGGGTTTTTTACATTCCGCTGCAAAGTTTAATACACACAATTTTAATCCACGAATTTAATACCATGTATCTATTACACTTGCAAAAGGATGGTATGTTGAAATTAGACTGTGGATCTAGTTAATTTGATCAGTCTTAGTTGTTCCAAAAGTGTGTTCCAGGATGGTTTCTTTTTTATAGACAGCGGAATTATCTCACAGACATTTATGCATGGCTCTGTTTGGTACTTCTAATTTAAGTGTTACATATACCTATCCAAAAAACATTCATCAAAAGATCACATACCCTTAATCCTCATTCAATCTTTCATCTCGTTATAAAAGCTTCCTCAATTTTTTTTTTTTTTTTTTACCAGTGCAGAATTTCCACCCCTTCATTTTCATACTTTACAGAATTTTCTTTGGAAAATTAATTAGTCAAAGAATCAAGGATAATTTAACCTTGGACTTGTCAGCACTCTCTCTGACTCTCAGGAGCCTTGGCAGTAGGTAGCTGTCTGATTACACCTCCTGGGAGCAATACTTTGAGTCCCTGTAAAATAAACTCATGTTCAAGGCTTTCGTGACCTGATATTCTGTCTTCGTTTCCTGCCTCAGGTTCTTTTTTTTTTTTTTTCTTTTTTTTTTTTTCTACAGGCAATTTGAATATTTTATCAGTATAAACAACAACAACAACGTCAAGCTGTAGGATTCTATATCCTCAGTTGTCAACTCCTTAACACAGAGACCCAGGAGATTAAAAGCATACATTCAAGGCAAGATACAGACACCTTGACCAAAAACTATCAGTAATGTAGAAACATTAACATTTAACAACACAACTCATTCTATATTAAGTTTATTTTTACTCTACTTTGAATTACACTTATCCAGAGCAAACTGTTAAACGTATCAACCAATCCTCCTTGCCTTCTGACAAAAAACAAAACAAAACAAAACTAATTTTGCTTTCCAATCCCTACCTGTGTTCAATGGGGAAGTAACACAGCAAAGAGCTGAAGAAGAAAGCAATAGCTGGTGGAATCTTCACAATTCCACGCCTCTCAGCTGGGTTTTCCCTGCCCAGGTGCCGGCAGCAGCCGCAGGAGCAGCAGCCCTGGGGCAGTGCCGGCGCTGCCCGGGCCGCCCCCAGGCGGTGCCAGCGGCCGCAGCGGCCCCAGCGCAGGGCCCGGCTGAGCCCCTCAGCCACGGGCGGGCGGGCGAGAGCCCCGGGGAAAGCCTGGGCAAGGGAGGGCAAAACACTGCCGGCAGCCAGGCCTGAGCCAGGGGAACCCAGCCACAAACAACCCTGCCAGCCCCGAGGGAACAGCGGGATCAGGGACGGGGGCAGCAGAGACCCGGCAGGAATGGCCCTGCGGCCTGGGAGGGACCCCGGCGGGGCAGCGCTTTCCTGCGGCTACTGGGAAGGCCCCAGGCTGGAGCAGGAAGCGTGTGGAGAAAGGATGGGCAAAGAGGAGCTGCTGTGGGCTGACCTCACTCTCATTCCCATTCCCGTGTGCCCCTTAGTGGAGGAGAAGATTGTTGTGAATGAAGGAAGGACTGGTGGTGAGCCTGGAAATAAGGTGGAATGGAGGGAAGATGCTTACTTTTTTTCTTTTTTTGCTCACCATCCACCTCTTTTTAACTGGTAAGAAATGAAATTAGTTTTCCCTAAATTGTATCCATTATTGTCAACGATCTCCCTGTCCTTATCTCAATCTTTGAGAATTTCCATCTTATTTCCCCATTTGTCCTGATGACAAGAACTGAGAGAGTGTCAACCCACAACACCCTCATATTACTCAAGAAAAAAAAAAAAAGTTTCATCATACTCTGCAGTCCAGTAAACATAGAGGATAACCTGAAAAGAGATTTGATCCTTTATAAATCTGTAAAGAGGTAATATTTCTCTGTTTGTCCATAACATGACAAGCAGAGAAATAACATGAACATTTTGTATGTAAGAGAGTTGGGATGAAAAACTAAGATAAGATTCAGGCTGTGACCTGGAGCTGTTCCACCCACAGATCTCACATTGAAGCTAACCATTAGGCGGCTGCAAGCCACAGTTTTGAAAAATAAATGTCCCTAAAGGAACATGGTTTGACCTTTTTATAGAGCTGAAGAATAAACAGGAAGCGATCTCTATGATGAGATGGTTTGTATACAAGAGATAAGAACTTTTAGCTATTTCTTTTGTCTTTTACTGGATATGGGTACAAGTGGATGAGACACATATAAGAGAGTGAAGTGGCTAAGTGTCTTCTGTTTGCCTGGACAATTACAAAAGTGGAATAAATATTTTACTGAAAAACCTCTATAACTCTTGAATACATTCATTCCATGTGGCATCTGGATTTTGGTGAAAATATTCAGAGGATCATAGAATCATAGAATTGTTTAGGTTGGAAGGGACCTTAAAGATCATCCGCTTCCAATCTCCCTGCCATGGACAGAGACAACTTTCACTGTACCAAAATTTCAGAGCCCAAACCAACCTGGCCTTGAACATTCCAGGAATGAGGCATCCATGTCTTCTTTGGACAAACAGTTCCAATGCCCTACTACATTAGATTTTTTTTATTTTATTTTTTTTTTCTAATATCTAGTGCAAATCATCTGTCTCACTGTTCTCATCTTGGTGGCCCCCTCTGGACTGTCTCCAGCAGGTCATGTCCTTCATGTGCTGAGGCCTCCAGAGCTGGCTGCAGCACTGCAGGTGGGGTCTCAGCAGAGCAGAGCAGAGCAGAGGGGCAGAATCCCCTCCCTCCCCTGCTGGCCATGCTGCTTTGGATGAGGCCCAGGACACACTTGGCTTTCTGGCATGTGTGTGCCTAGCCTCTCATCCACCAGCACCCTGAAGTCCTTGGCAGGGTTGCTCTCAACCTCTTCATCCCCCAGCCTGTGCTGATAGCAGGGTTTGCCCTGACCCAGGGGCAGTACCTGCACTTGGCCTTGTTGGACCTCATGAGGTCGAAGTGTGCCCATTTGTTGAGCCTGTTCAGGTCCCTCTGGATGGCATCCCATCCTTCAGGTGTGTTGGCTGCACTACCCATCTTGGCATCGTGAAAATTTTCAGATGCGGGTGAATATGTGCGTCATAGAAAAAACATCAGAAGTTGGTCAGCTGAAGAATCAAGAACTGTGTGAGCTTTTTCTCATGGCTTACAGAATTGACATTCTTAGCAGTGTCTAGCAAAGAAGTTTTGAGGGTGACTCTAATCAACAATATTTTAGCTGCCAATTACATTTTATATTCAAACATTGCCATCACAAAGTGAGAGATACAAGGAGATAAATCTATCTATCTTATTAAATCCATGAAAGGTTAATGTAAGTACTGATCAAAGTCTGTAAATGCTGATACAATAAACAGACAAAAAATTTTGGAGGGACCTTCCATCTCTTAACCAGTATTTAATTGCAAAAGTGAATCAGAAACACATTTTATTGTTAACTAAAGAAAAAAGTTGCATTGGAATATTGTGGCTTTGCCATCACTTTATGTTTTTAAGTTAAGGCTGGATGAATTTATAAACTTGCATGATCACATGGATTATGATAAAAGAATTTCCAATTATATAATTTAGACTAGATGGGCATTTGTTTGTTCTAGCCCTAGCATTCATACAAGATTGAAATAAAGCATGGTAAATTTGATAAAGCAGACTAAATATTCTGTTACGTAAAAGTTCTAATTTAATTCACTAACTTTTAAGTTATTTTCATGTATATTTAATGTTTTCTTAGGGTTTTTTGTCTATATATGTTGTAAGAAGTTAAGAGGAAGTATTTGAATGACATAGCTAAGAGATTTATTGGAATGAATTCTTCCTAAACAGTGAGCTCTTAACTGTTATTTATTTCACTTGACTTTTCATGATAACTTTTTTCTCTACTGTATGCTTTGTACTGCAACTTTTTAATTATGATTCTTAATTTTCAGTTATTTTTTTTTACAGTTTGGAGCTATTTCTATTGTGTTAATGGGTAACATTGTCTGCTAAATGAATTAATTTTGTGAGCGATTTGGCCCCAGTTTGGTGGGGAAATTTATGGGCTACTTGGTCTACATTTTACCTTCTGGATACATCAGATTCTGCTTAGAGACCTAAAATTTGTTTCCACTGATCATGCCTGGACATCACAAAATATTTCAAGGTTCCCTTGTTATATAGAAAGTCACTATTGCCTACACTTAGCATTTTTTCAAGAAAAAAGTTATATAAAATTTTGAAGAAGTGCTGTTGTAAAGAATCCCATCATATGCAGCAGCTCCACCTATGCAGTCACAATATAATTTTATTCTTGGAAGAATCTCTGCTGCCTCTGTTTGCCATCCATGAAGAATTGCTCTCAATCTGTTCTAAGCCTGGATAATTTTATCTGTTTGTCTGAGCCTGACATATTTAGCTGAAGGGGTGGACAGTACCAGCATCATTTACTCTATATATTTCTTCATGCACCTTCCTTCTGAACTTATAGGTTATTTTGAAAGCATAAACTTAATTTAATAAATATTCTTCAATTTAATGCTAATTGTTTGAAACTGATATGATGGTTCAAGACTTCCTTCAATAAGATATGTCTGTCAGAATTTACCTCAGATGATTTCAAGCCCAAATCACTGACAAGTAGAACATATGTTCTTGCTTTTTTTCCTTCAGTATAAATATATTGTGAGTCAACTGGAAATCCTAATCAGAATGTAACTATTCTAGCCTGATAAGAACTAACTGAAGAAAAGAAAATTTACATTGGTCTATTCAATATAAATACTTGCATGTATAAAAATCATCATGTACAGGTTAACATGTAATGTTAAAATGTAAATATAATAAAATTGCATGCCTAAGAATGTTAAAAGGTTAATATAATAAAATTATATGCCTAAGACACAGTACTCCAGTACCTGCTACACAAGAATTTGCAACACTTAGGCAGAGAGCTTGAGGCTGAGAGTTGAGATCATTGTGTTTGAATGAAATAAATTGAATTTAATGTTCACTATGCAAATTTCACTGCCTGAAGCCCTTCTTTTCCTGGTGAGGAGCTACTAAACTTACTCTCAGCTTCCTGAGCATTGGTAACTGCAATACTTCTTTTGGGTCAAGGTTGGGGAATGCCAGTAGGATATGGAATGGGAAATCTTTCATTGCATCTCTTGTGTTTGCTTCCCAGTCTGCCAGCTTTTCATAGCATTTTGCTAGTCGAGAAGGTCTACAATCCAAAAAGTCACCCTGGACTGGTCTATCAAGAGAACACTAAAGCATGGCTCACATAGATCAATTCATCACCAGTTCAATCAGTTAAAAGTAATATTGGATATTCTGTGGTATTATATTACCATCTCAGCAGTTCCATGGCATACCATATGAGTAAGTCAGTGCACTTGTGACTATAGTGCAAAAGGATGTTAAAAGATAAATAAAATATTTTAGTGAAGCCAAGCCTCCCCCACCGTGCTAACAATTTTTCTAACCAAATTTACTGAAGTGGAAAGAAAGGAAGAGGTGAAAGTTCTGTCTGTGAACTAGTGGGTAACAGTTCAGTAGCTGCCCAAATTATTCTCAAGTACTTTGGCACATCTCTAGATAAAATTTTACATGGTCCAGAGGATTTGATGTAGACAGCAACATTTGTCAAATGATAACCAAACTTTTTCAACTTACATTAGTGAAGCTACAAAGCTGAACTATGGCAGCCTTTTTCACTAATCTGTTAGCTAAAGAAAAAAGCCACAAGGCATGACATGCCTTCAAATCTATCTGTATCTGTAAGCAAATGTGTATATTCAGGAATGCATTATAAGCATCATTTATACTGATACAGAAAGATACTGCAGTCATCTTTCATAACCATAGGTTTCACACATGCAGTCTGCCTGAACAACCTTCCTCGGTTCAGTGTTCATACGTCTTGTAGGAATGGTTCTTGTAGAAATGGTTCA
Organism: Chamaea fasciata; assembly: GCF_029207755.1. Classification (NCBI taxonomy): domain Eukaryota; kingdom Metazoa; phylum Chordata; class Aves; order Passeriformes; family Sylviidae; genus Chamaea; species Chamaea fasciata. Next base: position 78,307,920 of record NW_027094086.1, read on the forward strand.
GCATTTTCATTCATCATTTGAATGAGATGAGGTAAAACCACTACCTTTTTTTTTTTTTTTTTTTTTTTTTTTTTTTCAGGCTTGAACCAGTGTATTTTCATGGACTCTGCTTTCTGAGCCCATTAATAGTAATGATATTATATGGTTCACTGTAGTCCTTTCCATGGGCTGCTGCTCATATCAGAGGAAGTAATAAAGAGGCAAAGCCCTCCTGGATGGAAATGCATGGCCTCACTGGAGGGGGATGAGTGAAGAGCAGTTAAAAGCATCAACTAATAGGATCTACCATTTTTCCTCAAAAAAGAAACAAGTAAGCAAGCACAAAAAAGACAAGGGACCCTTCAGAAATAGAAATTAAGTCTAGTTTTTTCTTGTCTATTTTTAATGGAATTTCATTCTTAGACATATTCACAGGAGTAAACAGTGAGTTTTTCTGTATTGCTTATACAGGATATTATTTTGAACTGCCTGTTCATTGCACTTTTCTAGATATGAGAATAAAAGTGAATGCTCACAACTCTCCCTTATTCCCCAGGAAACTATCAACTGTGCCAAATTACCACATCCTGAACTGTGCTGCATCCTTCATCTCCCCCATCTGAAATGATTTTATGGCATCCAGAATCATGATAGTCATTATGCCTTGAAGTGGCCTTCAAATGTTGTATTTGTGTGGAAAAAAAGGAATTAATCAATTTATTTGGAATTTTCTCATCTTCCTTCCTATACTCCAAGGGCTGGGTTGCTGGCATCCATATGTAGCTTCTCCCCCTTTTTTTCTTTTAAAAGATCAGTTGTCCAAATAACTTGCATATTTTGGGACTGGGAAATATCTATCTTCCAGAGGTCTCTAAATGTGCTTTATGACATTGTGTGGGAATGAGGCCTACAGCCATGATATATGAGATATGTGGTAAAGGAAATTTCATGAGATATGGGAGGATGGGATTTCCATGGGTATCATTATCATGGGATTTCTGTGGAGATGATGACCTGCTGAGGTGGTGAGAGGTTGCCAGGCAGATGCCAGACAGCCCTTTTTTCTGCAGTTGGCCAGGTGGAAGTGTGGGACACTAATGTGTCTCAGTTCCATTACATCCTTGTGCAAGACCCACAGTCTTTCCAATCTTTCTTTGTAAATCTTTATATCCTTCATTTACACATAAATTGCCTCCCCCCTCCATTTATGATGGCAGTAACAGAATATTTGACTACACTCTCACCTCCACTTCTCCCGAAAGTATAAAACGGCATTTGAAATCCTCAGTGATAGAGGATGAGAATATGATGACCTTGCATGCAAGTGGACAAGGCTTGCTCCTCTTTCCTCCCCAACGTGGGGACACCTCTCTGATAAGATTTGTACATCCAACTGCACTGGAATATACCCAGGAACTCTTGTTCAAAGTGCTCTACACTTATATTTTGTATGTGCAGTAGATTTATCACCGGCTATCTGAGAGAATCTATAACCTGTTGCTCCAATAAGTTGCACTATTGGTGAATCTGTGTTCTTGAAAGTTCCTTTGAATTTCTCTAGACTTTTAGTATTTAATTGGTTAAAACTCACTATTTGTGACTCTCTCATTTGAAAATCAGACCAGACTTAGAGTGTAGCCTACATTATTTATGCATCTACTGAACACAACCAGACATATTTCCAAACTGGTTCTAATCAGAAATTAAGCCTAGCTGCACCCAGCCTCTCTAATTCCTTAGGATCTGCTGGAGCAAGGGGGTTTATTTCCTCCCAAATCTCTATACTCTTAACACACTGGTCTAAGTCACAGCTCAGAAAACATTACTCAAAGGAGATAAAACTGTACTCTCAATTCAGGGCTGCTGTGACCAAGAATGAGTGAGAACATTAAAGATTGTCAGTTACAGAAATCTGCATTGCCACCCCAGCATACTCCACTTAATTAGCTTCTTGAGTGCTTACACAGTCCAAACAAAATATCAATGTCTCAGCAAAAATAACTGTCTTTCTCTACAATGAACTTAATTAAAGTGTAACAGGATAAGTGAGAGCAAAACAAGACCCCAAAAAAGCCAGATAAAAGTAACCATCACACTTCTTTGCCAATCCATGCAAGATCTGAAAGCAGTGAATTCAAATAATGTTGTCAGGCAATCAAAGCATGCTATAAAAAAAAGAGAAAACCAAACCAAGCCAAATCCAAACCCAACATGAATGAAAAAACTCCAACAAAACAAAACAAAGAACCCCCCCCAACAAAACCAACCAATCAACCAACCAACCAACCAAAGAAACACCTTTCCTACTCCCAAAAAAAACCCCCAATGCTCGCCTCCAAAAATAAAAGACCACCATCAAACCCTCTTGGTATTCTCTACAAGGTTCCACAAAGCAATGAAAATTAAAAAATACCCACTCTATAAATTTTCTGCTGCACACAAGGAAGGAAACAATGGAAATATTCTTGTTATGCACTCCAGATGTCGACACTAGATCTCCTTCAGAAGCTAAGCAAGGAAGCAGAGGTGCCCTCAAAACCATAAGGAAAACCCATAGATAATCTAGCATAATGATCATTCAGCATTGTACAAAAGAACAGCAACTGATAGTCAGGAGTGTAAAGGACTCGTTTTCACATTATCAACAGAAGTATGAAAGAGGACAAAAAAATCACTATTGCTGTTTTAAAAATTGTTAATTGTTCTCATTTTCATCTGTTCACTTACTTTCACACCATGGATATATCCTCCCTTTGCTCATGGAACATTTTTCAGATACATCAGACACAAAAGGCCATAGATCAGCAATGATGCCTGCAGATACCTAGATGACATTAATTAGAACCTTTTTGTTTGGCATAAGAAAACCGTGGCTTTTGTCTTGGAGACCAAATGAATTAATACAGACTATTTTTTGAGAGGGATAGCATTAAGAATAACCTCCACATACATCTCTTTTAAATGCAAAATGGTCCTTAAGCTTGAATATAAAATTTCTCTGAAGCTGAAAGAAAAAGTGGCATCATTTCTGTTTTAAGAATGTAATCTTAGTTTCATATCTACAGAATTTTAAGAACGAAATTGTTCAATATTCACGAATCTTAATATACGGAGCTTTCAGAGTAGACACCATAGACAGTACAGAACTTGCAAATGTGCACTTTGTAAAAGAAGATAACAGGAACTATGAAAGCATATTTTTCTTAAAAAGTATGTTAACTTAACAGATGGTTTAAAATACTAAAGTGTTTGTGCCCAGAGGATGATGAAGAAAGCATCAGTGAAAACATTAGGCAACAAGTAAAACTGTAATATTGCCACATAGCAGGATATGTTTAACTTCCTTTTGCAAGGCTGAGGAGACACTGAGAAGAGTTTTATGGTGAAGAAACTGCAGAATGACTTCCAGGCTCTGATCCAATCACAATGGAAACCTGCTCTGGCAGGTCTATTTACTCTGAATGCCAAGCTCCATTGTCTGACAGAGCAGCACTATCAGAGAGTTGATCAGAAAGATGCATAATGTAGAGAGGTCAGAATTAATAAGGATTTGCTTCTGACACTTTAGAGCTAAAACATCACACTTCATACTTCAGTTCCTCTAACTAAAAATACCTTCCTGATTGCAGGCCACCTCTTCTTTTACCAGCAGTCACTGAGATTGAGAGAGCACTCACTGCCAAATCTACTATTTATTTATTAGAATTCCAAGTAGGGGACAGCAATAAAGCATTTTCTTTCCTGTGGATTTCAGCAGAATGCAAACAATGATGTGGCAAAATGCCTGTTTTGTTAATATTAGGGTTGAAAAGTCCTTGCTGTTTAAAGATCTTATTCCTAAAAATCCACCTGCTTAGTAAGACCTGTTGTACTGGATCAGAACAAAACCCCATTTAACCCAGCATTCTATCTATAAGAATGGACAAAAGTAAATATTCGGGAAAAAGTATATAAAAGATAATAATCATTTGGAATACCTTCCAGTTAAAGCCTCCACAGTTCTAAACATCTGATTCGGAAAATTCCTGAATTGTAGCTGGAACCCAGTACATGGACATCCATAGAATTATGGCTTCAATTAGCAGCAGCTAGGATACTTGCTTTGATACCTTTCCCTTTCAAAAATTTTAGCACTTCTTTCCTCATTTCATCAGTTCATTTTAAGTAATGAGCAATTATGGAGGATGCTTAAAAGAATTACTAAGGTTCTTCAGTCAAGAAACCTGGAGGGTTTCTTGACAGTGTAGAAGGTCCTGGATAGTTGTCTCCTAGATAGTCTTCTCTAGAGCTCTTTAGTCTTAAAGGATCTCATGAGTTTTCCAAACCTGTCTTCATTCCCTGGGACACTATAATTCAGGGGAAATAATATCCTAGTTCTGTGGCATCTATAGTGAAGGTCAAATCTTTTAGGGACCTAATACTTTTAGAACTATCTAAAAAGGTGGGAAATCTGTTTTTTAGGTGGCCTTGGATGTGTCAACCTTAACTGCTCACCAGTTAATAGTAATTAGCAGTCATTTCATCCTCATTGTTTCTAATCAGTTCTTCCTCTAAAATCAAAAATTCATTCAAAAGCTCTGCATCCACATCAGTCAGGAAGCAGGCAGTAAGTAACGCAGCATTCTTAATGAATGCTCACAAAATATTTCATTTTATTCCTTTTCTGGCTTTTAATGGTTTTTAGCAGGTATTCCTTGCATTCTTCTTTCTTAAGTACTATGTAATTTTGTTTCTGTAGAAGCAATAGTCTCCACTTTTTAGGAGCCATTTTAGCATTGGGGTGGGAGGTATCTGAGTAAACTGTTCAAGATTGTAAGATATTTTTACACTTATCTTTACATTAAATGCAGAGAAAACACAGCTTTTCAACCTTTGCATTACTTTTTCTAGATCCCACTTTTATGAGCTTTTAAAAGAAACTTAAACTGTAAGACTGAGAAGGTCTTTGTGATAGTTTAGAATAATCTACTGCATGGAGGGAGTTTCTGTATGAAAATTCATCACTTAAATTCTTTGATTTATTGTCTTTTGTTAAAACAAAATCTAAAATGAGAAATACTTTGCGATACTGCTAAAAATCTTCAGTATTTTTCTCATCTGATAGTTTGAAAGTATTATTTTGTAAGTGAAGCTGACTTCCTCATGCGTTCATACAGGGTGAAGGTATTTTTTGCTTATAATAATTGAAAGCGTAACATGAGTAAATTTCAATGTGGTTTTGTTTCTAATAACAGAACAGATCTGAAAGGGTTGACAAAGTTTGCTATGCTGTGTGGCTCTTGCTGCATCAAATGGTGCTGTGTAATATAGTTTCATGAACTTTGGAGAAGAATGCAAAGCTTTATGAAAGCACAAAATAGGAAAGAAAACTGAAGAAAATAGTGCCATAACAGCAAGATGTTAAAGGTAGAGAGAGTGGGGAAAGTGGAATGCTACTGTCATGGTCTTTTCTGCTTGATCACCACTGTTTTCAGTAATTATCACTAGATGGCTCTAGTGATAATTGCCTCTAGAGTTTGTCTATTCCTGCTCTATGCCTGATGTTACCTGACGGGACCTCAGAATTAAAAAAAACCCTGTAATTTAAACAATTGATATAATTTATGACATGTAAATTTATTGTTAAACCTCTGAGGACCTTTTTTTTATGCTGTTGCCAGATATCTTGTGCCCTTACAGATTCAAAACACAAGCTCTTGAAAACTGATGTATAATTAAGGTACAGGTTGATATAACCTGTGACTTGTCCCTTCCAGTAGCAGAAACTGGACTCTTGAATTATTTGTGTACTGTCTACTAATTTTAATTAGGTTTTATATTTGTCCTATTTTTCTTTCGATAGAAGCTAAGAAAAATATATATTGGTGTCAGGGAAAAATGAAGTTCTTATGACAGAGAAAACAGATAAAAAGGGCAGAGGGAGCAAGAAGAGTAATTCCGTAAATTCCTGAAAATTGTTGTTCACAATCAACTTTGACCGTTCCTATTAACAGCTAAGAACTTATCATGCATTTGATCATTGGGGATGCAATGCAGGTGCCTGCACCACTAGCACTTACAGCCATTCAGGCAGCCCCAGGGTATAGGTCTGTCTCCTCTTGCTCTTCCATACAGTTTCTTTTAAGTCCTAAGTCTCACCTGCTTGATCTAAGCAGAAGTTCTAGAACATCCTATGCAGTAAGAGATGCAAATAGCACAACATGGGAAAATATCTGACGTGGAACAGAAACTGAAAAAAATTATGCTATCTATGAGAATAACCTGTTATCATTCTGGAAGTAATTTTAAGATTTTTTAATATAATTCTCTATGTGTGTCTAGTAAAGTATTGGGGATTGTATTCTTTTCTCTTACATAGACACAACAGACAATCTCAAGTAAATCTTTGAATGCTTTATGTCTTAGCAATGATGAGACACATGCATACTGCACGTTTCATTTACAGATTTCCATTTTTGGCTGTGCACCAAAACCAAGCCGCTTCTAGAAATTGATAGTCCTGGCCTCACTTAGCAGTGCAGACAGGTATCTACTTTACCAATGTTGATAGTATTCTATTGTGGGACCTTTGTGCAAAAGGCAAAATAAACCACAAAGCTGTGTAATGAAATCAAGGTATATTTTCCAGCAGTAAGTCAGAAAATCAACACTTGGGAACAGATACTTTTCTGTACCTTTCACTGAGTCACTGTCTGACAAAAGAAAACTATTCTTTGTTCAAGGAGTTGACACGACAATAAATCATAAGTTTTTCTTCTCATAAGGTTTAAAATAACTTTGTGTACTATGAAAAAAGGAGCTGAAGTAGAAACTATCCTTTTAGAGTGATGGAGAAAACACAAGTTTTGATGTATTCATTATGCACCAGATAAAAATAACGTCCTCAAGAAAATCCTACATGTGGCTGGAAGGTTTGGAAACTAAAGTGTTTGTTCACTGGAGAAGTTCTGATGGACTGATTTCCACAGACATAATTTGAAAAAAGTCTGATTTGTTGGCCTTTTTGTCTGTCATCACATTTATAAATATTCAATCCTTCCTTTTCTGCTAGCAGAAATCCCATGATGAATGAAGGTGTTATTCTGTCTTAGGTTCTACAAGATTTTTCTCCCCTCTCTCATAAGCCTTCATTTTTTCCCTTCTTGACATTTTCTAGATTTTTGTGGTTGTGTGTGTGTGTATGTGTTTTTCCCCCACTTTACAATATGTTCTGGTTTCTGGCAAATAAACCAAAACCAGTTTTTTTAAAACAAAAAAAGAGCAAAACACCTTGTGTTCAAGGATTAATAAAGTGATTATAAAACATAATTATTAATACTTTTTTTGAGAAAAACATTTTTGTAAGCTAAAAATAAATCCATATTTACCATGCACAGATGCTCAGTGATGATAAATATTTTAAACAACCTATTTTTTAAAAAGTTTGATCTCACATTCAGTTTAATAATAATAATAAAAAAAGCAGATGGTAGCACAGTGTGTGCCTTTTGGATATTATGATAAGATCTCCATTGCTGAAATGTGAAAATTACCTTGTGGCTACTTCATCAGTATAGTAAACTATGCTGTTTGAAATGCAGAAACAAACATTTAGGATTATGAGTTCACTCAGCGTGCAGGAAAGTTTTCAAAGCAAATTACAGTTCAAGTTCTGAACAGCCTTTTTTACTTCAATAATTATTGTAATACTGTAGTTAAAAGATCCCCTTAAAGCAGCCATTAGTTAGGCTTCTTGCCTTCTTTTATTTTGCCAATAATAAATTTTATGGCTACAATAAAATACACAATACCTGAAAATTGCTGTTGTGAGATCTTCTGTCACTCAGAAGTTAATTAAGATATGTTATACCATTAAATGCAGTGTGACATAGTATGTTCCACAGCACTTAAATATTTTCAATTATATCTCTGGGATGCACAGAAGCTTAAATATATTGTTTGACTTTTAATATTAATTCTTCAAGTGATATATATCAAAGGTACATTTTTTCACCTGAATCCAAGTGACTAGAGAAAAACAGTCACAACATTGAACAAGAAAGGCAATGACAGATAAGTGTTCTTGAAGAAACATCTGGGGTTATTTATCAACATTATATTTATCAAAGCATACTCTCTACATGGCTCCAGACATTTTAAGAGCTACTTCCTTAGAGGGATAAGCCTCTAAGCACAAGGCTTCTACTACCTATTTGCAGTCTTCTTTTAAAGAGGGTTTAGGGAAAGAAAGGCTGACTGCTGTGTGAAGAAACATGGGTTGCAACTACCTGGCGTTTACAAGCAGTCGTGACTGGATTTGTCTGCACTCCAGGCTGGCTGAATGTAAGCCAGCAGCAGACCAGAAGATGCTGAGGTGCAATTAACGTGGCACTGAGTTTGAGCTAATAAGCCTTGCTGGGAGACAGGGCTTTCAGACTCGTGTGACACTCCGGCCCAGCGCCACGCTAACACAGCTACATGCCTTCCAGTTTAGACCTGGCTTGCATCCAGCTGGTTCAGAGTGGTGTAGGCAAGGACAGCTGGTATTTGCTCTGAGCGTGGACAAGATTTACTAGTGACTGTACTGCCTGCAGAAAATTCACACAGCAGAAACTGTCCTGGGAGCAGCACCTACCACTTCTGTTAGCTGGAAGTCCAAGAGATAATGAAACGACTCATAGGGCAAGTTGAAGATATAAGCAAAGAGAGATTTTTATCCAAGATGCATTTTTAAAATGTATTTCTTCTGTCAGTCTTCAATGACTGAATCAGTTATGCTGCCCTTCTGTGGCACTGCAACTGCAGCTGCCCCATGATCATAGGAGAAAACTGGATAAGTATTCTTCAGCCTGACACAGACGGGCACAGAAAGAAGGTCACATCTCTCTGCGACAACATTCAGACATAACCAAAAATCCCCAAATCTGCTTGTACCATCATGTTCTGAGTAAACAAAACATTCAGATTGTATCTCAAAGCCTAGTCTGTGGGCTGCAGGAAGCCTGGAATTTAAAAGAGGGAAGTGCATAACCCTGTCTACCAACTCAAGCACTCCATTTGAGAGAAATGAAAGCAAGTCTAATGCAAAATCACTTTATAATTTTAACAGTACACACATAAAGAATTAACTCAGAAACAATATGTAGGTAATCACAGGTAATCACAGAATATTCTGAGATGGAAAGGACCCACATTTTGAATGACCTATATCAATCAACCCACAACCTTGGTGCTGTTAGCACAATACTCTAACGATGTGGTTTGTGTTCCTCTTACTCCAGCAGCTTGGGAGGCAGTTAGAATAAAGTTCTTTACTGAAAGGATGTCTAAAAACCAGAAGTAAGCTTCCCAAAGAAGCAGTCGTGGCACGAGGCTTTTCAGTGTTCAAGAGGCATTTGGACAACACTCTTAGACATATGGTTTAACTTTTAGGTTTCCCTGTGTGAAGTTAGAAGTTGGACTCAATGGTCACCATAGGTCCCTTCCAACTCAGGGCAGTCAATTTAATAGTCATTTGACTGCAAAATAAAGTTATTAAGAGGGGGAGGTGAAAATAATTTTTAAAAGAAGCTTCTTCAAAACAAAAAAACTTTTACATGTAAGAATGTAAAATGTAAATAAATCAGCTCTTTATGTAGATTGAACATCAAAAGCAGGCTATACTGAATGCAGTATAGGTGCTTAAGCCAAAGTACAGAAAAGGCAACCACCTTGTTTTTTGCCACATTGTTCAGGCAATACATCTAATTACCAAGTGCAATCAGTTTCTAACCCTCAAAGATGAATTGCTGCAATTTAAGACCAGTTCTAATCAAAGGAGACAGTGTGCAATAGAGGGAGATAAGAGCATATGTGGGAAGGTGTGGAACTAAGCTACCTCTGAACTAGGTGCTGCTGATGTAAGGAGGGTAAGAGTAAGGATTTCCTTCTGAGTGGATGAAAAAAGATGAGATGAGGAGATGGTGCTTCTCTGAACCTGACTTCTGAGAGATAATTCTTGAGAATTCTTCCCCAGCCAAGTAAATGAGCCATGCAGCAAGATCTTCGTACTAGAGAGTCCACAGAGGTTTGTTTTTTTTTTTTTTTCTGCCACACATCACTGAACATCAGGTACAGGTAGAACTCTGTAACTGAGGATTTTCTCTCTTTGAATAGCAGGTCTCAGTTCTTCACTAGTGGCTGAGGATGGTTGTGCATTTGGATCTCCAAGCAAGGTCAGTCTTGTCCCAGCTGCTAATAATTACATAGCATTCTCATATATTTATTCTTGAATCCCATGAAATGATGAGACCTTACACCCCCATGGCAATTCAATGAAGAAAACAAGGGTCCTGTACCACTCAGGCTTAAATGTTAAATCCGGTCTTTTTACTGCTTTAATTCTGAATAGCAGTCATATGAAAGAAAAAAATTAAAAAGAAAATTAAAAAGAGAAAAAAAGAAACAAAGAAAGATAAGTAATATGGTTATATAGTAGCAGTGAAGATGTATTTCTGAGTGAAGCAATTTCTTTGAAAAATAAATGTCTTTTCAGTTCTTAAAATACATAACTATTTGACTGAAATACAAACTCAAGTTCCTTTAAAGGTTGAGAGGATTTTGAAAGCTGAAGGCTCATGATTTGGGGGGCTAAGGTTTTAGAAATGCTTCTCAAGCTGCCAGGCATTACGAAGCAAGATGTGAAAGCTCAAGCTTGTAGAAATTTCAAAACATAAAGTCCAGCAGCCACAACTTCATCTTCCTAGATGTAACTTTCAAGGTGACAAAGAGAAGTCTTATTTTTAACAAACCTTCATGAATTAAAAAAAATCAATTAAAACAAAAATCTCTAATGAAACTTACATGAAATCCAAAAGTGAATCAAGCCAAATTGTAAATCATATTTTTAAAATTTGTGGGAGGATTATATTAGATTGTACCACTGCGGTGCTCTAAAGCATAACCACTAACAGTCTGGCTTCTTGTTTAAGAGGATGTACAAAGCACAGACCTTGAGGAAGTTTAAACTCCATTTAAAATTTTCTCTGCTGTCTTTGACTTCTTTCTTCTTCTTCTTCTTCTTTTTTTTTTTTTTTTTTTTTTTTTTCTTAGCTTTTCTTTAAAACATAGTAAGAACAGCTTCTCCTTTGAGATATTCGTACATCCTCCCCCCCCTCCCCCCCCCCCCGCCAAAAGAAAGCTTTATATTGTAGAGGAATACATCTGGTCCAGGTAGCTTGGCTGCAAGCTGCTGATTGAGATGCAGATTGAAATGCAGGTTGAGCTCTGGGTGTGAGCTCCAGACAAGGGGCTGTGAACTGCCAACCTTTAGGATAACAAGGGGCATGAAGGTAGGTGACATCTGCCAGGTGGATGGACACTGAGACATAGCGGGAGCTGGGAATTGCAGATCTTTTGGGTAACAAAGGAGGTGAAGACCTGTGACCAAAGATGTGGATGAACACAGAGAGGGGACAGGACCCAAAGACTCTGGAGGAAGGTCGAGACTTACAGGGTCTTGTGAGAGGATAAAAGCCCAGGGCTTCGTTTGTTGGGTGTGCTCCTCAGAGGCACCTGCTTTGGCTCCTTCTGTGTTACTACTGCACCATGAATAAATGGCTTTATGGAACCAGACATCTGAGACTCTGCCATGGGAAACCTGGGGTCAAACCAGTTGGGAAATCTGATCTGACTGCGTGGGAGTGGGGTGTGCAGGGAGTCAAGCAGGGCACCCACTGGATCACTGGAGCTGCCCCCCATAATGGGGCCCCTGTCCCAGCAATGGAAGTCTCTGGCCTTGGGAGTCTGACTGCCAGAGTCCCGTGGATGGTCAGAGTGAGAAGATTCCTTAATAATGTCCTTAAAACTTAGACAGCACTTGCTTTCTCTACAGTATATGTCTTGTGCATTATTTAATTATGGCTCTGATTGGCAGATTTTGGAAACCTACCCATTTTATAATAGCCATGTAACAAAGAATTATTACTATAATAAATAGCTTTATAAAATACCAGCATCTCAGTATTGCTTGAATTAAAGGAAGGATTCTATTGACCATTATTATTTCAGTAGGTGTAGGTAAAATTAAATAACCTTCATCTATCCTGTGAGTACTCTAGATCTGACAGCAAAGTCTTTGAAGCTGACATTCTCTTTGACATTACTCTGACTCCAGCAGAATAAAAATACTGCTAAGCACTTACCTAGCACTTTTTATCTTCAAAGCACTTTGCAAATATTATAATTAATGCTGACAACAACCTGGTGAAGCTTGTAAGAGTTATCCTCCCCAGGTGGTAAAATGGGAGAAACATAGAGAAGTTTGCTTATCTAAAAAGAGAGGTGAGGAATAAGTTTGGTGCTTCCAGTACCTTGTTCTGTACTTTGATCACATCTCTGTACAGCATTTCAAATGGTGTTTATTGCTACTATTGCCCCATTACAACATATTTTAATCTTAACTCTTAACCAAGAGACCAGAGATCACTGTGAACTAGTCAAATTTCAATGCATCAGAAATTGCTACAATTTTCATTTCTTTTGTAGGCAAGATTTTCTACTCTTTGAAACACTGCTATCATTTCCTTGTTGGTGCAAATCTGACATTTTGTTTCCTGACTACACAAGTAATCTTTGCAAAATCCAACAGCAGAAAAGGCACAGGGAAGGTAGCTGAAAATCCTTTTCACATTAGTTTAATCCCTGGATGACATAGAGGTGACATGTCTGTCACAATCACTACTCTTGAAGGCAAACAGTTGGGAATCTTCTGCAGTAGGAACTCACTTTGGGTATTAAACAGCAGCAGCCCTTGTTCTTCCCCTCCCTGCATTTCAGGACCAAGGCCTGGGAAGGAAATGTGGTTTCCCCCTTCTTCAGAGGGCATTGCCATAGCCGTTACTGAGCACACCTGCACCTGCACAGGACAGAACAAATTGCAGGATGAGAGCCTACAACCCAAATATTGAATGGTCTTGAAGGTGGCCCATTGCTGGGAAAGCATTAGACTAATGTCATGCCTATACTGTGGAAATAGAGATTTCTTATCATTATTGTTCTCCCTTTGATGCCCACATAACTATACATATCAAAAAAAAATTACATGCAATTTCAGAAATGCAGTAGAAATGCATGAACAGTAGTTGTTGCTGAGAATAAGTTTGGATGTAAATGACAGTACAGTCATCTTTCAGGTGTTTATAGGAATTGTATTGTTGAAAACTACTGTTGATTATGGTTTAGGATCCTCCAATCAAAATCATAGAAGTATAGAATGGTTTAGGTTGGAAGAAACCTTTGAAGATCAGCTTCTCCAAAGCCCCTGCCATGGGTAGGGACATAATTCACTTGGTCAGATTGCTCAAAGCCGTGTCCAACCAGGCTCTGAATGCTTCCAGTGATGGGATATCCACAATTTCTGTGGACAGCCTCTCTCAGCCACTGTATTGACCAGAAAAAAATATCTTCCTTATTTCCAATGTAAATCTGCCATTCTTTCAGTTAAAAATTGTTGTCCTTATCCTGACCGAGAAGGTGTTGGTAAAGAGTGTCTGTCTTATAACTCCCTCTAAGTATTGAAAGATCTCCATGGAGCCTTCTCTTCTTCAGGCTGTACAAACTCAACTCTCCCAGAGTGTCTTCATAGGGGAGGGGTACCAGACCTCTGATGATTTTCATGGACCTTCTCTGGAACCATTCTAAGTAGCCCATCCATGTCTTTCTTCTACTGTGTACCTCATTATTCTTAACATCCCTTGCCAAATTCAATTCCAACCATGCATTAGATTTCCTAATCCCATTCCCATTTAGGGACTATAACAGTATTCCTCACAGGATAAATATCCTTGGTTCCACTGCCTATATAGAAAGAACAACCAAAAAAAGGCAGAGGAAAAACTTAAATTTATTACATTTCTATGGTTTCAATCCACTGAGGATTTCAGTCTTTGGCTTTTAATGTATTCCTTCTAAAGTTATTGGTATAATCCACATCTATGAGCCACAGAATTTACATGCGTAAGTTAATTTCACACGTAATCTGAGTCTATATCTCCCAGTTGATAGGATTTCAGACACAATGTAAGTAACGGCTTCTTTCCTAGTTCCTTATATAAAATTCAGAGAAGGAGTAATGCAATTTTTGAAAGCTGATGGGTAGAGAAAGAACTATCCAAGGTAACACAAAGCATCCATGACAGGGCTTTTAAACCTTCTGCCTTTCAGGATCAATTAGATCCTTTATGCTGTTTGCCCTTCACTTGGGAGTCACAGCTCTGAGTAATCACCCAGAGTTCAGTACCGTTTAAAAAACATTAAAGAATTATTCTTTCCTATCAAAGGACAGCCAAAGGAAGAGGAGGAGATGCTAGCACAATTTCATCTAACAGAGCATGGGTAGTCACCCTGAAATTAATTAATTTCTTTCCTTTCCCAGAGAATATTTCACACAGTTTTGCCTGCCCTACAGTAACATCTTGGCCACCAGTGGGAGATGGTTGATGACCTCACTGCTGCTCATTTATTTTTTTAAGATAATTAAGCATAATTTGGGACCAATAGAAGAATAGTGACAATGGCTTTTGGTAGCTAGACCACTTTCCTGGGAGGGAGAGTCCTACAATTTAGACTATGATACTGCAAGTCTTTAACAGAAAATTGCAAAGTATTGGTCATATAATAAATAGATCACTCTGTAATGGATGTGTTTATTTTGCTAAATACTGCAACCAGACTAGGGTACAATAGGGTGGTGGGACACTAACAGCCTCTTCTCAAACCTAATTGCTTAAATAAAGGGCTACTCCAATGTAGGTACATATTTGATTATATTATTAGGTAACTATGTTTAATTAATGAGAGAAGATAATGAAAAGGGTAGCAAAAAATCTGATCAAGAAAAGGACCCTGTAGTTCTGGTTTTTTTGCCTCTTATTGACAGATTGTGGATTATTAGGTGTTCAATATTAGAATACATGAGTCTTTTCAAGTCTTAGAGGTTAAAATTCCCTGCCCTCTGCCCTTTTTTTTTTTTTTTTCCCTTAACTACAAGGGCTTGCAAATCCACTACCTGGAACACACACACAAAAAAAAAAAAAAAAAAAAAAAAAAAAAAAAATAAAAATCCCAAAGCAAACAAACAAATAAAAAACCCCACAAAAAATCCCCACAAAAAACTAAAACACAAGGAATCAAAACCTGAAGTTTTTGACAAGCTGAGCTGACGATACATTTCCTTTCCTTAAAGACTCCTGAAACTAATCGAACTTAAAATACAATGTGTTTCCCTAAATTAGATACCCTTGTGCCCAGCCACAGAAACTCATCTGAAAATCAATTATTCGAGTAAAACGTTAAGATGGTTGTTTGACTCCCACAGCTCTCTCTATCAGACTATCTTACGTAAAGCCTAACTGAAAACTAAAGAGAGAGATACTAGATATTTATTTGTTCTGTATATTTTTATGTTCTATTTTTATCTTCAAGCCTGCGTTTAACATTGTCCAGTGTTGTGAATGAAACATTACATATAAATAAAAGAGGTGTTTTTACTTCACTGGAGGAAATGAATCAAAAACAGTGGTAGCCTGAAATTCAAAGAGAAGATGGGGACTCTGAAAGCAGTTTTAGTTTTTGTAGCACTAGTGTCATACATGTAACATTACCTAATTCTATAATGTAGATAATACTATGATATAGTTATTAATATAATGCACAGCATTGTGATAAGGTGTTATCAATGTATTATATAATATTTACAACAGAATGTTTACATCAAGTGCTTTGCAGATTAGGACTTTGTAGCTGCTAAGACTAATTTTGTTTTGAAATTTAGCTTCTTGGATTTTTTTTACGATATTCAAAATATTTCTTCAAGGTACTGCATATTTGATCACCTTTCTGTATGAAGCACATATCTGGTGATCCTCTTTGTTTTATATTTCATACATAAATGATGGATTTTTTCATATAGCGTGTGGAATTTGCACCAAAAAAAGTAAAAAAAGTACATTTATATCACATATTGCTTGCTTCTGCTTTTGTAGGTCCTTACAAACTCATAAAAACTCCTCCATGCTTAGACAAAAGCTCACAAAAAGGCCATTGTCTTGGTTTGGGAAGACAGGTATCTGCCAGGTAAAATTACAATCAGAGGCTCTTTGGCAAAGATTTGGGAAATAGGAAGAGCAGTTCTTTACTAGTATGTAATACAAAGCAAACAAACACAAAAAACTCCCCCCCCCCACCAAACAACTACAGCATTAATGACAAACGACAACAGTACCAAGAACCTTGAGGGCTTTGTTTCACAAAACCCAGGGCAGTTTGGTTTCGGTGTCCCTGCAGGATCCTCAGAGCACCAAGCTGAAACAGTGGAAAAGTCCTGGGCTGGTAGCTGGGATGGCAGAGTGTCCCGGCAGGCAGGGGCAGGATGTCCCGGCAGTGCAGGGGGTGCAGGGTCACGCTGTAGCAAGAGGAGCAGCACCGAAGAAGCCGAAGGAGAGGCAGCGCCTGGACCAGCTCCCGCGGGTGGCAGAGAAAACTCAGGATTCAGGCTGAACCGGTGATAGTAGATTTCCCAGGACTGGATCTCTTTGGCCACAGTGAAACTCCTCCAGCCAGCAACAGGCGTTCTCTTTATCCCCGAACGCCAGAAAAAAAAAAAAAAAAGAAAAAAAAGCACGCAGCTGCCTCAAGCTTTGTCTTTTACCTGCGTTATCTCCCCCTTCCACCTTTGTCCACCTCTTTGTTTCGGTTAAGTACTCTCAAGTATCCAACACTTGGTCTCCTTGGTAACTTGTGGGGAAAAAATTCTTTAGAGAAAGAAGGAACAAACCTAACCCCCAACAGCCATGTATGCTCTGACACCATAAACACAGGTGCACAGTGAAGTAGAGGTAGGCAAATACAAGAGAAGCAGAATCCTTTACATAGAAAGATGAAGACCCATTGTGTAGTGGAAAACTAGTAGAGATCCCGTTATAAGTAGCTGCATTTCAGTGCTCTCATTTCAACTATTTGCATGCAAAAGTAGTACAGCATTGGCATAACTACTCTGCAATATGGCATAATTGCTGGAGCAATACAAAACTCATATATTCTGAAAACGTTTGTGTACACAATTTCTGCAATAATGTCAAAGGAAAAAAGAGAACAAAACCAACAACGAAAGATTTTAAACATTTTCTGAAGGAGGAGGGTTAAAATTTGATATCATCAAAGTTTTTAATCTCTAGCGACCTCTCTTATTTTCATCAACACACTCTACACATAAAAGAAACTGTTAAAGAGCTGAATACTGTACGAACAATTTCAAAGTAGGAGTGTATATCATACTAACTGTTGTTACTTACCTACCTCAGAAACTATTTCAGTAAATGCAGAGATTTTCCTGTGATGAAAAAAAATATAAAAGATAGTAACTTTCTCAAAGTACCTAGCTATTTCTCCAGCATCAGGGGATACTAGCACATATAAAGCCCTTGAGTCTATATTGTATTCCTTTTAGAACAGCTAGCTGGGAGTAAAGAAAGGAGCCATGCTGCCATAATTCTTCAAAAATCCCTGGCTCTAGGCCTTTAAGGAAAAGTCAGATATAATTTAGAAGTCTTCAGGTTACTTTCAGGAATATTGAAAGCAAACTAGCTGCTGGCCTGTGTCAAGGAAAGTAAAAAAAAAAAAAAATCACTTTTGCTTTACTGATATTTTTCAACCTCAGAAAGCTGGAAAGATTCACTTACATTTTTCTATAACTGATAGACCAGAGTAAAACTGAAGTTTATTGTCTTTTTTTTCTGTATTCAGACATCTCTCATGTCTCAAGTGTTTTACTTCTTCTACCAGTCTGCTTCTGAAAAGTTGTTTATTTCTGAAAATAAAATATCAGTGAAGGTTTTAAAGGAATAAATGTGATGGACCACTCAGTATATTAGTGCAGATGTAAAGTAAATGTTACCAAGACCTCTCTTAGATACTTGTGGGTGAGTCTGTATTTCTTAAAAAAATCTGCCGGTCTTCCTTCACCTTTCTGGGTATGAATGCTATTTCATATTTGAAGATATCAGCTTATAATATAGCACAATACTTACAAGGGTGAAGGAGCTGTGCAGTGCAGCTAGAGTTGTTAATTCTCCTTTATACTGAGCCTGTATCATACAGGCACACACACAAGTTGACTGCACAGGTGAAGCATCAACATGAAACAAATTTATCTTTCTCCATCTGGATTCTATTAATGTCAAAGGAAAAATTTGCCTTCTTGCACAAAAACAACAGTCATTCCAATAATAACCTGAAGGAAAAAAAAATCCCACAATAAAAAAGCTATTAAAATAAACAACTTGTTCTGTTAGAAGTGGGGAATCTAAGGCTTCTTCAAACTGATGAAAATCTGCAGTTAGTAAAAGCTGAACTTCAGATAAAGAGCATAATAATACAATGAATCAACAAGATAGTGCTCCTACAGCATTATCCAATCCAACATGAGTACATATAATCAGCAATTCAGACAGTAGATAGTTAAGGTGATGCAAATCACATTGGCATAAAAATTGAGACTGTGCTGGTATAGCACTTGTTTAAATGGGAAATTCCATTTGGAAGTGAATGTGTGCTGCATGTGCTTCCTGCTGACAAGCAAGCAAGGGAGATATTCTAGCACAATGCTGAGATAGAACCAACCAGCTTAGCTGAAACATTCTGCAGTTAAATTATGAGTTTTCTTCTGGCATATGGGAAGGTCTAATGCTTCAAGGAATGACACCCACGCTGACATGGTTTTACTATGAGTTGGTTTTATTTATATCATAGGTTCCAGGGACAGTTGAGTTAATACTAAACAAGAAATCATGGCATCATTTTACTGTGCAGAAGCCCTTTCTTATTAGAAGGCACATGAGGCATTTTTGAAATGTGTTGGGCTTCATACCTCCAGCAGTACTGCAATGGCAGCACTGCCTTCTGCAGGCACAGCCTTGCTACATGGTCCTCAGTGCAAGGGAACAGCAATTAACTTACTCCCATAAACCCAAACAAAATGCAGCTGGCCATGCTTTAAAAGACATAGAAGGAGTCAGGGCCTGAGGTGTTTCTCAGTTCTTCAGCCATTTTGTATATGCACATACAGGCTGTATTTTATCTGATACAAGCAAGCAGAACCCCTTGCAAGTGCAGGTCTCATCCCACAGTAGTGGCTGTATTTGCATCTGTGTCCCACTCACACCCTTCACCTCAGACACTGCAGGTTTGCAGCCTGAGGCTGCAGCCCAGGGTGTCTGGATTTTCATTTGAACCGGTTAGTACACATCAGTACAGCTCAGAGTAGACTGGGTCACAGGTGCTGCAAAGGAGAATTTGTCTACTTTGCAGTATGGTTGGAGCCAAAATGCTTGGTGGAATCCCATTAAGTGATTTGATAAACATTGCTTAAATTCTGGCATCCATTGCCTGCTTTCAAATGGCTTCAAGTCCCTGTAGGAGACTAGATGTCCAAGAACTGGGCATGCATAGTAGCCCCAAAGCAGCCTGTTTTCTCTCCCATCTTGACTGGAAGTTTGAATCTGTACTTAGTGAGAGACCAGTGATGAAAGATTAGGCACAACTTGTTCTTAGTGCAGCTAATATTCTTTTTCTAGCAATAAACTTAAAATGATGTCATCCATATGAGCCATATAGATTGTTGTACATTATAGCAAGATAAACTCACTGTAAAGTCCGTCTGCTGACAGTCATAAATACTACAGAGTTTTACACCCACACAAGGTACAACCTCTTCAACACACAAAAACTTTTCTGAGAACTTACTTATAAACTACGAAACTACATTACCTCTGTACATGAGCATGTGGGCAGGCCATGTCACTTATCCTGTCCATAAGAAATTCCTCAGGGTACCCTTTGGAGCAACCTCCAGGGCCAGTTTAAATACCTTTATGCTTCAAGGTACACCAAGCAAATATCCTTAACCATTGCTTTTAGATCTAGCAGAATCAGTTTTCAATGACTGACTTATCCACACAGTAGCACAGGGCTCCCATAAAAACCTTGTTAAATTATTCGTATGTGGGGAATGAATTCATGTATGAGGGATAGCAAATAGTCATAAGTAAAATGCCTTTTAAAAATATAAAAAATACATGCCATATAACATTTTCTCTAGTATGATTTTAAGCATCTTTGTATATGTACAAATATAAGAGAGGCGAGGAAGACAGTATCAAATCCATCAATTTAATTGTAGTAATAAATGTCCTACATAAAGACCAAAAAAACCCCTGGATTTTTGACATTTCAGGTCTTACCATCTCAAAACGCACAAAAAGAAGATATAATGATTCTAAAATAACATTTGCCATATTTGAAACATCTGTTCCAGTCTGCACTTATAATTCTCCTGTGTTTCCATAATTTCCTTCTATCTTATCACACATTACTCAAAACAATTTAAAAACAGAAGTTGTCTGAGTTTTCAAGGCAGTGGAAAGGAGGAAGAGACATGCACATATCTCCATGCCCATGCATAGAAATTAAAACATGCTACAGACAGCAATGTTTATCACTTCAGCGGTTTTTTGTATCATCCCTGCTCTCAACTCAAAACCATTTCAGTCCTTCCACTCAGTCTAAAAACATTTCTCACAATACTGCTGAGAGCTCACATATAAGTTGGACTTAAATCACGACCAGGACCAAAAAACTGATCAAAAAACATACCTTCAGGTGTTACCATTGTGTTTCAAAGTACTTTTCTGTGACAAAAGTTATTAAATTCCAATAATAACATATACAACTCTGGCTATGATTAAGGGAGGGAAGATGATATTTTTTAAAAGGTATTTGAAAAACATTTGTGGGCTTATTTTTGGATTATTCCTTTATAGAAAATTAGTAGATATCCTGCACTGGTTTTTTGGATTTTTTTTTGTCGTTGTTGTTTTGTTTTGTTTTGTTTTCCTGTAAGGTGATTGCTTTCCTCTCTGAAGATACTGGGCCTTCTTTATACCAGAACACTGTATAATCCAAAGCAGAAAATATGACAGAAAAAAAAAAAAAATGCAACCCTACAATTAGAAAGAGTGCTATAAGCAAAATCACTAACTCAGAAAATCCTTAAATTTCAACTTAACTGTGCTATTTTATACAACTGTTGTTAAAGTTGTGGATCTCATTATACCTTTATATACAATGGTGGATCAGGAACTTTAGGCAGCTACCTTATCCAGTCATGACAAGAGACATGTGCAGTAGTCATAGTGCTGGGTAGATTATAATATTCCTTTATGTAACTGATTAGGTGATATCTTTTAAGGTGAATCCCCCCAATATTGCTACATTTGTTCAGGATATATCCTCTCAAAAGTACTAATTCTAAAATTAATGAAGGTTGAGCATACAAATTGGCAACTCCTGTCAGTGTACCAGACACTTCCATTGCAGATAGTTGCATGCTTATATTATAATCTAAGAGCCCAATTTCAAAGTAAAAAGCAGGATAAAATCACTGACAGCACAACAGACTTACCAGGTAACAATTAAATTAAAATGAAATTTTACTTAAAGCTGCACCAAAAATCTCCCAATTAATGTCACTATATATATATATATATATGTATGTATGTATGTATGTATGTATGTGTATATATACACATAAGTTTCTTTTGCATTAAGGATGAATTAAAATTTTTCATGTCCATTTTTGTATGGGTGTGTGTTTGCATGTATGACACATTTTAGACTATGTGGATAGCCGAGATTATCGTCTAGATACTGTAGCCTGGGTAAACCCAGCCATGACACCAGCTACATGTGTCTTTAGTGGCTTAGTAGTTTGGAGGCTTTTATGTAAAAAGATATCTCAGTCACTCAGTGCAAATTAAAAGCATTAATTATTTTACTCAGAGATTTTGCAATGGCACTGTAAAATATTTATGGCAGTATTTTTTCTGTATTCTAGAATAAAGATAAATCCCAGTGTGACTTGTTTGGCCAACCAAGACTAGGGACCAGCCAGAACAAGATGAAAGGTAGCGTTAACTATTAATCATGAAAGAGAAATGCTTCCTTGGACAATGAACCACTCAAAAAACAAACAGAAGTCAATTTACTTTGAGGTATTCCTAAGAGACAAAATAGAGGAATTTGTATGATAAATTATTCATCATAGCTTATTCACACAATTTTAATTATAATATTCTTTCCATAATAATCTAAACATAGATAAACTCAGGGGACTCAAGACCACTGATTGTAGGATACAGAGCTTTCACCTTTATATTCACTATATATGTGGGAACTGGATTCAGTGAGTAAAAGCTGGTATCACCTGTAATCTTTATGGTTCATGGAAAAGAACAGGTGATGATGAAAAGGACATAGTAAGCCAGTGATATCTCTCAAGAACTGCTGAGTGAATTCAGAAACAATTAAAAGTATTCAGCCTTTTACAAGGTATAGCCCCAAGGGCTGTAATAGGAGCAGTGACAAATGGCTGCTTCAGACAGCAGGACTGAGGAGACAAGGACATGCCCAGGCTCCTGAACGCTGCAGTGTGCCCTGCTGGTTAGAGAGTGAAGCATGGATGCAGTGGCTTCTCTGCCATTGTCATGCTGTCCTTGTGAGGTGAAAAAGTGGAATTTTCCAGAGCTGAAGGGTCTATGGTCTTCACAGGGAGTGCATGAAGATCCTTCCCTTCTTATGAGAAGAAAAAACCTCTGCACCAGCCTCACATCATTTGCAATACATTTTCCAAGTTTTGGCACAAGGTACTAGTCTTAACTGAGTTAAAAATAATAGAAAAACACCTCAGGAAAAGTGCTAACTGTTGAAACCATCATACCCAGATCACAGTACCCATTTTGTACTTTCTGTAATGAGATTTTCTCCCTTGCTTTAAAGAGCGATCCAAAACTTGAGCATCAGAACAGCTGACAGGAAGTGAGAGAAGTTAAACTCCAAAAGAACACAGTCAAACTCCTTTTTATTCTTTTAAGCATTAGGATGCAGATTAGAAAAATGGTGGTGTGAGACCACATTCTGAGAAAAACAACAACAGAAAAATCACTAACACCTCCTATTTTCAAGGGCTCACTTTTCTTGCAGAAACTTTTCTCTCACTTTTAGTTAGCTGGCTATTCTGGGAGTGAGATTACTTGACCAAAAAATCCCCCCTCCCCCCAAAAACCCCCAAACCAACAACCACCACTAACAAACCCCACACTATTCCAGACAAAACCAACCTAGATTACAAAAGCAGCAGTACTTTCTGTGTGATTTTGGTGTGTGAACATGATTTGTTTCATTATGTCCGAAAAGAGTCTATGAGAGTGAAAAATGTATCTATAAACATGGAAAGATCACAGGGCTGGCTATTCCAAATGTTACAGATACAAATTTGTTGTCTACATATATATATATATATATATATATATATATATGTATACACACACTCTGACCCTACCTGCACCATGCAGCCATCCTCAGAGAAAAATTCACTTTTCCACTTTTCAGAAGAAGTTGAGGTAATAACAAAGCCTCATCCCTGAAATTTTAAGATAAGTTTATTTTTCTTCTTCTGTACTTCAAAGGAGCCCCTCTTTCCCAGAGCACTGCCATGGAGTAGTTGTGTAGAACACAGGTTAGATAGATTCAAATGCATGCAAATTAGAATAGGATAAACAAGAATATTGCAGAGGCATCCAAGTCCTGTAAGTTTTGGAAGAAGATACAGGATACAATCCAAATTTAAAGAGGGAAGGAGATTGATTTATCCAACCAGTTACCATTTTCTTCTTAAAGGAAGTTCTCATAAATTAAAGATTTCGATTTTAAGTAGGTTTTGCCAAGACAGTAATGCTAACTCAGAATCAAAATAGATATGACCCTCAGAAAGGAAAACAGGTAGAAAGGAAGGAAACAGATAGAACGAAGTCTCCTCTGTCCTAAAGTTCTTCTGTTGAATCCTCTCCACATATATTCAATTTGATTAAGGCTGCTGGCACTATGTGGCAGGAGAGGTCACAGAGTACCATGGCCATACGCTGTCCTGCCCCAAATGTTCTATAACCCAGAAATTGTCTCTATGTCAGAAGAGGCTTGAGATGGCTGTGGTGGGTACCATGGTACCTCAGCCTTAGCAATGCTAGGGGCCTGCTATTTGCAGCACAGCACCTTTCCATCCAAGATGTGCTGGCAGTGCCTTCCAGAGTCTGTGTTACACAGCTGTCAGGCTGCCAAAACAGTCTTTGAAATCCCCTAAAAACTTCAGGTATTTCAAGCAGATTTTGTAGTCATATAATTCCTCCCACTCCCCCTCAAAAAACCCCGCCCTCCACTTTAGAATTTCCAAGCCATTATCTGATATTGAGTTCCTCTTTACCCACTGTTAAATGCAAAACTTTTGTGAAATGGGGAAGGAGAGCTTCAAAAGGGGATGTAAGTAGTGTCAGTCCCTCAAAAGGAGATAGGATCAACCAGTACAAGTCTCTTCCAATTGTACATCCAGCATATTCTTTACAGAATATGCTTTGTTCCAGATCTTCTGGAAATAGTCTTTCAGATGGAAAAATCTTTTCAAAATAGGAATCTCATCTCACCTTTCACCATACTAAGTTGCTGTCTTTTCAGCTCAGCTCCAGACTATTACTGCCCCAAGCACAACAGCCATAATTGGGTGGCTAAAATCTTATATAACCTGGAATAAAGGCATGTTGAAAACCTTCACCAGCTATCCTCTTTTTGCTCTAGTGAAACAGTTAAATTATGATTTGCATTTTGAGGTGACCTGCCTGGGTTACAGAATGCTGCCATCATACAGACAATATGTTGATCCTGCTCTTGGCTCTTCTCTTGCCTCTTCAGCAAAGGCACAACTTGATTCCTGAAAGGCCAGCTGCAGTAGCACTATTCTGTTGATGAGGGCTCTCAAGCAAGATGTGAATGTTCCTGAAGGTGAAATATCTACCTCCTGCAGTCGAGGAAGCAGAAGCACCATTTTGTGAGGTCTTCAGTAACTGCCTACTGCTTGCAAGGGCACATTATTCCCTGAGTACTGTACAATTAAGACAACTCTAGGGACAATTCTTTTCGTACTCCTGTGCACCTTGGAGCAGCTGTCTCCTGCTGTGTAAACTTCTGCCCAAATGTAGGTGAATAGGCCAGTGCATGTAGGAGCTGACAAATAATGTGCTTAGGAAATAGAGAAAATATCTTAAACTGTCCTTCACAGCACTGCAGGGTGGCACAGAACTCCAATACAAGTTTACAAAGACCCAAGGTATTTTTATGCAGTTCAAAACCAGGTGTAGAGGAGACAAAAAAAAAAAAAAAAAAAAAAAAAAGGGGTCTATCACTGCCATGCAGAAGAGCTAAGCTCTCTAATACCCTGATTTACTACCTTACTTTAATACTTCTTGGGAGGGACTTTGTAGTACAAAGGAAGATGAATGTGTAGCACGTTAAGATCTTAAAATCACTGCAACACTGAGTTGTTCTTATTTCTTTATTTCTCTTCTCTTTTTTCCAGACTTCTGACTTTGCCACACTTAAAAGTACTTTTGGTATAAATAAAAAAAAAACCAAAAACAAACAACAACAACAACAACAACAAACAAACAAAAAAAAACAACCAATAAGACGACACTTGTTATACTTTAATTGCCCTCTGACCTCTGCTAATTAAGACATGGCTTCTGAACTTAGAAGTAATTGAATGCATACTCACTCTTCAATTGCTAGGGGTATCTACTGAACTGCGTGGAAGACAAGTATCTAATAAATTTTACAAGCATAATTTATATCTTAAACTTTCTGTAACTGTATTATCATGGATATAATACAATTTGTGTTTCAAATGCTGTGTCAAATGTAGTGCTCTTCTATGGGCAATTGCTACGTGACTGCATGCTCACATAGAAACAAATAATCTGTTTTCAGCCTTCCTGAGGAGAAACAAGTACTTCTGTAGAGTGAATTATATGTATAAAGTGGTTGCACAGACATCTGCTAAACTTGTTTACAAGAACTCCAGTCCTAAGTGACAAGTCAGGCTTGAGACCAAACCCATCACTGCTTTTGAAAGCTGCTATTAAAGTCTGTGCAGTCACATTAAAGCCTTTAAAGTATTACTGAAGTCATTGAACTGACAGTAGACTAAGTCAAACTCATCTGCTCCCATGTTTACCAATGAGATGCAAGTAATTTCTGAAGCAAAAACATATAATTCACTAGCAAAATAAACCCGACCATTTCCTTAAATTTCTAGAAGTTTCACATTCATTGCATGTTTTGTATAAATACAAAGTTCCTTTTTCAATTTACACTCACATTCTCCCCATGGATAAGGCTGAAACCCCAATACGTTAGATTTTTTTCACAGGGATTGGTGGACAGGCTTTTTTTTTTTCCTTTTTAGTAACATTTACAAGTTAATAATCGAATGCAGATTTTATACATATGTGCATGGAGACAGATATTTCAACATTTCATTGACAATTATTTCATGGTGCAAGGCAGGGAGAGGCATGTTTTGGAGATATTGGGAAAGTTTGCCTACAGAATAGCAATATAATACCATCATATGTTTGCATTATTAAGCGGCAAAGTTTTTCTACCACAGATGTTTATGTAACTGTGGATGTGAAAGTGAAAAAAAAAAAAAAGTTTTCAGGCTTAGGGTGGGTTTTTTTGTTTGTTTGTTTGTTTGTTTGTTTGTTTGTTTTTCCAGAAGTAACCTTTTCTTACAGAAAGAACAAATTCTTTATAAACAAATAATCTTTGGGGGAAATTTGCTTTTCTTTCACAAACTGTTCATTTTAAAAATTTTGATAGGAGATCACATGCAAAAAAGCCAATAAAATTTTAATATCTCATAATATAATGTAAAGTTCTTCTCTATACATAATAACACTAAATAAGCCAGATGTGTAATGATTTTAGACAGCAGAAATACCTGAGGATCAAAGACCATTGTTGTGCAGTGGTCTCAGATGACTGACTTGGCCAGTCCTTGGAAGGTAAGCCTTACTGAACTTGGTTTTAAGGTCACAATTAGATCACCTTTTTTTTCATGAAACTAGGTAGAACTTTAAACCATAACAAGAAAAAAAATACTACTTCAATTGTATTTTTTCATTCAGCTAACAGTATGTCTTTTTAATTCATCCACAAAGCACAGTATTTCAGAAGTGTTTTTGCTTTAAGGCTCATTATTTACAGTAGGTTTTCTTTTTTTAAAAAAAAGTAATTTCATCCAATTAAGCCCAACAGTCATATATTTCCCTCCCAACTTTCTGACAATACATCATGACTATGTAATCAGGCTTTCAGAGTAACAGTAAATTCCATATTCTCTTAGAGAAAAAAAAAAATGTGTAGGGTATGCAAAGCAGCTAGAAAATAAATTTGCCTTTTATCACAGCAAAATTTCATAGAAAGCATGGCTGAAGATAAACTCCACTTGTCTGGATATACTGATTCCCCTCACCTTCATTTTTCAAAATATTAACATACTGGTACAACTTTTCACTCAGTCTGATGACAGCGAAGTTTCAGACATAAAATTTGTTTCTGACTTCAGACATAAATTTCTGTAATACTGAAAATACCACCTTATTATAAAGGCATGATCAGAACTGGTGTTCAGCATAGGCAAGGAATAGAGCTGTTCAGTGGATTTCCCCCTCCCATAGGCCCTCAAAGATCAGTCATAGATGGGTTTGGGTTGAAAATGACCCTTAAAGGTCATCTAGTCCAACCCCCCTGTAAAGAGCAGTGACATCTTCAAGCAATTCAGGTTACTCAAAGCCCCATCCAACCTGACCTTGAATATTTTCAAGGACATCCACCACCTTTCTGGGTAGCATTTCACTACCCTTATTATAAAAAAAAAAGTCTTACTTCTATGTAGTCTGAATGCACACTCTTTTAATTTAAAACAATTACCCCTTGCCCTATCAGAACAGACCCTGCTGAAAAGTCTCTCCCCATCTTTCTTATATGTCTCTTTCAGGTACTGGAAGGTCTGCCTGGAGCCTTTTCTTCTCCAGGCTGAACAATGCCAACTCTCTCAGCCTGTGTTCATAGATGAAATGTTCCATCCTCCTCTGGATTGTTCTATGACTTTCTTCTAATGGGGCCTTCAGTGCAGAATGCAACACTCAGGTTGGGCTCTCACCAGAGTGATGTAAAGGGGCAGAATCTTCTCCCTCACTCTGCTGGCCACGCTGTTTTGATGTTGCCAGGATACAGCAGGATTTCTGGACTGTGAGTGCACACTGACAGATCAGGCCCACCAGCACCCCCAAATCTTTCTTGGCAGGGCTGCTCTCAATCTCTTCATCCCTCAGCCTGTGTTGATACTGGAGGTTCCCTTGACCCAGGTGCAGTCACTTGTACTTGTCTTTGTTGAACCTCATGATGTTCATGTGTGCTCGCTTCCTGAGCCTTTCCAGGTCCCTATGGATGGCATTTCATCCTTCAGGTGTGTCAGCTGCACCACTCAGCTTGGGGTCATCTGAAAACTTGCTGAAGGTGCACTCAACCATACTGTCTACACCTTTGATGCTGATATTAATCAGTACTGGTCCTAGTATGGACCCCTGCAGAGAACCTCTTGTCATTGATCATCAGGTCATAAAGGCATTGATTACTGCCCTCTGGTTACACCATTCAGCCAATTCTTATGATGTCATGTCTCAACCTCTTCTCCTCTCTTTCCTTGACCCAACATTCTCTTCCATCCTGCCTTTCCAGTTCATCTTTGTAGTGTGGTTCATCAGTGTGTGCAACCACAATCCTAATTTCTGCATCCTAATACTGACCTGCTTTGTATTGCTTTTTAGATCCTGCAAAGGACAGGGAATTCTCTCTTCTTGCCTGTGCTGAATGCCTGAGTGAACATGCTCCAGAGCGTAACAAGTTTAATTTCCTTGGAGTCTGTTAGGAACTGGAGAGAGAAAGTCTTAAACATCCACCAAGAGCCACCCTAAGCATCACTGATCTTTACAAACTGATTGCCGCTGAGATCTTCCAAACTATTACACTGAGAAGATACTAAGCAACTGTCAAAAACCTGAGTTTTGCAGAAACAGGATATGTTACCTCTCAAAATTCAGATCAGTCAACAACTGTCATCTATGGTTTAAGCCATTTGTGTGACCTATGCCTAGAAAATTTATTTACTTTATTTTTAGAGGGCTTTTAGATGTATGATCTCAATGATTCAAAACATTTTAACTTTCTCAACATTAACATTTAATTCCACATCAAAGTCACAGAACACATGAATTACTTGAATATGATGTCAAATCACAGTTTAGGTTAAGTTCCTCTTAAGTCTCACTCAGGAGTAGCTTTGTGCTTTGTAATACTGGACGGTTAATTTTGAAAGGCACAAATACAAGTCAGATGTGAATCTGTTCTTGAATTTCAATGTGATATTAAGAATTAATTTTCATTCCCTTTTCTCAGGGTAGAGACTGAACAAAAATATTAAACTTTAGCAGTAAGACCAGTAGAAACCACAGGGTAACATTCAGCTTTCCTTGGAGAAGGTTTTGCATATCTAAAGGCCCTGAGTCAGGTGGGTACTTGGAAAATCCTAATATGTTTAGTTCATTACTGGTTATTTTGCTGCATCAAGGCACTAACTTGAAAGTGGTTTTGCTTTTAGGGATTATAAATAGAAAATGAAAAAACTACTCATTTTGTATACAAAAAGAAAAAAAGGCACTTATACATATTCCTGACACGAGAACAATTTGTGGCTGTACAGAAAGCAGCAATACAAATTCTACAGTAATGGTTTTGTCATGGGAAAAGCAATTTGGAAAACAGGAACCTATCATTACCCTAAGCAGTATAGTTTCCTTTATAGCCATGTATACTCTTAGAAGTACAAATATTGATGTTTAAAATGAGAGAAATATTAAGAGGAAATCTACAAATAATCATGTAGAAATAGTGATTTTGCAATATACTCAAGCTGAAAGCATAAACATAGAAATTTTAAAAGCCATTTAGCAAGATGTGTTAACATAATGGATCAGAAACAAGAAAAATTATTTTTGTTAAATTAATAAACTTAAATATTAAGTGCAAAATTGTTTTTGGAGGTGTGTTTTTGTTTGTTTTCATTTGTCAAATAACTGCCTACATTATTTGACATCACATTTATAGCACAAATTGTCCCTTGAAACTCCTCGGCCCTCCTGGGGCCTTTTAACATGATAGTTTCCCAAGCATATGCAATTTTCTTGTGAAAAAAATCTTCGTGAATATGCACTGTTTAGCTGAGTGCTGCAATGCTAAAGATCAATTCAGACTTTTGAAGTCTCTATAGTATCTATCCAAATTCCAGATCTATAACCAAAATTTTAATCTATTATTAGGTAACAGGCGATCTTTAACAATTCCAAGTGCTAAGGGTGTCAGCTTTGCTTAAAAGTAACATTGTCTTTTATACAAGATGGTACTGTTCTTCCTGTGAACAGACAAAAATCCCATCAAACACAATTTTACACATATTCAAGCTAATGATTCTAAAATCACGTCTTGTTTCTGATAGATTGTGTTAAGGCATCTTGTTAAATTGGTTTTTACATTTCTATGTTTGTGTTTTGAGTCACAGGATGCTTTGAAAACTGTTGACTAGATAATGACTGGGACTGCGTGGGCAGTGTGACAGACAGCTACTATGAATTCAGTAATAGCTCGCATGCAGCTCTGGATATTAGAAATAGATTTTCTTATGTCACAGTCCTTCTTCCATTTATCAGATACCTAGAAGGAAGAAATGAACGGAAGGAATCTTGAATACCTCAGCAATGGGGACTGGCCACACACTTTGTCTTCTCAGATACCAGGCAATTTACTGAACCTAGAGAGAAGCTACAGAGCTTCTGTAATGTAATCAGTGCTGTGGGACAGGTTTTCTGTGGCTTATTCCACAACGGTTGGATGAGTTCTGTAAGCTCTTGCTACCACCAAACCTCCAAGTCTCCTTTATTTTCCCTGAAAAATACAGTTTCCCAGCTCCATCTCAGATACCTCTGAGAATGGCCTATTTATCATTTACTTGAAGGAAACAGAATGCTGAAACCAACAGTACAAGTATTGCTTTGTTAGAAAGTATTAAAATAAGCTCCAATAGGAAACAAAAAAACACCTTTCAGATATTGAAAATGAGGAGTTCATGAGATTCATGGAGCTTTGGAAAGGTGGGAGACAGGAGGGCACTGAAAGCATTGGGTCACATCCACAGTTCCTTGAAAAGTTTTGAAAGATGTGGAGAGAAAATCCATCTGCCTCTATTCTGTTTCACATCAAGGAAATGCAGCAACCGCCCACTATAGCATACCTGAGTTGCATGACCAGCTGAGGCCCCATGGGATGGAGCTCATTTCCAGAAGCTTCTTATCTCTAAAAGTATCTCCTGCTGTCTGTTTCCCAAATGTGAAGGGAGATACTAACTACTATGACCCCTGCTGCCAGAGTTTTCAAGGGAGTGAGAGCAGCACTTCAGGAAGGGTTTGCTCAATTTGAGCATGTCATGAGGCCAAATGAACTGTGGAAAACACAATAGAGCAGCCACATCACAGCGCTGACTTTTTAACAGTGGTTGCAGGACTTCAGGTCAAATGTCATCTACTCAGTTGTGCTTTCGTATAGCCTTCTGCAGTATTTTACAGTTTATCAGATACAAAACAAGAACTAAAAAAAAAGAGCTCTTCCCATCCTGAGGGATGGGAAATATTAAGGTGAAAATCTCAAAAATACCCAAAATCAGTTTAAAACTGTTATCTAGGATCTGAAAAAAATTAAATATATGTGGCATAGACAATGGTATTTGATAGGGAATGCTAACTTCCTTGGCCATGTAAGAGAGATAACCTGCTGAATTTAGTCTGTCATTTTTTTTGAAGACTGAAAATATATAGGAAAAAAGAAGATGAAATCAATGGAGAATTCTTCAACAAAATGTGTTACCTGGCAAGAATGTAAGCTGAAACAGTTAACATGGTCAGTTATCAGTTTTCTCAATAGTATCCCGCCAGACAAGGCAGAGCAGTCCAATGGCTATACCAGATCTCCCAGAAGTTTCCACTGTTGCCCAATGAAACATTCCAGGACCTGCCATGATATTCTGGCATCTAATTGCACATCTTGATCTGTTTTAACCTAAAAATTCTTAGCCAATGTAAGAAAATACAGTTACGACCATTTTACTTTTTCATCAATTCATATATTTGTGGGAGGTTTAATGTACAGAATTCTGAATACTGTTGTTTGTTTGTGAGACTTACCACAGTGCATTATCACAGGATCCTTGCACACTTACGTGATCTTAGCTTAGGACTATCTTTGTGCTTAGTACTCTAATTTCTTGCAGAATGCTAAAAATTCTGGTTTAAGGCTCAAGAGCTCCTTAATAGTTAGTAGTATATTTAGTCACCTATAAGTATTATGATGTGATTTCTGTTTTTCTATGAGCACGCTGTAGTTTCACATTTCAAACATACCTAGTTGATTAAATGATTTATGACACGTAAGTTTTGTTTCTCGGCTTGGAATTATTATGGTTATATGTGCTACATAATTTAATTTAATTAAACCAACTATTATGCTCTGGACAAGTCCATTAAAAAAAAAAAAGTAAAAAGAAAAAAAAAGAAAAAGAAAAAAAGACTCTATTATGTTTGGTCCAAAGAATTTTCCTATGTTTTCTGTTTTACAGTAGGCTTTTATTCTAGAAGTGCTACAATGCCATCACATATTTTTAATTAGAATATTACAATTATCCTTACCCATGCTTTCATTATAATACTTATTGTTCACTGTAATTTCCTCTCAGATGGCCTGCCAAATTCAGCTCGATAAAAATGACAGCAATGAATTCCACTACCAGACTTTTTTCTTCTTTTCTTCTTTTCTTCTCTTTTTTTTAAATACAATCTGTATAGTATTTATATGTTGCTACATTTATACCTTTTCTCATATAGGTTCAATGGCTGCAAATCCTTATTAAACTTTACAGTAAGTGCAAGATTATTTTTGTCTGCATTCATGGTTTTTATCAGAAATCTGTTTATTGAAAAAGTGGTAATTGGGTATCCTCTTGTTTGTGTACACTCACAGTAGTCACAGAGCATGGATATGCAGAACCCTGGTGACTCCTTCTGCAAGATCACAGTTTTACAGTGAAACAAACATTTAAAAGTGAAACCACCCCTGATAGAAACATGTATTTTGTCGCATAATTTCTTTTCCTTCAGTTATATTCATGTATCTGTATAGTAGGAGAAGTCACCATTATGAAATATGGGAACTAATCTACATTTAAACAGTATTTTTTTCTTTTTAACCCACACTCGTTCTCTCCTTCAGATCATACTACTGCCCCACAAACAGTTCCACCTTGGGAGTGGAGGGCACGGCACAGGGACAGAAATGATCACCTGGGAAGGAAGGTTAATTGAATATCCATAAACTCTGTATGATGGAGGAACTGGCTTTCTAATGTTCAGTAAGAGATTAAAAAAAATAAAAAATAAAATGCACAGCTAATCCCACTTCTTCCTTCCAAGAGGGAGATGAAAGAAAGGGAAAACAGATCTGTTAGAAATGGCAGCTATTTCACTTAGGGTACCATCTGACAAGTTCAAACACTGAGACAACAGTAGAACAAAAACCTAAAGGAAGTAGTGTTGCAAACATTCAAGCCCTGTGCTACTCATTAAGCAACCTGTTTCCCTATGTACTCAGAACTTCAAACATGTCTTTGTTCTTAACATTTGCTTTCAAGATTTATAGGCAAACTCACTGTGCCTGACATAAATGCTTTTGCACACATTATGCTTGCAAAACCTCAAAATGGGCATGCAAATTGATATTTATTCACTCAAAGACAGTAACTACAAATAACTACTTCTGCTGCAGTATCCGTTGAGAGTAGTTGTGATACACTGGTGTATCCATCAAAGTCTTCTTTCAAATAACCAGTTTTCATCAAGGAAGAGGTATAGGGGTTTTTTTTCTCCAAGCAGTGGTCAGCAGGGAACAGGTATAGGGGCTTTTTTTACTGCTTTTGTTTTGGGTCTTGTGGTGGGTTGTTTTTTTATTATTATTATTATTTTTGGGTGTTTTTGTTTTTGTTTTTGTTTTGTTTTGTTTTGTTGTTTGGGTTTTTTTTTTGTTTGTTTGCTTGGGGTTTTTTTAAGCATTAATAGGAACAGCCACCCCAAAGCTCTAGAGGCTGTGCAGCAGTAATTGCTGCAGTAGGCTGACCTGTTGGGAGGGGCTGTGTGAAACAGAGAAAGGACAGCAACAACCCTTCCAGTACCTTCAGGTGAACTGCTTGTTTGCGCTGTCATTAAAATGTAATTATGCATGGTTTTACTTTCACAGAATCACATTCTAGAGACAATGAGATCCTTGGCCTAGCAACCATGGAAGCTGGATCAAGTGCTCTGCCTCCTTCTCTCTACACCCACAAACCTGCCACAGTAATTATCATCAGGCTTATGGAGATTAATTTAAGATTGCAAAGCTCTGAAAATGAATTCTGTAGCAAACAAACAAAAAAATGTTTTTAACCACCAGGCCTTTAGCCAAGAACAGTAACAAAACTCATTATTTCCTCCCATTACCTTATAAGAAGAAAAAAAAAATCCATTTTCTGATGTATTACAGCTCTCATTCTAAATCAATTTAACAGTATCTTTCTCTCATAAGAATAGTATATTAATTTTTGAACTTTTTAAACAAGAAAAAACACACCAATTATCTGCACTGTTATTAGTAAGATGAAAACAATTGTGAAATGATTATATTATGCTCAAAGAGAAAATTCACAACTAGAGTTAACATGCAGAGGTTTTCTCTGTGGAGGACAGAAGACACATTACCGTCTTATTCAGCTTCACAACTTACATATGGTTAAGTCACTGCTATTATTTTTCTGCTGAAGAACTGCTGGAATGAAGTTTGTGATGCGATACAAAGAAAATGGATCAAGTATGTTGTTAAGTCCCCAGGATGTATTAAGGAATGACTGCTCAGTGTGTTAGCTTTGTGAAAGGAAACTTTAGCTGCATTCTGCTTTGAACTATTTTCATACTTCAGTGGATAAGTCAGTTTAGGTTGATCAAATATTTACTTGTAATCAACATGATCAATTAATGCATTTGATTTGTAGTGACTGTTCAGAGGCCAAACAAAACAGACCCTACAGTATTCCTATCTGAGATATCACATGCTCCAATGACTAACACTTGCTGTTTCAAGGGCAGTGCACTTCTTTCTCCTATCATTCAGAGCAAAAATTCTACTCCTTTCCAAAGTACACATCCCTTTCAAATTGTACTGTCAAGGCATTAATAGAATACAGGCCAGAATTTGTATTTGGGGCAGGAAATGGGAGACACTCATTCTATAGAACAGAGCTAGCTGGCTTATATTTTGAAGAGATAAAATATATTGGCTGTTCTCTTGTTTAATTAAGAAATAACCAAAATGAATTTAAATTCAAGGTAAAAGGTACTTTTATTAATCTCTGGTACGGTTTAGGAAAAGGACACAAAAAAAAAAGCTTCTAAGAGTGGTGGAAAACTGAAAAAGAGGTGTTGACATAATGTTTTATACTGTGCAATTAGTTTGTATTAAGCTAAGCCTGAGCCATAAACATCATTATTTCTGGGATATTTAAAGCTGGGATGACTTTCTTACTATATAAAATACACATTTATCCTTATTCCATAATTATTCAGGAATAATTATGTCCCCGTTATTCTTCCAAAAGTATTTTCTTTTTTATAATTTAATACTTTCCTTAGACTTCATGACTAAAGGAGTTGAAACAGTGAAGAATGGCGACTGGTTTTCCTCAGTTCTTATTCTGCTGATGTTTTCTGCTAGTGCTATTACTCTGACCTTCCTTATATAGGCCTTGATTGCTATCTTGGGCAAGCTCAAGATGCATGAAAATAGACACCGTTCTCACTTAACCCGTGTTCAATACAACTTACTTTATTGAGAAAGAGGATACTGCTGCCATATTAGACATATAAAAAAGATCCAGGACTGAGGCTTCCAACTTCTGATTTCGCCTCATGATATTCTGCACTATGCCTGAGGCAAGCTTTTAACTTCCAGACTTTATGCCTGTTTTCAAAGTGAAAGTGCTATGGCCGTAAGACAATTTTATTAGCTTTTTTTCCTTTTTTTCCTTTTTCTTACATTTTTTTATACATAGATCATAAACATGGATTTCATCTTGCTTTGTTTACATAGAACAGATTTAGTTCCCTTATAAATCTGCAAAATGGAAATAAACACTTGTGAATGTTGTCATGTTTAAGCCATTAGTCACAAGCCTTGGAAGACAAATTACCCTAAGCATGGTTCAGGAACAGCAGAAGACTGCTCATTCTAACTCATCTTTATTACAAGAAAAAGAAAACAACAAAACTGAATGTTGCCAGTGATACACTGTCTTTTTATCTGACCATTTAGGTAAGGTTTCGTGAGAAAGGCAAACCTTATGGTTGAAAGAAGGCTTTTATAGAAGCTGTTTATTTTAATTTTTATTTTTTTGTACCATGAACAATAAGACATAAGCATTTCTGTCCTTAGTTGTCCTACTCAATGCAGCATCTTCCCTCTATACCTCACATGAATCAAGTCAATTCTCCAAGACAACTCCGTCAGGCAAAAAGAGAAGAACACTGTGAGTAGACCAAGGATATATACACACACTGATGAGCCTCTCCAGGTATGTTGGGAACTAATTTCTGTTTGTTCTTCCTCTCAGCAGAGGTCATTGGTTTTCATCTCTGCTGTACTCAGCTATTCTTCTCAAAAAATATGTTGGAAACTTTGAAAATAAAACTTTGAAAACATTGCCGTTTTTAAACCATGTCCAAAATTAACCAGTGTGTTCCAAAGTTACTATAGGGAAATATGAGTGACAGAGGCAGTTAGTAAAACTGCATAGATCTCATTACACTCAAGTAGAAGAGGGCTAGAACTGCATTTTTTTGGGCTTTGAAAAACAGACTTCTGGGAATGGAATTGTATTTAGAAGAAAGAATTTGCAATCTCTTGCTGTTCAAAACTGAGGAACTCTGAAGAGTAGTAGAAGGACATAGATATAAAAATTAATTTAGAGAGGATTTAGACACAGACTATGATTAATTTGCAACACCAGGGGATTAACCCAAAGACCTCTAGTGCCTTTCTTGTCATGCCTTATAACATCAGTCTATTAGATATTCAGTTTCCTCTATAAATGTATCAGTATTCTGATGTCCGAGTGATATAAAAAAGATTATTAATCCTAGTTATTAGCAAACACATCAGTAAAATTCTAGTTCTAGCAATGCTAAATAACTACAAGATGAAACCCAAGCTATCTCCAGTCATCATGAGTTTCTCAGGCTTTGTGACTGCATTGCTACCATTGTCATACTTGTGAGAAAAAGCACCACAATATCTGAAGTTACTCTAACACATCCTCAGTCATCTGGCAGAGCTCACTGGAAATAATGGCTGCAGAACTGCTCATCCAAATTTCACATCAAGCATCATGTCTTTGAAACTACTCATTACACAGTTAAGTCTACCAACAAATGCTGTATTGCATGCATCTGATTTTTAATTTTAATTTAAAAATTGAGAAATATTTTTAACTACTTACACAGTTTAAATAGCACAGGGAAACTTATTACATGGTCTGATCAGTAAATTTCAGAGGAAAATCACGCTTTCTTTCTCCATCAAGCTATGAAGCAATAGTGTGGGTTGACTTTAAACATTTTCTAGTGCTGTCTTGTTAGCATGCAGAACACAAGAACACAGTGTCATGAAAAGTTAGTGTCAGTATGGTTATTCTGTCCTTGGATATGTTATAATGGCTCCCAAGTTTCATGCATCTTCATATATCAGCCGTGTTTCTTGAGAGGTTATACTTCCTAATACAAGGTAAAAGAAATCTGGTAAACGAGGAATAGAAGAAGTGGACCTGCTGTTTCCCTAGCAAAGCATAAGACTGTTGCCCATTTCAAAACTGCAGAAATGAATGCATTTATTGCAGACATATTTCAGCTACTCTGATGTCTGTTCCCCACAGAAGAGGGAAAACATAAGAAAATGGCCTTTCAGACCTTGCATAAAAAGCTATTGATTTCACTGGTTTCAATTTATCTGGTATCTCATTCTCTTTAGGAAAAAAAACCAAAAAAAACCCCAAAAAAAACAAACAAACAAAAAAAAAAAACCCCAAAAAAACCACAAAAAACAACAACAACAGAAAAAAAAAAAAAAAAAAAACAAAAAAAAAAAACCCTCAGCTGGGGCACATTATTATTGCCAGCAGCATAAGACACTTTACAGTGTAAGATCACACTAAAACATTAATTGTTTATTTGACAGCTCTGTGAGAAACAGGGAAGAGTCCTGCCTATTTGCCAGGAGATTCATAAGCAGTCTCACACTATGTCTCATCCTGCAGGTTCCCTCTACAAAGAATTTATCATCATAATCACTGAGCAAAGTATGTGCTACATTTAAGAACAGGTTGCCAAAGCCTAATGGAAATTCAAACATATTGTGGAACTGAGAGACAAAGTAAGATAAATTGTTATGCCTCACTGTTAAGTTTGAATTTAGAGAACAGTACACAAATGCAACACAGAATCACAGAATGGGTCAGGTTGGAAGGGACCTCAGTGGATCATCTGGTGAAATCTGCCAGCTCAAGCAGGCTTATCCTAGAGCACATGGCACAGGATTGTTTCCATATAGTTCCTCAGTATCTCCAGTGAGAGACTCCACCCCCTCTCTGAGCAATCTGTTCCAGTGCACAGGCACCCACACAGTAAAGAACTTTGTCCTCATCTTCAGGTGGAACTTTCTGTGCACCAGTTTCTGCCCATTCACCCTTGTCCTATTGCTTGGCACCACTGAGAAGGGCCTGGCTCCATCCTCTTGACACTATCCCTTCAGACACTTACATCCATTGATGAGATCCCCTTTCAGTTGCCTCTTCTAAAGTCTGGATAAGCCCGACTTCCTTAGCCTTTCTTTGTGAGAGAGATGCTCTTGTCCCTTAATCATGTTTTTCACCCTCCACCGGACTTTTTCCTGGGGCTCCATGTCTCTCTTGCACTGAGGAGCCCAGAACTGTACACAGCACCCCAAATGTGCCTCACCAGCAGTGAGCAGAGGGGCAGGATCACCTCCCTCGACCTGTTGGCAATGCTATTTCTAACACACCCCAGGATCCCATTGGCCTTCTTGGCCTCAAGGACACACTTCTGGCTCATTCACAGCTTGCTGCATTCTGTGTATTTTGTCTTCCCTGCAGCCATTTAAATCTGTCATAGTGGCTCTGATAATGCCCTCATGTCAGACTCATCAGCTCAGGCTGCAGGATCCTGTCAGGTTCCTGTGCATCTCTCAGCTGTTGCTAAATACATCTTTATTGAAAAGAGTATCAGCTAAGTGGTTTTGTTTCTCTCAACTCCATTCATCTGCAATCTTCTGACAGTGACAGGGTTACTCAGCAAGCTATTGTACATTTAAATAGAAAGCAATCTTGAGAAACAGCATAGCAGTGTTGTATTCCTTCGTTGCTGTTTGAGAAGAACTGAGGATAAAATGTGGCCTGGAGATTTCACACTCTTACCAGATATGCTTTCTATTTCATAGAGCAGGATTACTCTATATTCTTAACCACAAACCTGTGTTTGCTCCCCTTACATTTTTCCTTAATCTCTCATCCTTGAGTATTCCTAAACAAGTGCTTATGGTACGCTCTGACAGAAATGTCTTAGAAAAAGCTGCTTACTTCAATAAAAAGATCCAAGTCCAAATGTGAGGATTACCCACAGAAAATATTTATTTTTCTGAAAAACTGTCAAAGAACAAGTTTATTAGTAAAATTAGGAATCATTAGTTACCACAGAAAAGTAAGCAAGATGAATGTGAAAGATTTATTCTGCACATGCACTAACAAAGTATTTAAGCATAAGCTTAATTACAAGAAAGTAAGTAATCCCAGTGGCCTGTATAACTGCTGTAAGGTGATCATATCACCAAGACACAGAAGCTATTTTGCATCTCAGGGAATTGTTGGATTCTTGGGATTCCAGGATACCTTTGAAAGGTCACTCTGAGCTGATTAATTAACTAAGAAAAGAGACAGACTGAATGACTGTATTACAACTTAAATTGAGATGCATAACATGTAATTTAAACTGAAGAAATTATGGACTAATTGATAAAGGCATTTAAAGTCAGCTCCACAGATCAAACAACAAACAAATGAAAAGCTATAAAGAAAATAGCAGTGGTAACTTGATTCAAAGCACTTTTAGGAATTTGGTTTTCCATTACTGAAGATATTTGATTATTTTCTACTTTCTGCATGGAAGAGAGCCATATGTTCTGTAAACCAGTCTTATACACAAGTCAGCTTTTAAGGTTCTGTAGGACTGTTCTACATGTTACAAAATATCCAATGGGGCCAACAGATATCTGCAGGCTGGTGGGGTTCTGTCCTCCTTTCCTGCCTTCCTGATGAAGAAATGGGGATAGTGCTGGAGACAGGTACTGAGGTGGGCTGAGAGATCGAGGCAGGGTGGTTCAGGATGCCGTGGTAGCTCCTGAGCATAGGGTAGACTCCTGCCAGGGCCTCTCCCAGCTCCCCCTGCCCACCAATCCCCTGGCATCCACAGCCTGGATTCCACTATGGTGCCCAGCTGGAATAAGCAGAGCACAGAGGCCCCATGCTGGTACTGGCAGCATCTCCCATGGTGGCCCTAGGTCTGTAAGCACATCTCTGAACTGTCCAGGTGCACAAGATAACTCCCTAAATAGGGTCTGCACCTCTTTCTCCATCCATAGTACAACCAAAAGCTTTGGGAGGAGCAAACCAACGAGGGAGCAAGCTAGGTACAGGTAGGAGCATCCTAGAGCTGATATATATATAAATGAAAAACATCACATGCAGATTGGGATTCTTGCACTATCCCCCCTCACAGGTTTGGGGTCCTTTGTTATGTGGTAAATAATGCCTATTCCAGTCATCTGCTGTAAACCATTAAGATTAGTAGTTTTTCACATCTATTTCTCAAAGAAGCTTGGATTAAAGTGAAATTATTTAGGAGTAGAGTTTGCTTACTTGTTTGCTTTGAAATTCCTTGGAAATCATCTAAGCCACAGGCATTTCACTGCAATAAAGCCAATTAAAATACTCTATTCTAGCTCTTCAAGAATACCCTTAAATATCAATGCATTGTCTGCTTTTATTATGCCAGAAGATATACTCCAAATGATGAAAAATTAACTTAGTTCATGCCAGGGGAAAGTCATATTGAGATTTGTTAAATGTACCTTTATGCTGAAAGCATATTTTCAATGTTAACACTTCAAATTGCTTAGTAAAGGATAAACATTATAGTTAAAAATACAGACTAAGTACATGGTTTTAAAAAAACAAATGGCATACTCTAAAAAGAAGAGTAAATGGTAGTGCTCTCTTCCCTCCTACTGATGTAAAGGAAGAGCAGTTCCTTTGATATTTTTCAGTGTTATGCCACATAAAAATTAATGCAACTGAAAATAAAATACCAGTTTTGAAATTGGTGCAAGAGGCCAAATTTAGAAGTTGATCAGCATTTTGATTTAATTTCAGTAAAACGAGTCAGACGCCTCTTATCAGAGTCTCGACACAGTTCAAGAGAACAATGTAATTCGGAAAGGGGATCAAAAAAATACCGATTTTGGACTACTGCAGCACAGCTGGATTTCAGCTTTAGGAACTATTACCACTTCTGGTTAGGTGTAGAAAATTACAGGTTACCACCAGAGTTTCAGTGATTAACCAGTAAATTTGACAATAACAATATTGCATTTTCAATATACCAAAGCATTTTAAAACAGTTTTACTGATGGGCAGAATCATTATTGCTGTCCACTAAGAGGAGTGGGGCTCTAGGAAATCAGTTCAATGGTGTCTGATCTTAGCATCAGGCATTACTAGGATGTGAGCATAAGAAAAATTGTAGGTACTTTCCTAAATCTAAGTATTGCCAAATTAAAGAAGAGAAAAATGTTTTGGATTGAATATACGGATGCTGTATTAGTGCTGACCCCTGCAAAGGATCAGCAAAACAAACCTTGAGAAGGTTAGTTACATTATGTTAATGGCATTTTTAATTTCTGCAGTGAAAAATGTAATCTACAGAAGATTACTGCCCCATTCTTGAAGTACTACATCTAGAATTACCATGAATCGGAAAGGATTTTATAAGCTGTTTCCTTATACTAATCAGGAAATCCCTGCAGTGAAAGTATCATAAGAAAAAAGGAGATTATTTAATGTGCCAGTATCTGCTTTCACCAGCAATAATTTGATTAGTTTGTTATAATGTTAGTCTGCTGTTCATGCTCTACTTTACATATGAATACAGCAAAACTTAGTGGAGGAGAAGTGTTAATAGCCTCTCATACAGCTGCCCTAAAACAACCACTTATTTCACTGTCAGTCCAAGGCTAGATTTTTGACCTTTTTCCTTCCTCTTGTAACTCATCTACTACTTTTCAGTTCATTATCAGGTGATGTACATAAGCTTGTGATGCCTCATATTTTTAAAAGCAAAAAGGAAATTTTTATAGTGCAGCATCATATTAATCCTTTTCTCATTTGCATTGCCAATTTGCTGTTACTGGAAGTGCTTTTGCCCTGTATCCAAATACTCAAATGCTGGCAGAAACAGCAGGAAGCTTTTATTTTTCCCTTGGAAACTGAAGACAGTAAGTTCCACTCTAGTTAGGTAAGTTTCTTATTTTCTGCATACACACTGTTGTATTTAATCCATTTTTCTCATGGCAGATAGGACCAAACAAATTTGTTGCCTCACCACTTTTCTAATGTGATACCATTCAACTCTATTAAGTGGATTTTTTTTTCCACTTACAAAGCTGTACATTTAGGGGAAATTTATTAATTTGCCTTATCTTGTAGGAAACTATACTGCTTTGTGTCCCATTTCCTCTGTCCATTGCTTATTTATAACTGTATATAATCTGTTTCCTGTTCACAACTGTATTTTCTTTTGTTCATGCATTCCATTATTAGTTTTTCTTTCTAAAAGTAAATCTCTGGATTTCATTTGACTAATTAAGTTTTCTTCCTTTGTGTTAATGTTAGTTTTGCAGTCTATATCCATACTGAACAATCTCCACTTCCTAGAAAACCTACAGACCTATTTTATCAGATGAATAAAAATTATGGAGTCTATGCAAGAGTATCCATTGTTTCTCCATCTTGTTGTCTTCTGACATTTTATTGCATTTTTTCCACTTGATTTCTTTGTAGGCTGCATTATGCAAAAATTCTTTTCTCCAAAATTCAATATTGATTCACACAATCCCATTCTATTTGATCACACATTATTGAAGTAGGTAGAGCACAATTGATGCAACATACGTAAGAAAACTAAGAATAACAATAAGTGTTAAAAGAAAAACAAAAGGGTTCTATTTTCTAGATTCTTTTAAAATGCCTGCCATTAAGGAACTAAAAAAACCTGATGCAAAGCCAGCTACAGAGTACCTGATTCAGCATTTAGTCTTCATCCACAGGGGTTTTTTTTAACTATATTTTAATAATGGACTACAGCTTTTTTCTTTCCTGTATTCTATCAGAATTCAGATGATGATAAACCTAAGTGCAGTTGCTTTTTAAAAGCATCCAACCATGTTTTACTGCTTGAAAATTGTGTCCAGGTGGTACTCAGCATTGGTAGTTGAGGTCAAGAGGTTCTGGACCATTATGTATCACTATGTTCCAGTACTACACAGCCAGGGCCGGTGCTTTGATGGAAACATTTCTGTGACAATGGCTTTCTGTTTCTCCAACCACCAGGAAGCACAGTTACTCTGAAAAGTCAGGAGGAATGAGTGCATTTTTCACCTGTCTGTCCTTGATACACAATGTGGGACCACATTTGGATTATCCTGAAAGAAGGGGATAGAGGTAAGGGATAGGAAGACTGGCTGTGGAGACATATTTAAGAACAGTTCATAGCTTCTGCATAACCATCACCTCTTGGTTAGGCAAATATTCAGGTGGCAACACTGATGACTGTTCAGACAGGGCCTTCCTCTTCTCACCTGTATTTCCCCTATGCCCTGGCAAACATTTTTGAATTGCTTTCATGCTGCAAAAGCTCTGGTTGAGGGCACTGCTGAAAATGTGGCTGGACCCTAGAGAGCAGCCAGCTCCTGCACAGCCATCCAAAAATACAAAAATTGCCACTGTGAAACAGAGAGACTCCCAAGAAATCCTGTCCATTGATCCACTAATGCAGTTCTCTGTGCCTGGTTCAGAGCATTTAGACCTAGAGGCATCATTGTAGTAATTCAGTTTCACCTTGTGCATAAAACAAGAGTTTGCGGGTTTTACTTCACTGCAGCAGATACTAGTGAGTTGGAAGCTAAAGATTATTATGTCTAACTGGCCTTATTGTATCAAAATGAAAACCCCATAAAAATTGATTTTTAGGAGAAAGAGGTTATGTTGTTCTTCTAAGAGCAAACAGTTTGATTTTTCTTTTCAATTTCCCATTTATACTTATGCACTAAATTTATTTATAGTTCTAAATATACATTCAAGCTAAGTCACCTCAATAAATGACATGCAGCTGATAAGATTTTATACCAAAACTTGCCCCTCATAAATGTATTTATTGAATTCACACAGGCTGAGATCCACCCCAGTCAGTAAGAAGGGAGGAGAGATGTTTTTAAAACTCACAGTATATGTAGAAATAACAAAAGGTGGAATTTGTTT
Source organism: Chamaea fasciata (assembly GCF_029207755.1). Taxonomy (NCBI): domain Eukaryota; kingdom Metazoa; phylum Chordata; class Aves; order Passeriformes; family Sylviidae; genus Chamaea; species Chamaea fasciata. Next base: position 78,352,702 of record NW_027094086.1, read on the forward strand.
TGACGGATATTTATCAAGTTGATTTCTGAGAAGATGTTCAAATACTAACATGATTGTGCATCCAGCTACTATACAGTGGCACAGGTGTTATGTATCAAAACACTCTCTACTCTCCTAGGCCCAAAGGCCTACCCATTAGCAAGACAGAAACCCAAACTATTGTCTCTTTCACTAAATGATGGCTTCCCAGTACTAGCTGAGGATGGATAGAACTTGGGATTATGAGGTAGTGGAAGGGAATTCCAATCTTACAACCAGGATTAAGATCTGTGAGTATGGACAACCTGAAAAGTATGGCATGTTTGTTGATTTAACTTTTCTGCCCCACCCCCTCTGTGAGTTTATGTGAGGCTTCAGGTTTCTGTAGAATTCCTGATTGCTTCACAAGTAAAGGTCATGGATGGGTTGATGTATAATTGATGTAGAAGACTGTTAGGGCAGTCTCTGCCTAGAGGAAGGCACACGGTTTCTAAGAAAAGAATTGCACCTGGAGTGCTATAGAATAAGGTCTCAAAAAACTGCTGGTGCAATGGATTTTTAAGCAGTCCTTACCTTTCAGCTATGAAATCAAAGTTAATTTGAGTATTTTTTGCAAATGCATATTTCAAATTGAACCTATTCAAAGGTACATAAACTTGTTTGCAGTATTTGGAGAATATTTTCCAACCCTTTAAAAATACATTCTGTAGCAATGACAACAAAGCAGAGTCAACCAAGGACAAGTTTTGAGATGTTTCAAAAATGCTTCTTATAGCAAGCTTGATAAGAAGCAAGAAGGATAATGATGCAAATATTTTAAACACAAAATAAACAAAACAGCTCCACCCCTACCCACCCCCTTAAAAAAAATAAATAAAAAAATGGCCCAACCCCCCAAAAAATCCTCTAGGCTACCAATAAAGTTTTCAGGAAGACAACTGAAGATGAAAGTTATTGAAACAGAAATTTCAAAATGAGAAGAATGTTTAATAAAACAAAAATCTAAGCAAAAACATCAAAAACACTACGAGATAACTTTCTAAAGCCTTTTTTTCATCAGCTAAGAAATAGGATTTTCATAAAGGTCCAGCATTACTTGAAAACATTGTCTGTGGAAGATGGATCTTTGCTTGAGCCATATTCTATGTAACAGCAAGAAACTCAAAATTAAAAGCAAACTGAGTATTATCAATTTTTTTTAAAGACTGTTAAAAGTGCTTAAGTCTGTTAAGTCTGTTAAGTCAATAATTCTCACCAGAAGAGACAGAAACCACATTATTTGAATTGGTTAAAGCTGGAATGTACAAAACTTCTAATCCCATTGGGAGCAATCCTGCACCTACAAGGTTTTGGACAAGATGACCTCAGAGGTGCTTCCATTCCTTATTTCTTTGACTCAATGAATAAACATGAACTTAATCAGAATAGGTGTACTGTTTATCTAAGCAATAACACTCAGTTAACTGGAGCACACAAGGGAATTGCCTGCTCTGATGCCGCTGATTAAACAAGATCAGAAAACTTTAAAATAGGCTTTGGAGTTTTAATTTGCAGATCTTGGGAGGCATCTGCATTTTAGTAACCTGTATACGACCTTGAACCTATGAAAATATCTTAAATAAGAGGGTTTTTTTTTAGGAAAATAGTTTGTAAAACACAAAGGCTACAGACTTCAACTCTAAGACTACATGTAAAATAATTTGCTATAATTCTTCTGAAACACAGGCTTGAAGTAATTTCACAGAAAGAAAGAAAGAAAGAAAGAAAATGTAAAGAGCATCTTATATCAAGACTAGCTTAGAATACAGGGTGTTGCTGGATTTTTTTTCAGATAACTTGAATTTTCCTGTGAACTGAAAGCCAAGTGTTATTTGCATCACTATTAGTTTTGATCTTTTCTTACTTGAATATGACTGTTGATTGATTTCATGTCCCACATACTCATTTCTTCCTAGTCCAAGTACTCAAATGTTAAATGTAAATCAAGCAATTTCAATAAGGTTATAATATTACCATTGTTAGTTACTATATTTACAGTTTTGAAAAGCATATAATTTCCCATAAAAACTGTGCTGATACAAGGTAGCACATAGGATACTTTGACAGCAAAGCAAAGAGAAGGTGATCGGTCTGGTCAGTGTGACTGTACTCCATGTAAATGAAGGTTTGCTGGTCTTATTAGCTCTGAACCAAGTTGGATTTTAAAACCCTAGAGATGAGCTCCTTTTCAATTGTGATCTTTGTTTTATTCTTCTCACTATACATTAAAAGGCCATATCACTAGAACTAGAGGTGTAAGGTGAGTTCTCCTTGAGCAAGAAAGAAGAAAATTTCTGACTGGTGATGGTGGACAAATGGGAAAGAAAACAACTTGGTCTCTTGGGCTGTCAGCCAAGTTTGTGTTGTAGAGAGTCTTTGCTGTAAAATGCTACCATGCATTCCTAGTCTAGTACTCAGACATCTTTCATGTCATGATTGCATTTGATATCCCAATATACTGGCATTGCTTAAAATTGTAAAATGTATCACAGCCTTTTTGGCAGAAATTCACACTGTGCTGCTTGAATTACCTCAAATGGCATCATCCACGTGGGAGAACAGTTTTTTAGAATGTTATGATCTGGCCTTTGGGATTTAAAGACTTTTGACAAGTTAATTTATGTATGAAACAACAGCTATTTTAATGTAGAAGGCACTTGGTTTTGGATCAACAGATTCTCAACCATTAGATTACTTTGAGTATTTTTAATGTAATATTTTTCCTTTGGAAAACTAAATTTTTATGTATGATCTTGATTTTTTCCTTATTAGTGAACTGTAAACCCAACAACTGGTTCTTACTTTATTAAATTTTCCACATTGTTATTATTTTTTCCATATCTTCCCTTAGTTTTACCTTTCCCCTTTCACCACAGTCATACAGATCTCAATTTTTTTATCACCTCATTTTTGTTTCACCCTTTATTTCACTTTTTCCAAAGAAAAAATGTAACCTCTACTATATTTGAGTAAAATTAGAATAGAATTAATGTATTCAATTAAAAGTCTTAGCAAAGATGATTACAAAGACAACAAAGTTATAGTTGAAGATTGAAAGAGGAAGAAAATGAATCTTTAACTGCAACACAATATCACATTTTGAAAAAAATCTTACATTAAGAGACAGGAAAATAATGGAACTCCTAGAAAAATATAAAAAGCCCCAGTTATTGACATAAAGATTTGAAAAACTTAACTCTAAAATATGTGACTGAAAGCCAAACAAGTTGGTGCATAAGTTACATTTTCTGCTATAAGACAACACGTACAAAGAAGAAATAAGTGAAAAAAAAGTGAAAATTACTTCAGTAAAAATCTTTCAGACAGATTGGCTAATGAAAACAAAAAACCCACAACAGCAACATTTTATCAACTGTTGCTCCAAATTGCTGCTTTCAATACGCTGACAATTTTGGTGCTAAACAACAACAAGTTCCACCTGGGTATGTCCTATATTTACCTGGATTTACCCGGGACGAAATCCAAATATAACCTACTCAACATTTTGAAAATTAGTTTTGTTAATCAGTTATAATTATACAGCAGGTGAGATCACATTCAGTATAAAAAAGCCTTTTTTTAAAAGTTTATAATTATCCAGTTTTATTGTCTTTAAAATGTTCTATTTTGTAGATATAAACTTTAGTTGTAAGGTTAAGAGAGCAATGTAAGTGTATGCTACTCTCAGTAAAGGAACCAGGGGACCTTAAGATAAGGTCACAGCTCTTAAATTTCCCCATAAAGCTCTTAAAATTCTGTTACTGTAAACATTTAATTCCAAAACAAAACAGGAAACTGTTGTGTACTGAAACTCATGTTGCTTCTGGAATGGATTTTGCTATATTCCTAGACACTTTTGCAAATAAAATATTCTGCCGCTTAAAAGGCAGAGTGATTCCAAGATCTGAGGATTGCTCATAAAATGTTTTTCTGGTACAGTCTAAGGACTAAAAAATAACAAATTATTCTAGCTTTTGTGAAAACACATGTGAATATACAGCAAAAAAAACACCCTTTTAAACAGTGGAAGTGTAATTAGTGGGACTACTTCACTGCAGAAGCAGAAACTTCTGGCTTTAAAATTAATTGCTCTTAGGTATAAAACATCTATTTTTAGTATTAAGTAACTGTAGAGTTACTTGTATACTAGAACAAAAATTAAAAATATGACAAACCATAAAGCACAAAGAATCAAAGAATCACAGAGTATTCTGGGATGGAAGAGACCCACAAAGATCATCCAAGTCCAACTCCTGGACTGGCACAGGACCCATCAAAAATCACACCATGGGCCCAAGAGTATTGTCCAAATGCTTATTGAACTCTGTTGGGCTGGTACTGTGACCACTTCCTTGGGGAGTCTGTTCCAGGGCTCAACCACCCCTAGGTGAAAAATCTTTTAATAATATCAACCTAAACTTCCCCTGACACAGCTTCAGGCCATTCCCTCAGGTCCTGTCACTGTTGCCACAGAGAACAGATCAGTATTTGCCCCTCCTCTTCCTCTCACTGTTAAGAATTTACTTATTATCCCCAAACTATTATTTTTTATTGTTTTGTGCCAAAAATTTTCATAGAACAAACAACTTTGAAATAAAATAACAGATTATCCATATATATGAATTTTTTTCACAGTAATGGATATGTACAGTATTCCCCTACCTTCAGTTTAACCACTGCACAGATTATAATATTGTGGTGGTAAGGAAAATCATAATATATGCTTTATGTATAGGGATATTTAGGGATTAGGAGAAAAATAAAGAATTTAGAGAATAAGAAGTAAAAAATGAAGAAAGAATTTTGGAGGTGAATGAGCCTGCCATAATTACTGTGGAACATTCTATTAATTTATCATACTTCTTCCAGTGCTCAGTTAGCTATTTAGATAAATCAACTATGCATCATGAATTCAATTCAACTTCTAATTTACTAAGTGAGTTAAGCAAACAATGATCAGCTACACTGTTTCTTTGAGGCTTTTCAGACCATTAGAATTTACCCATTGAATTGATAAGACAATGCTTTAACAAGTTATGATTCTTTGTAGAAATCAGCTGTTGATGGGAAGGGGTGGGAGGAGGCACAATTAAGTCTTGTTAGCGTGAAGTCACACTATTGATGATTAGTGTTCATATAAAACTACAGCTCCCGGCACTGACTGTGGATGTTGACTTTTCCTACTAGTATACAGCAGACTGTGGGATGTTTCTGTCCCAAACAGCCGTATTTTAAAGGCATGACTCAGACAAACACTGAATGAGAGGACATTAAAAGCCTGTATTTTCCAATGTTAGTGGTGTTTTGTCACTGCTGAGTTTGCCTGAGCATAGCAATCTATTTTTGCTGCTGTCATGTTGTCTGTCAGTTTGTGGTAGCTGTCTCTCATGCTCTCCCCTCAGAGCATGTGGCACTAAAAGCTTTTGCTGATAGTCAGGTTGGTGGCAAAACAGAATATATAAAACCAAAGCTTTTAAAGTTGCATTGTGAGTCAACCCAAAATCTGAACAACTGGGATAGAATTATAGCAGTCACATATACTTAAATCTTCCTCTGATGGACAAGCGTAGTATCAGCTGCAGAACTGAGTGATGACTGAAAGAAAAAAAAAAATCCCCCATCTGACCATGATGTAGATAAGTATTCTTAAGGTAATCTTTTTTTATAGACATCAGAGATCAATATAGCCTATTTTATGAGTCATGATTTCTTCATAAATCAGGTGCATAAAGCAGGAATTTTTAATATTGCCTTGAGCCTAGCAGCTAAAAAGAAAGGTCAGAAAAATTAGCAGCTATAGGTACTTCTATTTGAGGTAAATACATTGACAGTAATTTTTATCTAGAGAAACACAGACTCATTTGCCTGCTTGTTTTTGCAACAAATTTAATCTCAATCCCTTCACTTAAAACATTCATTGTAATAAACCCACTGTAAACATCTTTTTCTAATTCATAGGCTCCTTTTTTGCCTTTCTTATTACTCCAAGGAGGACAGAGGCGTATCATCAATTGTGTTTTTTTAGAGTTTTATTATGCCATTTAATAAATTTCTCTTTTGTGTTGCATGCATCAGTTCTGCTTGCTATCTTCATTAGTATTTGCAGAGAGTTGCAAATATTGCTCTGATAATTTTTATATTTTTTTCCTGGAAATTTCCCCCCAAATAGGAAGGCTTAAGTTTTCACTTTTACCCTGTAATTCATTAGATATAAAAAAGTGATAAAACGAGTATATTTGTGGACAGGAAGAGAACAGTGTCTGTAGTTACAGATCACGGAAACCACAGAATATTCTGAGGTGGAAGGGAACCACAAGAATCAGCAAGTCCAATTCCAAAGTGAATGGCCCATAAGGGGGTTGAATTCAAAACCTTGGCATTATTAGCACCATGCTGTGAGCAACTGAGCCACTCTCACATTTGCAGTCCCTCATAATGTTCTTGGAAACAAATTAAGATGTTACAGTTTATAACACTTCAAAAGCAGATGGACAAAAACCTGTCAATCACTGATTTCAGAGGGTAGTGGTATAGTGCACTCTATCAAAGCTATTATGCTAAATCTAGAAAAAAGTCCTAATTATTAAGCAAAGTTTAATGTAACTCACCACACCAATGCTAATGGGCACGTCTCTTTTGCTCAGCCTAGAGGAATATCCTTGAAAGGGCATCCCCACTTCAAGAGAGGAAACTTCACAGACACACTCCAAGAAGGAATATGTTAGAGGAACCTACCTTACGGAACCAGACTGAACTTTGATATGATTGACTGCCAGTCATAGGTCTCCACATCACCATTGCACCTTATCTGCCAAATCTTTGCTTCCATATCAAAGCATTAATTTGGGGCTGATAAGCCAGACTGGTTTTAGCATAATTCAACACCAAAAGTAGCACATGAACCTCCTTTCAACCCACTATTGGTTGCAAAATAGGGCATTTTGTGAGTTGTTTGACTACATTCCAAGGTAAAACATCCTAATACAAGCTGACCCTGCTTTAAGCAGCAGGCTGTATTAGAGACCTCCTGAGGTCCCTTCCAACCTGAATGATCTCATGTGACCCTGTCCTATGATCTTGTTTCTAAAAGTACTTCCATTTTCCCATATGAAGCACTGCCAGAAAACCATAGCCTCAAAAACCTCAGTCACACCACCAAAACTCGAATCACCTTCCAGAGGCTTCAGACTCTGAAGAATGATTTCTGCTGTGTTGCTGTTTCAATAGCATCTTCTTGAGATGTAAATGTTTTCCTAAAATAGTTTCTCATCAATTCTCAAAACAGACAGAGTAAAACAGAAAGACCAGCAACCTCCTCCCAGTTTATATTCCATTTCTTCAAAGGTCAGCAAAGTATTTTAGATATCACCTAGTATTATTTTTACACAGGTTTCTATTTCCTACTGCTGACTCTTATTCAGATTCTTGCAAAGTACTGAGGATGTCACAGTTTTGTGCTGTACTCACTCATCCATAAAATAAAAGAAAAAAAAAATAGGAACTTTGGGTCCTTTCCATTTTTTTTTTTTTAATTTTGCAGTTAGCAAAAAATTTTAGAAAGCTTAACTATTGTAGTCATGCATTGCTAAGCATGAAATAATTCTAGATTTTTAATTTCAGAACTGGCTTTCACAGTATTTATAACGATTAACTTCCTATGGGAATTGTACTGTCTCATTCCTTGGGAAAAACAAGTATTTTGAAGGGAAATGAGACTTGAGGAAGCTGAACATTAATTTAAAAAGTGGTAGGTGTAAGAGACATCTGAAGAATTTGTAATGTTAAATTTCTGACAGGAATGGATTAATAGAGGAGCAAGTGGTGAAAGGAGTATGATTAATAGTTTCACATGACTAATTCATTACATTGTGTATGATGCTGTTACATATTGCCTTGCAGGTTCTTTTGGAATATAGACACATTTTTAATTCTGAAGAAAGGGCTGTGCCATGCAGTTTTCTGCTGCAATTGCTGTGCATACCAGCTGAGACAAGTCCTGTCTTGAACTTGGGAACTTTTACTTTTCCTCAGCCCTCTAAAGTGATGATACTGGTGACACAATTACGTCCCAGGAATAGTCTACTGAAACTTCTGGATGAGATTACATCCACGTGCCGTATGCTGACATCTTTCACTCAAGACCCAACACAGACTTGCAGTAGAGGAGCATACCGCAACAAAATACCAGGTCAACAGCTTCCATTTTATTCCAAATTCAGCCCCACAAAGCTTCTCAGGATCTGTTTCCCTGCAGCCACAGTAAGGAGTAGAGGACCAGTGTCATACCATATGTGTCCATCTTGTTTACTGGGCAAATTTATGTACTTAACCATTTGCCTCTGGGAGCCAGAGTTTTATATATATTCTTCCGCCTCCAAATATTTAGAAGCCAAATAGGAGTCTCTTTCAACCAAAACATTTTTTTCTATGAATGACTCTGCAATTTTATCTACAGTTTGGAGTTTTTGCATGAACTTAAACCCAGCAGGCTTAAATTGTGGAGAATTTATGAGAAGTAGCCACCATCATTCCAGTTTCTATTTAAGGCGGAGAAATAATGAAAAGTAAATTAACCTTTTTGTAGCTAGGTCCTTTAACTTTTTTAAAAGCCATGCATTTATGTTTTGCAAATGCCACATTCTTAATTTTCAAATTGAAACCGATTTAAATTTTTTGATAAAAGCAATTTGATAAAATATTAATGGAACTGAATAATAATTGGAAGTAATTTAGCATTACTTGGCTAAATGCTCTAGAAATCAGAATCCTATGACTGAATAAAGTTCCATGAATTTAAGAAAATCAGTATGTTTTTCATGGGGGAAAAATGTTTAGTAAATCCAGTATCCAGTGCTTATGTATCCAGTATATATGTAATGGCTGAGTGCAATGGATATGAATGAAGTTAAAATCAGGAGGTGGAGAGTTGAAATCAGTAAAGGAAGCAAAGGACACTATAGAAATGAATTACTAATAAATAAAATGGGGGCCATAGAGCCTTGTGTTTATTTAAAGAGTCAAAAATAAAAGTAATCAACCTACTTCAAGTGACCCTCTAGACTGAAATGCCAGATGCGTTTCAAACAAATGGTAGATTCATTTTCAGTGGGTTTTTGTTGTTGATTTTTTTGCAAGTTGGAAGGAATAGGGATGTTATATCAGAGGATGGATATACAACTGCAACTCAGATGTGGGGAAATTGCTTCCAAATTCCTTGTTCCCATGCAGCCTGCTTCCAGAGGGATGGTGGAGCAGAAATAACAAGGTTCAACAGAACTTGGCACAGTAACCAAGTTTCAAGTGGAAGACAGCTAAAGTTTTCCATACATATTGAAAGGTAAATGAGGGGATCTGTGTGGTAACAGCTTGTCAGCCTGATGTTGATCCTGGGTGAAATGTTAAATGGCTGTCACAAGATTATTAATAAAAAATTAATTCAAGTACTAAAGAATTAAAGGATTAAAGCATAATCAATGAGAGGAAAAATTATTAATAATGCTTTTGATAAAGATATACTTGGCAAGTTCAACAGGATCTATTTCCTGTTATTTATTTAAAACCTTGCTCACCAACTCATTGTAGCACAATATTAAAAAAAAAAAAAAAAAAAAAAAAAAAAAAAAAAAAAAAGTGAGGGAAAGAAAAAAAAAAGTGAAAAATAAGTAGAATAAAATGCTGATAAATACTTCCTTAAGCTTCTTGTAGCAAGGACTGATAATCAAAGAGGGTGTCTTGCCAGCAGGATTGCGTAAAATTTCAAAACTGTCCATAACTACAAGATTGTGGATTCTTCCTTAATGAAAGATTTATGTTGGTGTAAAAATATCTTCTTCTCAAATACCAAAAATAACAAAATCAGTGTCTGTTCATTGTCGCTTTGGAATATCTAGCCAATTAAATAAGTTTGAAATATGAAGTATAAGAAACCAAGCAATGCAAAGGACTTAAAATACAAATCCAAAATATCTGACCAATACTCATTTTAGGAGTTCCATCTTTGTATTACTTTTCTACAAGTCCAAATTGGCTGTGGCAATTTCTCATACCAACAGTCTCAAATATTGATTTTATACACACACACACACACACACACACACAGAGTAAAGACATCTGGAATCAAGACTGGCTGGAGTTGGAATGCATAGAAACATTGTAATCAGAACATTCCCATTCCCTGAGACCAGGACAAACATTTATTTTGGGAAATCTGCTTAGAATCCACCAGATAAAATTTGAAACATAGAGGCATGTGCCTGTATTGAATGAAACTTTCCAAATAACTCACAATACACTAATTCAAATGCACTTCAGGAACTAAGATTTACATTGTGCAAGTCATGATGAATGTTAACTGTAAACTCCACGTATCTTTGCAGACCTATTTGTGTAAAACCAGAAGCTGTGTAGCCGCCATTGCTGATTGGATTCCCCATACAGCATACCTTGCACAGTAGCTTATTTCTAACAGTCAGTATCAAACTATATGGCAGTTTCTGCAATCCATTTCCATAGCAATATTTGTCTAAATCCTCAGTTTTATTAATGAAAGGCCATTATTTGTTATTAATATACAGTCAGTTTACTTTGAAGCACAGAGTCTAAATCACAGACAAATAGGTTCCTGAAGGCTCACAGAGAAGTGATAAATTCTTGTTAGTATCTCAGAAATCAGACTTCTTTGGGATATTAAAATCAGATTATTGTAATGGCAAAATGTCATACATTTGCTGTGTATACCATCTATACATCTGTAACTTCTTTTTCGTTCTTGAGAATATTTGGGTTTTTTGCATGGGCTACAGCACACACACAAGAAGCCAGGATATTAGCCAGTAGCAGAAATCTGCTCTGACTAAATTTAGAAGTCCAGCTCAACACACCAGTCTTTCCCACCATCAGATTTTACCATGAAGAACACGATCATAGCAGGTCTGGTGAAATGTGACTATTGTTCAACCATTTCCCTCCTACCATGTCAGGACATAATGAATAGGAAACAATGAGAACACACACACTAAATGATTCCCCCGGATATTCTATAGATTCCAGTAATTTGTGGCTCAGAGTTTAAGGAACAAAGGGATATCTGCAAGCACCTGTTCTTTGTTTTCCTAACCATTTTTTTAGCCACTGAGGCAGGAAGTTTCCTTCTGTAAAATCATATTAACTGTATGATATTCTATTAATCTATGTTTACTAATTTTACTTTTTGGAAGAGTTTCCAATAATTAGCTCTGTTAGAGCTGCCTGTTAAAATAGACAGCAGAACCATTATTCTGTAGCCACCTAGATCACCTTTGGAACCTTTAAAAAACTCCACTGGTGCCACTTCTGCCACTTGCTGGCCTGTTACAGCACAGCAGTTTTATGTTGGAGATAGCTGAACTACTAATTGTGTTAAGAAGTTTTTACTTAAATTAGAACTCTGTGGCAAATATCATCTGATCATTACAATCTCTATTTGTACATTTTCTCATTTGTTCATGTTCTATATTTTTTTCTGCCAAATAATTTAACAGATTCTTTAACAGACTAAACAGACTAAACCCAGGATTTCTATGCAGAAGTCCCCAATCTTTTCAGTGATGAACAGCAATGCAAAAAACACAGACCAACCAAATAAAAAACCCTCCTCATATAATTTCTCTGCTGTGGTTTCAACTTTTAAGTTCTCTTTTTATGCGTTCATCATCAATTAGCTTTACACACTCTTTCCTAGCTCTTTTCATTCTGAGGTTTTTGGAAAAGATTTATGACTGCATTTTATGTTTAAAAAAACTATTCCTTAGACAATTTGGGGCTTGCCTCAATATATATTTTGCATATAAATTCCTAAAGCTTCTGATCCTTTTTATTTTCTCTTTGATTTGATTTACATGCATTTAAAGACAAATTACACATCCAGACCTAGCACTTCAAACAAGTATTTCAAGATCTTTAGTATTTCCTACTGCATGTTGACACTTCCTTAAAACTATTCCCAAAAACTTAATTTACACTTCACTTGAAAAACAAAACCAAATCATTCAAAAACTCAGAAATATGTTTGCTTTCCTTCAAAGTCTATGCTATTCAGTGAATAAAGTTAGCAGTTGTGGGCATTTTGTTTTAAGAACATACTTAAGGGAAATGAATAGATCATTAACTGTGATCAAAACAGACAAAGAAGTTACGACTGCTTTGATGTGGGATGCTGTGTTTCTGAACAAGATTGCTTAGATTTTTTCATAGACTTTTCTTGGCTTAAAGGACAAATTCTCTAGATATCACAACCTCATAAAGATCTCATTATATATGCACATTACCTAAGCAATGTGAATTGTGCAATTTGTAAAGATTTTTCAAAAGGGTTCCAAATTAGCTCAAATAAGTATAAAGTATAAAGTATAAAGTATAAAGTATAAAGTATAAAGTATAAAGTATAAAGTATAAAGTATAAAGTATAAAGTATAAAGTATAAAGTATAAAGTATAAAGCTTCATCTATGTAACATTTTCATGGGGCTAAATCCCAGATGGAAATATCCCAAGCATGGAACCCCTTCATATGCTTTGTTTTTACATCCCTTTCCAGATCTCAGTTTTCCTTCATTACACAGCATAGAGCCACAGAGATGTATTGGTTTAGTTGCAGATACCTGAAGTGTCTCTACAGGCAGCACAGACACTCTTGTACATGTTTCCAGTGGCACCCTGGTCTGTACTGTGCTGTAACAGCATCATAGAACAATTGTACTGTTCTGTAAATATTCCATTGCTTGCACCCCACGGCCTCAGTGTAAAACAAAGATGGCAACTGGAAATATCATCAATTCATTCTGAGGGTAGAAAATACCTCTTGCCACAGGTGTCACAGCAAGAGCTGACAGATCAGCCTGCCATGCCTGCTCTCAGAGAGGTTGTTGCATTTGCCAGTGCTGTAATGTTTCAGCCGTGCAGTCAGCATTGGGTAAAGAGGAAACAATGCAGCTGCTTAACAGAAGCTCTTCATATAACATATGAGGTGTTTAATGGTTCAGGCAATCCCACCAGGAAGGTTTCTTCCTCATATCTACCTTCTTCCCAATTAAGCCATCCTTATTGCTTGGCAAACACCAACATGCCAAGAGAAGCAAAATAAAGAAACTGCAGTAGGAGCGAACCATCTTTAGGATAACAGACCTTCCTGGAAGCCAGGCATTGGTGAGAGTGAGATATATATATATATATATATATATATATATATATATATATATATATATATATATATAACACTGAACATACATGTTTTATTTCAGGATTGCATTGTATACATTATTCCACACAGAGAATACTTGAGATTGTACAGTATAGGTTTATCTTTCATTTGAAAACTTATCAAAAACATCTTAAGGTAAAACATCTTAACCTGCCTTTGTCAGAGGATGAGTTAAAATAGAGGTGTTATACTAACATCTTTATATTAAAATTTTAATATTTTTATTTTCTTTTAAGTTTACAGACTGGAAAGGAAAAAAAACCCCAAAAACAAAAAAACCCAACAAAATCCAAAAAAATTTCCAGCTTGTTTCATGCCTCTTAAAAAAAAAAAAAAGTGAGCAGAGTATTTTAATCCTTTTAAAAGAACCCTAATAAGCTTTTTTTTTAAAATATTAATAGTGGGAGGAATGATTTTTTTTTTTTTTTTTAGAAAAATTGAACTGCCAGAGACAATCCATAATAAAGCCATCAACCTCTGGACATGCAACTCCTTAAATATATTCCAATTCTGAAAGAGGAAGGTTTATATTCTCATTTCTGCTCACTTCAAGTATTTCATGTGAGGCTTATCACGCAGCACAGTTATCCATATTTCTGGGTCACTCAGTAGTTGGGGAGATGGCAGAGCAGGAACTTTAGGGCTTTTTTGCCTTGTATATATATTTCCTTGTTTTATGAACCAGCGATAGTTTTCTTTCAGCTTACTGGTTGGGCCACTCTCCATAAATAATCTGGTGATGCCTCATTGGTTCCAAGGAAAGGTAGGGAAATTCCCTGGAATTGAAGTAAATTCAATTTCATATCTTCAGCATTAATAAAGGCATTTTGAACTACTGTTCCTGTTTTTTCCACCCATTTGACTATATTGTAGGAAGAGAAGTACTGAGAACAACCCTTTCCTTCTCTTGGTAGTTCAGCTTTTTACAAATATATAAACAGAAAGCTGAAACGTACCATAAAATTAAATAGATGAGCCTTTTAATTAAGTTGTGTTCCTTTTTTATATGTGCACATGTGTTTACTCCATCACACAATAATTCTGAGTTTACACTTTTGGCAAGATGTTTATCATTATATATTGCTCCTGGAACTAGAGAAAACTAAATGCACAGTAGAAAGCACTAGAGAATTCTGACCTACACATCCTACATTCATCTCAGAAACAGGTAAAAAGAGCAAACAAAAAATAGGAACCTCAATTCAAACCACGAGAAAAGATCAATGGTAAATCAATAGCAGACTAACAATGGTGAACCATCCATAATTATCATTTAACTACTGTTCCAGTCAATTCTATTCTCCCAAAAATTACTATGTATGCTTTTGATGGGTGGGGGTGTAACTGAGCATCATTGTTCCCCCTTGTGTCATCATTAACTTCAGTGATGAGTAAAATATTTTTGTTTTGTAGTGGGTGGTCTGACTGCAGTCCAGGAATCCAGATGTTTAATTTCATGCATATTACTAGCACTTAATGGAACTATTTGTAGAGTTTCAAGAAAAAGTTAGAGATCGATGCTTTGCAAGACAGCTTTATCAAATCGTTAGCCCTGTGGTTCTAACCAGGATCTCACTAATTAGCTCATAGCCTTAAATCAGTCCATCACCTCAGACTGCCTTTTATCACCATTAACATGCTCTTTGAAAAACCTGTACAGTTAAGCTGCCTGATTTTAGACTTCCCTGGTGTTCAATAGGTAAAATGTCAAGCTAATTCTTTATCATTTCAGTGTTTTTAAAGTTACATTCATTACTTATGTAATTGCATATACCTAACTGAGATAAGTATGTTTTAAATGAACATATATACTGCATAATATTTGTAGCAAAATGAGTAGAATTGTGACATTGATGTATGTGCAGTAATTATCATTACTGATATATGTGGTTACAAGATATCATACCTGAAAAACCATTCCGGGAACAAAAATGTAAGAGAAAATCTGAGCTCACCAGAATTTGCCAACAGATTATACCAAAATGAATACATAAACTTTTCTTTGACAGTTTTTTCAGGTAGTTAACAATGGTCCACAGCTGTGACACTCAAATTCACAGACACTGATATTATGGTTGCATATTTAGTATCTAAATTATTTATCATTCAAGAATCTACATTTCTATTGTATTTTCATTGATAACTATAAAGGATCTATATTCCCACAGAGCTTCTGCACTGATCATCACAGTATGTGCTACATTAACATCTAAATTGGCCTTCAGTATTTTTCTGTTTGAGTACTTTAGAGGAAGAAAATCCTAATGATTACATATTAAATTCTCAGTCAGATTTTTTGGGAAAGCACAAACACAGCCCAAGCTTATTTTTGTGTGTTCCTGAAAGAAATTATCAACACCTCTAGTCTTCACCAAGGCACTTATAAAGGCGCATTATTCTCTAGCCAGCTAAGTACAATGGCAAGTCTATCTTTTGATTCCAAACCAGAACAGGATCTTCTACCTAGCTTCCGGCAGAGAAAAGCCACTAAGCCTTTCAAGTCTTTCAAAACATGGTGTTGTTCTGTGCAACAACCATGTGACCGAGTTCCCCTTGCTTGTAAACTGGAGGAGAAAGTTATTTATAACCAATAAAAAAATATTTTATAAGAAGCCAAAATGCTCATTTTCTGAAAAAGATGGGATCCCACCTATTAAATCTTCAGCAAAGCACACACAGTGAGACAGGCAACCTATATTCTGATTCCTGTACAAAAGAAACAGAAATCAAGGAAATAAATGCTTTTATTTCTATAGTGTCTTTTCTTGCCTTGCAAGTCTGTCTGAATTTAAGTTTTCACCTCAAATAATTCTTAGATGTTACTTTTCCAGGTTATTTTCTTGTGTTATCAAACAACCAGCTATATTAATTGGCTACTTCTAAAATGCTGTAATGCTTCTGCAACACTTCATCCATCACCTAACCATCTTTGGTCACATGCACTGTAACACTCTTATGAAAAAAGTTTTCCTTTCTAGGCTTTTTGCTCACCCACTCCCAAGCAAAATACACAGTCACAGTAGCAACTTTCCAGGGGCAGTCAGGGCATGATGTTCTGTACCTATCATTAAAACAGTATTCATTTGTTCAGCAGTTCTGGGGGGAGCAGAAGACTTAAATCAGTAAATATGATTTTTAAAGAACAATGCATTAATCATTTTAACTTTAAAGGGGAGATGATTGAAACTGCCTCTACATGTAGATATCTCACTCCTGCTTCTGTCATGTTATGCTATGATTTAGATACACTGATGGATTTAAGAAAAAAAAATGTCTACTGAAAATAGTAAAACACGGAACAACGTAAAGATGGTAGGTGAAACAAATATTAGCATTCAGAAGAAAAACTTCTCTAGTCAAAGTTGTTCCATAACTGCTTATCACAGGATTGATTCCTGCCATTGTACTGACTGGTCATTCCTGATGTCTGGAGATAAGGCTTAAAGGTTTTCTGGCATGAATTTAGCTAGTTTTTTGTTGTTGCTTTGAACAGAATCACAAACTTTGTTTAGCATTGTTTTGAGCTGTAACAAAGCTACCACAATCTCTCCAAATTCTAGCTTCTGGCAGTCTTCCACAACTAATTGTCTTACTATTCCTACTGACATACAGGTACTTGTATTATCTGAGTGAAGGGCCTATTCTTTAGCTGTAATATTTGTCAGCTATCTAATATAGTTTTACTCTCACACTAGACCTCACTTTCACTACTTCTGACACCCAAGACATACACAAGATTAGAATTACTATATCAGCGCTTCAGTGCTCCCTTAACTCCTTTTGAAAACATTGAGGGGAAATTTTAATTTAAAAAAAGCCTGCCTGGACGGAATGCTGAAAAGCACACTGTAGTATAACTAGGTAAAAACAGAAGAAAAGAAATCTTGCAAACTGGAGCCCAGAGGCTGAGGCTATAATAGAAGGAGAGCAATACCATCTCTAGTTATTGCCAACGAGCTTGCAGTTAAAATACAACTCAGAGCAACCACAGAGTTGGGAGGTTTGGCATGTCTATGACATAGTAATGGGGTCTAACTATACTGTATCTTGATGTTTTGGAGGGACCTGGATGTGTTATTGGAAAAACAGGGCAAATAACAAACATCCTAGCAACTTTTGTTCTGTGTGCTCCAAGAGAAACAAAATATTAAGAAAAAGAAAACTGTGAACTTGGATAGCAAAAGGACTGTATTAGGGTAATGCAAGTAGCAAGGGAAGCTGGATGAGGCAATCTCTTTGGATTTCAGTAAAGCTTTCAATACCATCTCTCACAGGTTCCTTCTGGACACAATGTCCAGCACACAGCTGGATAAACACATTGTGGTGGGAGAGCAACTGGCTCACGGATCGGGCACAAAGGGTCATAGAGAATGGGATGCATCAGACTGGTGACTTGTCACTAGTGGGGTTCTGCTAGTGTGCTCTTTGACACCTTCATAAATTATTTGGATGCAGGACTTGAATGGATAATGGGCAGGTTCACCGATTATACAAAATTGTGAGGAGTGTTGACTCCCTCCAAGGCAGGGAGGCCTTGCAGAAAGACCTGGAAAAACTGAAGGGGTGGGCAATCACCAAACACATGAACTTTAACAAAGACAAGTGCCATATTCTGCACCTGAGATGGGGCAACCCTGGATGCACAGACAGACTGGGTAATGAGAGGTTGGAAAGCAGTGCCATGGAAAGGGTCCTGGGAGCCCTGGTCAGCAGAAAGTTGAATCTGAGTCAGCAGTGCCCTGGCAGCCAGAAGGGCCAATCCTGTCCTGGGGGGCATCAGGAACAGCATGGCCAGCTGGGCAAGGGAGGGGTTTGTCCTGTTCTGCTCTGCACTGGGGCGGCCTCACCTTGAGTGCTGGGGGCAGGTTTGGGTTCCCCAACATAAAACAGACACTGAGCTGTTAGGAAGCATCGAAAGGACAACAGAAAAGGTGAAGTGCCTTGAGGGGAAGCTGTATGAGGAGCAGCTGAGGTCACTTGGTCTATTCAGCCTGGAGGAGACTGATGGCAGGAGACTGATGTAACTCATGGCAGTTACAGCTTCCTCATGAGATGTCGAGGAGGGGCAGACACCGATCTGTTCTCTGTGGTGACCAGTGACAGGACCTGAGGGGCTGGCCTGAATTTGTGTCCGGAGAGGTTTAGGTTGGATATTTGCAAAAGGATTTTAACCCAGAGGGTAGTGGAACACTGGAAAATGCTCTCCTGGGGAAGTGGTCATGGCACCAAGCCTGAGAGAGTTCAAAAAGAGTGGCATGACTCTTGGGGCTGTCCTGTGCAGAGCCCAGGAACCGGTATTCAATGATCTTTGTGGGTTCATTGCAGCTCAGGATATTTTATGATTCTAAGTAATTGTATTAGTCTTTTATACTGAGTGGTATATTTATCCACAGCAGGATCCGTAATTGCTCACATCCCTCACCAATAGTGTGATATTGCTATACAGATGTATAAAAATGACTTTTTAGGTAACTTGCAAAGAAAGTTGCTAAGGGACATTTGAAGATGATGTGCTATTAATCCATTTACTGTATATGCCTTGGGCACCTAATCACCACTTGTCCTAAACACTTTGAAGTCCAGAAAAATTAAAAAAGCAGGGAATCCAAGGAGATGTATAAGCATCAGAGACTGTCATATCATGAAACTTTTCAGGTGATAATTCACTTGTAGGGGAATGAAGACCTAGACCCTGCATACTGGCAGGTATGGCAAGAAAATATTAGGAAAACTTAAAGTCCCTTTTGAATGACATCAAATCCTAGTTCAAGATGAATGCCAATTCACAATCATCACACTAGCAGTTAGATTAAGAGTTTAGTTGCCCTTCCTCATTAAATATAATTTTAAATGCATTCCAAAATGAATGCACACAAAATACTCATTGTAATCTTGAGACTGAGTAGTTATGCAGTTGATCAAAGACTCTACATGAGTACAGAGAAGCACAGCTCCCTTGGGTTTACACACTTGACAGTCAGCATCCTTACATGAGTATAGTGTCTGCTTGCATTTCAGATTTATTTTTTTCACCTATGCTTCTGAAGTATGATAAGAAACAGAATTTTAACAAACAATATGTAATTTTGTTCCTCCTGCAAAGTGAAATGCTCAAATTATTTATAGCTCTCTTCAGAGCCAATATCTCCATGTTAGTGGATCACTGAAGAATTTGAAAATGTATAATGAGAGACAAGCCACTTTCCCTTTTAGTTTTACAAATGGAAGATGTTTCAAAATGCTAAACTCCACTATCAACTGTACAAAACAGTTTCATGCTTATCATGGTTTAACCCCAGCTGGCAGCTAAGGAACAGCACGGCTCAGTTTCCCCAGAGGGATGGGGTAGAGAATTGAAAAGTGAGAAAACTCATGGGTTGAGATAAAGGCAGTTTAATGTTTGAAGCAAAAGCTGCATATACAAACAAAGAAAAACAAGGAATTAATTTACTTCTTCCCATCATCAGGCAGATGATCAGCCATCTCCAGGAAAGCAAAGCTCCATCACATGCAAAAGTGACTTGGCAAATGTCATCACACAAAACTCCTTCCACTTCCTCGTTCTGTCCCCCAGCTTATATCCCGAGCATGATGCCATGTCATGTGGAATATCCCTTTGGTCATCTGGGGCTAGGTGTCCCAACTGTGTCCCCTCCCAAATTCTTGTGCCCCCCCAGGACTCTCACTCTCAGGGTAGTAGGAGAAACAGAAAAGGCCTTGACGTATTTAAGCAGTGCTCAGCGGTAAAAAAATAATCTCTATGTTCTCAACACTGTTTTCTGCACAAATCCAAAACACAGCCCCATGTTAGCTATTGTGAACAAAACTAACTCTCCCCCAGACAAAATCAGCGCAATGATCAATTGAAAATTTGGGATGGAAATTGGGATGGAAAATTAACATTTTATATTGAAATTCACTTTGCACAAACCAGTGAATACCCTGCTTTAAAAAGTTGAGTGTTATCAGCATCTTTACTGCACATAAGTTCTGATTTTAGAAAAAATATTTTATTAGTGATGCTCAGTTATTTTACATCATTTCCTAATTAAATACATCTCCTCTCACTTATCCTAACTTGTAGTGTCTTGGTAAAGTTTAACACTGTCAAATTTTATATATCATTGGTTGAAGATACATTGATGAAGATACACATGAAGGCAAAACCAGAAGTGTTTAAATATTTCAGTTCTGTTAGTTTTCATACCTCTTCACATAGCTGAAGATCCAAGTTGGGGATAAAGGCAGGACTGAAAACAGATCACTGTTATTTACCTTAAGAAAAAAATAGGTGTCCAAGTCTAATCTTAAATAAATGCCATGGCACTACAGGGAAAGGATATGGTGGGGATCTGTCCCAGATGAGGCTAGTCAGGGTAATTAAGAAAAATTAGGAAACTCAGAATTCTTCCATGTTTTGTCTTAATTGGGGTTTAAGCAGGCTACTGTGTAAAAAAGTAGACTGGTAACAAAACCTGAGGGGGGAAAAAAAGAGCTTTCATTGGCTCAGAAGAACAAGGAAGACAACCATCTCTCCTTCTTCCCTTGCTAGCAATAAATGCTAGCTGATGAAGAATTTGATGCTGGTGGTGGTAGTGTCTTATCATAACCTCTTGCCATTTCTGGTTGAGAAAGACTAGTAAATTTGAGCTCAGGAGCTAAAAGAATATTGGGAGAGGGTTAGAGACTAATTTTACATTAACCTAGCTGAAACAGAGGTTTCCTCTCCTGTTGATTCTTTTCTATTAAATTTACATTTAATTATTCCAGTATATTCTTCTAACTAGCACTATATATTCATGATACACCATCAAATTTATTTTTGCATCTTTTTCCCAATGCCATTTAAGGTGGTTAGATGTAATTTACATAATCTTGAACTAAGATTTTCACTAGGGTAATTAGACTATAAAGGTACTAGACGGCAGACAATGGGGGAGGGTATCCAGTAATTTCTGAAGACTTAAAGTATGCATTTCAAATGTATATTTATTTAGAAGGAAGAGTGAGTTCTTTACAAAAATTCTTGGTCTGCATTTTACATCAAGACATAGTGTCAAGACCTCTAAAGGTGTACTCTTGGGACCCCTGACTGTATGGTCAAAAAAGGAACTACAGTATTAGATAATTTAGAGTAGCCTCATAGATAATTTTAGGACACAGGTTGCAAGGTCAAGCTGTTGCAATTTATTAGGACATTATATGATACCAACAACTGATGACATAGCTTTAATCCCACTGACAATCAAGACCAGCATCAACCTGAAATAAATAACGAAATATTACCTGCTGTAAAAACTTGTCTGAATGTGCTTGCTACTGATACAAAGGCATTCAGTACTAAAATTCTCCAGTAGGTGAAGCAGTGTGAATTTTCATCATGGTGGCCTTGGAAGATTTTTCTCAGCTCATAAAGTTAAAAAGTTCATTTGTAGAAGCTGAGTAAAGCAGCTTCACAATGAAATAGCAGGTCAGGTGTCAAAAGAGGAGGTTTATCAAGGAAAAGTTTTAATCTGAATTTCTTAATATTTTTTAAAAACACAGCTTACTTCATATATACCATGGAAGTCTTTAGCAACAGAGACTAGATCTGAAACAACTGCAGTTCAGGAACCTGATGCAAGATCCTGACACGCCTTTTTATTTCTGTACAGCAAGCCATGTTTTCTGGAGCTAACATGCGCCATTTTCAAGTGATTATCCAACTACTTATTTTCAAGTGATTATCCAACTACTTTAACTCAACCAATGATCCAGGGCATCATCACACACAGCGGCTCACAAAATGTTTTTGGCAAGTTCCCATTAGGTGACAGACAATGGTACCTGCTGCTGTTTTGGCAAGAAAAGTAATATAGAACCATAAAATGGTTTGGGTTGAAAGGGTCCTTAAAGATCACCTAGTTTGAAGCCCCTGCCAGCTACCATGGGCAGCGATGCCATTCACTAAGTCAGGTTTCCCACAAGCTGATGGAAATGGGAAGATTTTTTTTCTCTGATCACATAGTGTTTAGTGAGCTAAAAAACAGTGAGTGGGGGTTGGTCTCTCTCCAGGCAGCAACTGACAGACAGAACGAGAGGACACAGTCTTAAGCTGCACCAAGGGAAATATAGGTTGGATATTAGGAAAAAGTTCTTTACAGAAAGGGTGATAAAGTATTGGAATGGTCTGCCTGGGGAGGTGGTGGAGTCACCATCCCTGGATGTGTTTAAAGAAAGACTGGATGTGTCACTTGGTGCCATGGTTTAGTTGAAGTGCTAGGGCTGGGTTGGACTCCATGATCTTGGAGGTCTCTTCCAACCTAGTGATTCTGTGTGTGCGATTCCATATGCGTGAGAATGAGACTGCTGCTCTTCTGGGGGGTAGCCAGGGGACTTTGGTATTTCAGATGAATATTTTCTCTCCTGAATGGCTGACGGAATTTACCCCAGAACTACTTCATACTATTTCAGCATAGATAGGTGACAATTGCACTCTTCATTCAGAAACACGTGGCCATCTCCATATGGATGCTTATCACCCCAGATCTCATTAACTAGATCAGTGTAGGTCGATCAGGCATCATACAGGGTGAGGGTATACCCATTGAAAAGACTTCTTTATATTTTATCAGGCTTCTCAATCCTCATGACATCTGAGTGGAAGGCTTTGTAAGCATGGAATTCTCCATCTGCATCAGAACAGCTCATGCAATCTGCAATTTTCTGTCATGCCTTTAAACATGGTTGACACTTGCTCACCAAATACAGTCACTTCCAGCACTTGTGTATGGTGACATTCTGTATTTTTTGATGACATGAAAGCAGAACTGTTTCTACATAGAAATCCTTTAGTTAGGAATAGGAAAAATGTACTTTATACTTCCAGTAGAAAAGAAAGACGAAAATTGCCATAAAGTGTAAAAATTAGAAAGCTAAACAATAGGGAGCACAAGAAGGCAAGAATAGAGTTTTATATTCAGATGAGATAGAAATATGTGAAAGAAAAAGATAATTTTGATGTTTTCAGTGGATTTCCCTATAGGTCTAGTCCCACAGGGATGCTACTATTCCATCTTTACTACTTGCATGCCTATAGGCAAATAATTTCACATAATAATTAGGTTTTCTTATGTCAAGATTCTGGTTTTGGATTAAGATTTTTTTCTATGTAGTACACATTTGTCAACTCCTAATTTTGTTGCAATTCCCGTGTTGTACAAACTGTAAGCTCCAGTTTCTCCAGTCATGTAATCAGAAGAAAATCAGTGCTTCATCTTAGAAGTTCCTAGCTCTCACAGCTTTGGAGAAAAAAAAAGACAAATGTAACTCAAATGTGCTCTAAAGCTTCTAAGGCCAAAAGTCAAATAAAACTAATGCAACTTGTGTGAAATAATTGTAAATGTCACTTATTATCTTTTCCTGTGCCATGTCCAATTTACGAGCTTTGCACATTTTAGGTACTGACTAGTACATAAAAGAGCAAGACAACATTCAGTGGCACAGGAAACCTTAATTTGGGTCCTGGAGAATTTTGAAATAGCTACTGATTATAAAAAATTCTCTGTATCTCAAAAACTGTCTGCAAACAATGTGCATTCTTGTACCTTCTACCTTTTTCTAAAAGAGAGAAATTACCTGAATATTTGTGACTGTAGTCCAGAGAAAAACCAACACCAATCCATCCTCCTCCACTCAGTTAATTTGCATT
This sequence comes from Chamaea fasciata, assembly GCF_029207755.1. Taxonomy (NCBI): domain Eukaryota; kingdom Metazoa; phylum Chordata; class Aves; order Passeriformes; family Sylviidae; genus Chamaea; species Chamaea fasciata. Next base: position 78,376,646 of record NW_027094086.1, read on the forward strand.
TTCCTCTTTTCATTCATTTAGAACGTTAAAAGCAATATTTAATTTATGCTCCCTTCTTATGACATGGAAACATATTGCTGCTTTAATAATGTCCGGAGTCTGAAAATACATACATGTTTTTATATGTATACAAGCATACATAGAAACCACTTCTTTGTCTCCAAAGAAGGAAAGTTTTGGCTTGTAACCTCCTATTTCTGTGCCTGCTGAAACCATAGATTATATTTTACATCAGAATTAAAAATAGACTTGACTTTGTTTTCTCACCTTGAATATGTGCTATTTTAGTTAAGGGAACAGTACATTTAATAGAGACACAGCATAATATGATTGCCCTTGCCATCCACTGTCTCATGAAGGAGAAACTGATTTTGCATATCTAGATGTAATAATGCTCACATAAATGAAGGATCACAGAAGAATCTTTGTAAGAAGTTGCTACCTACTTCTTCACTATTTTCTTTCCTAAAGACTCCCTCTTTCATGACACTTGCAAGTCCCCTCTCTTAGGCTGAATAAATATACAGTAGAGTAGCTTTACTTGGCTTTTTCTCAACTGTTATTGTTGTTTTCAATTATTTTTGTTGGTGGTGGTGCATTTTTCTTGGGTTTTTAAAAATTTAATTATTCTGTTCAACCCAAGGGAGCATTGGATATCTGACACTATGCCTAGCATGGAAATTACAAACTCTGTCATTAGGATTTCCTTTTCTACTCTCTTTTTTTTTTAGTAAAATTGATGATGATTAGAAGATTCTTGCTTGTAGCTTCATACCATGGGTGTCTTACCTCATTTTACATTATGGCTAATTCACTGATAAACAGAATAACTGGAAAAGCTCACAATCAAAATGGCCCCTTTAAGAGGTCTTTTGCCATTGCATACAAGAAAAGATACTTAACTTTGATAGTTTAAATGTGGGGTCTGTTGCAGTGAATTGGATTATGGATATTTGCAACAGATCCTACTCTTGGGCATCCTTGACCTCTGCGTTATTTTTAAGGTTTCAGTTTATCTTCCCTGACCTTGATGCTGTGAGAGCTTACACTGCATACTGTAAACACTTAGTTTGAACTTACTCCAGTCTTTTTAGAGTCCAGCTGTTGGTAATTTGCTATTAATAATCCCAAAACCTTCACTGTGAACACTGACATTGGGCACATACCCAAAGAAGAACAGTTGTTCTTGTAGCTCAAAAACACACAAATATTGAGTGTATTCCAAAGGAAAACTGACATTTTAAAATAAAAATGGTAGAAAATAAGTCCAGATCATTTGCAGTAATGCCTCTCATTTTATTACTGCTTTCAGAAGTTAGAATTCCCCAAATAATTGACATAAACAGATCATTGTATGTGTGGATCCTATATATATGTCTTCTGTACTCCCTGACAAAGTATAAGACTACAGTGCAAAGAACAGTATGGTAGCCTAATAGCTGACCTTGTCAGACCAAAAGCTAAACCCCAGTCTTTCTCCTATCTTTGAAATGAAGGCTCACATCATTTTGCAGCATGATATTTAAAACTTATTTCAGAATTGTCAGAATTGTGAAACCAGGCACTAGACATTTCAAATAAAACTGAAGAGAAACTGGAAGTAATTGTTACTTACCATGGGATTTTTATGGAAACAAATAGAAAAGTTAATAGTGTACAATCCTTAATATAACATTTTGACATTTTTTAACTCTCAGATTTTCCAAATGTTGTAAAGTATGCTTGACAAAAATAGAAGAAACTACTTCTGAAACAATGAACATCAAGGCTTGCCATTTCTTGTTTCTCCTCTTTTAGTAAATTGAGCTGATGTTCTAAAAATTCCTCCTTCTGCTCTTTATTCACACATTTTTCATGGGAGTCTAAAGAGAATGAAATTTTGAATGAAATTTACATGAAATTTTGTATCTAAAAATACAGTAGCTTTATGTGAAACATTTTGTTTGGTAACATAGCCTCCATCTAATCACTCTGTAAGAAATTATGTTGGCACAAATTCTCTTAGAATAGAGAATAATTTTGTGTTACTTTAGTATAAGTTCGACAAAATTATGTCTTATGCCTTTTTGAATGATAAATTACATGAAACACATAGATCCTGACTAATTAATGTTTCATAGTTCCTCAGCAATAAAAGTTTCTTAACTAAATTTTGCACTGTTTTAAAAAGAGTATTTCTCAGTTGGCACATTTAAATTTCAAGCAAGTCTGGCTCTGGTACCCAGTCTGCCACCACCCTGAAAACCCTGTTGGTTGCCATAATGTCCTGTCCTATAAATCCACAATTTAAAACTAATTATGGAAGATAATATACAGTGTTACTTCTAGGATTTTTTACTCTTCCTCTTCTAAATTCAAGAGTTCAGATCACACCTTAATAAATAATCAAATTTCATTTAAGTCTAGATTGGTAACTGCATCATGCAATAGAAATCAGAGAAACTTTGGCTGGCTTAAACCTTTAGGAAGATGAAAGGTTATGACAGTGAACATAACACAAAGGACCATCTGTTACAAGATTTAACAAGATAATATTTTTATGTTAGTGACCTCTTCCTAAATACTGGACCTTTCATCACAAATCAGATACCAAACAAATGTCTAATATGTCTTTAGTCACTTAAGACTTAAAGATTTGCCTTCCTGACTCACTATGGGCTTTGCTTTGTTACTCAAAAATTTTGCAAAAATTGTACAGAATTTAATCTGACCTTCGATATACTACAATGGTATGTCATAGATATCTACACAGTGATTGTGGCATCCAGCAGTGCTACTGATTCAGTATAAAATTATATATTCCAATTCAGTTTGAAACATTAAAACCAGAATAGCCATAGGTACTATTTATCTAGGAAGCCCAGGATTTTTGTTCCAATTTCCTACTTCTTGATATGGGCTAGAGGATTTCCTAAAACTAAAATAATATAAAAGTGCATAAAATCTTGATACAGTCACAATATCTTAACTGATTCATGTACACATATTTTATACGTCTGATGCAAGTAAATGCTCCAGACTTTGTCTTCATTATCAGTTCTTTTTCATGGATTAATTTCTTTTTTTCTGTGTGAGCAGGGGGCAATATTCCATGCTTTGTTTAATACAAGCTTATGTACAGAAGACACAACAGATATATATTTTAGGAAAATGTATTTTCACTTTTATATTTGTAAAGAACTAAGTATTCCAATTTATGGGTTGTTTTGGGTTTGTTGTTTGGTTTTTTGTTTGTTTGGTTTTTTTTTTAACATTATGCCAATTAGCACAGGAACGTTACATCCAAGGCATCTGTATTTTAAATCATCATTTCTGTTGAAATGGTCCAATTCCAAGTAGAGGAAGAGGCAGGCATAGTTCTCATGGTTTGGTTCACCTTTAATGATATCTGTGAGATGGAAAAGAGCCTCATGACTTCCCTTATCTCCCTCTATTGAGTACCTCTGGGTAAAACATAAATGAAGAACCTGATAAAAGGAATTTTTGTGAGAAGTTTTGGAGGCAGGAAGTTGTCATGCCTGGGGTTTCTGAATGTCAGCTGCTGAAAGAAAACTTAAATTTAGATGGCTAAAAAGCTTTGCCAGAATGACCAAGTTACTAAAGAAAATCTAACTAGAGCACTTCTGCCCTTGTGTCTTTAGTTCCAACCAGTGTTATGCAGTTGGGACTGTCTTAACAAAGTACAAGGGCACTATTGAATTTTCTGCTAAAGTCCGTGTTCAACACCCTCTCAAATCAATTTTTCTGTTATCTGACAGCTGGAAGAAATCTCTGCTAACTCTGCATATTAGGGTGAAGAGATTAAGAAATTGGCCATCTCAGTGTGAAACAAAACCTTGCTTAAAAATATGAACATACAATGATTATCAAGTAGAGAATCACTTGCCTTCAAATAATTTCCAATTGTTTTCCCATCTTCAAGCAACTGTCATTTCAGCAGATCAATTATGCTGCTGCTTTAAAAGTAGACTTTGTTTAGAGCCTACTTCCTGACGTGAAAGATTTCAAGTTCCTATTACAAGCACTTTTATAATTAGTGAGAGAGAGAAAAAGAATAAGTAATAAATAAATGAGATGCTGTCAAGTGAAAAAGCAAAACAAGTTAATTTGTACCTTGTTTTTTGCTAAGATTTACTCTATGTTTTATGTGTACATTTTCACATAAGATCGTCCAATGAAAATATGCCTCCATTTCCGCAGACAGGAAAAATGTACAGGCACAGAAGAAAGGCTGGGTATTGTTCATGCCTGAGGAAGTCGTGCTTTTGAGAGGTGTTCATTGAGATCAATCACAACTCAATCCTTTTAGAGGCTGCTGTCTTCTTAATACGGACATAAGGCAGTATGTGCCCTTACTATAGTTGCAATAATCTAGATCCATGGCTTTACAGATTAAGTAACCTAGATTTATTTATATTAGCACGTTTCCCTTACTTAGCATGGTTTGAGGTAAAGTCCTTGAGTAACACACCCAGTTATGCAATTAGGGTTTCACTGCCCCAAGGAACAAGATTCATGCTGTAAAGTTCTGGCATTTATGTGCAGTATTAAATTACTATAGTCATCATTATTTCATCAAGTATATCATCTGTTGCAAAAACATGACCTAAGAAATCAAGAAAAATTCTCATTATATATTTATATTGCTAAAAATGTACTTTATTTCTCAGAATTAGAATCCTTTTCTCCAATTAATCTCAAGAGTTTTATTGAGGTACAGAATCATACTCAGATTAGAACTCCTATACTGGTTCTAGCCATGTTTGGCAGAAAATGTACTCATGCTTTCCTTCTATGTGAAATAGTCATATTTTTCCATTATTTACCAGAATGCAAAGCTTTATTCATAAAGTAAGACTTTATTGTCTTAGAAATACAATTATCAAGGAAGAGTATATTAAGGCTCCTCTGTAGATGAAAATCATAGTTCAAATATAATTATAAGAAAAAGCTGAAGTTAAGGATTAGAAGTAACTTCTTAGCCACTTCAATTTCCTCTATGCTTTGAGGTATGTTTTATTTACAAGGAGAAAAAAAATAAGGAAAACCCCCAAAGTAATAAATAAAATACTTGTCCCCTAAGATTATATTCTAGGCAAGCAGGTATAAAGAAATATAGGATATCTGTAGAAGTTATTTGCACCTTTACATGGTGCTAGAGGCATGATTTGTATTACAAAATACCCAAGGCCAATATCAATATCTGGGTTTACAACTTCAGACCCCATGCAGACTTCTAGTGTCACTGAATTTCATCAAAGTAATCACAGATCTGGGTTTGAATCACAGCCTGTATTACAATCTAACTTTCCTGTAAGCATCTTTACCTTGTCACAATGGTAGCTTCATATTAAATTCAGTATTTACTTTACTGGGAAATAAAGATAAAAAATACAGTGTTTGCTTGTGAACTGATATTATTTACCTAAACTGCAAATGTCAATATAACTTCAGCCTCTGAAAACAGTTTTTCTGTTTCTCAGTGCCCCCGTTTTGCAAAAATTGAAATTTAAAACTTTCAGTGCAATTCCTGAAGAATCTTTTAATGTGTATGACAGTAGCATGCTGTCTTGGTTTGGGAAGACAGGTATTTGCCAGGTAAAATTACAATCAGAGGCTCTTTGGCAAAGATTTGGGAAATAGGAATAGCAGTTCTTTACTAGTATGTAATACAAAGCAAACAAACCCAAAAAAAAACCTCTCCCCCCCACCAAACAACTACAGCATTAATGACAAACGACAATAGTACCAAGAACTTTGAGGGCTTTGTTTCACAAAACCCAGGGCAGTTTGGTTTCGGTGTTCCTGCAGGATCTTCAGAGCACTAAGCTGAAACAGTGGAAAAGTCCCAGGCTGGTAGCTGGGATGGCAGGGTGTCCCGGCAGGCAGGGGCAAGATGTCCCAGCAGCGCAGGGGGTGCAAGGTCACTCTGTAGCAAGAGGAGCAGCGCCGAAGAAGCCGAAGGCGAGGCAGCGCCTGGACTAGCTCTCGCAGGTGGCAGGGAAAACTCAGGATTCAGGCCGAACCGGTGATAGTAGATTTTTCAGGACTGGATCTCTTTGGCTACAGTGAAACTCTTCCAGCCAGCAACAGCCATTCTCCAGTCAGCGTGCTTTGCGGCGGCTGAGATCTTCGAGGAGCGGCAGACACGCGTCTCTTCGAACGCCGGAAAAAGAAAAGCACACAGCTGCCTCAAGTTTTGTCTTTTACTTGCGTTATCTTCCCCTTCCACCTTTGTTTACCTTTTTGTTTCGGTTAAGTACTTTCAAGTATCCAACACTTGGTCTCCTTGGTAACTTGTGGGGAAAAAATTCTTTAGAGAAAGAAGGAACAAACCTAACCCCCAACACATGCTTTTATGCCTTACAGAGGTTTCCAGACACACAGTTCCCCCAATATTGGAGTCTTAAGAGTAAAGAAATCTGGCAGAAAATAAACTCCTTTGCACTCCAACTGGTCCTCAGAGGGCTGGGTGAGGCTGGGCTTAGTTTGTGATTATAGACAATTCAGCGGTATGTAAGTCCAGTTGCAGTCGACCAAAAATTTACAATCATAGATGCACAAATAGTCCAGTTTTTTGAAGTAACAAAAAATCAGATTTTTATTTACTGTTAATAAATGCACTTAAAGCTTTAGCACTTGATATAGTAAGGCTAGCCAATGATTAACTAAGGTAGGATTGCAAGTCAAACTAAATAAACAAATTCAGGTTTTCACTAAGCTTAACTTCACTCTTAATTAGGCTTGATTTTACCTGGGTATGCTCTGATGCACTCAGAGAAATATAATTGGTTGCTTGTTGATGCTAGTTTGCCCACTAGTTTTAGTTGAAGAGTACAGCTGGCATATTGACTGTTCTGCTGCAATAATGGTGTCTTAGGTAAGTCAAGACTACTTGTTTGACCTGTGTAACATACAGGTACTGCCTCTGTTTTCCTCTGGGTTTATGAAAGCTTTAATTTCACAGATAAGAAATGTTAATATTCTGTTTAATTCACCAAATAGAGAAAATTCAAGCCTTAATTTAAAAAAAAAAAAAAAAACAAAAACACCCAACAACAAACATTCAAATGGTTTCCACAATGGGAAGACTCTAGCTGCTCTGTCCTCAAAATCTATCACAGCCTTGGAATAGATCTTCCGATGTCCCCACCCTCCAAGCCATCTTGACTGATGATAATTTATTCCAGCTATTGCAACTATATTTTCTTTTGGCCTGAATTTTTTTCTGTCATGCATCCCTGCTCTTTCACACTGGAAAGTAAAAAAACGCAAATCCAAAATATCAAATCACAACAAGTTAAGGAAATAAACCATTACACAATGTCCACTATTCTCCCACAAGGAGAATACTGAAATTCTGAGAAGGCTCCTGGATGCTTTAACAAGCTGACTCACACAGTTATCACGCTTAGTGATTTTAGTTTAGCTGCAGTTTTAGGAGGCAAAGTAATCATTAGACACTCACATGGAAGGTAATGCTTTTCAGGTCCTATAACTTGCCTTGAATTGTTTTTATCAGCTGAACTTCTAAAAAATTTATTTCTTTTTTTATCTCAGTGGCTCAGAGCTTATGATTGATTTTGTGTTTGTGTAGTCTTTCATACACTTAAAATCACACGAATACAGAATATAAAACACTTGACATATACTGGTGTAACTCCATTTACTTTCTCTAGTTTTGTCATGTGAGAAAATATATTAAGCCATTTTAAGAAACTATTTTGAGTTTTTAGAGGTGATTTACTACCACATGGGGGTTTTGCCTCAAAATCATCTAATGGCAAAAAAGGAATCAGTATTATTTTCTTGGATCACAAAGATATTTTGAAACAAATAAACACATACATCTGTGGATACATGTAATTTCATTAAGGTCCCACAGAATGTGGACATCTTTCTACAGATTCCTGCAGAAAAGTTTCTGTCACAAGCTTCAACAGAACTTATTCAACTGAGGATAAATATTAGGTTAGACTTTGTTTGAAATTTTAGATCTAGCAGAAGTCAAAGAATAGTTTTAGATAATTTTCAAAAGGCTTCAATATCTCACTCTTAGTGCTGCGTGTTTTATTCAAATAAGATGTTTTAAACATGATTTATAATTGGTAATGAAGCTTACCCTTCCCCAAAGAGATGCCTTCAGCCTTGAGCTAAAATGCATGAAAATAGTATCCTATGGAGCTACAATTATTTCTTTTACAGAACAGGTGTTTTTCTCTTCTTCCTGAAATAAAATCATAAAGTTTCCCAGTAAAATCAGTTATTATTATTTCATTTATTAATTTGTTTATTGAATTCTAGGGTAAGATGGCTTATAAAACAAATTTGATCGAGTTTAGTTTTTGTTCCAAACCAAGGTCAGCTTTATTGGCAGTGACACTTAGAGGAATGCTTAAATGGTCTCACTTATCCAGTCTAAATAAGCAAAAATATAATTTTAGAAACACTGTTAAGGTGTGTATATTATTTCTAAGAATAGTGCTAAAGAAACACTACTTAACATTGGAGCTCTCTAGAACTGTCAGCCTCAGTATAATGCCTGACACTGAAATAATCAATCTTCTCCTAGTTCTAAAGATAAAAAAAAAGTTGGCAAGTCTGATGTCATCTTCAAAAGGTGAAATTCAAAGGCTATTTACTTAGAGCAGGGGAACAAAAAACCTCCAAAACCACTGACACTTTCTGTTATTCAAGATAAAAGTAATTCAATTCAATTAAATTTGAAAACAGATTGAATAATCACAATCTTCCAGGTGTGTTATAGAATATTTCTCCACAGAAATTACACCAGAAACTTAAACTGGAAGAAGGAGCGGGGAACTCTGGAGGGCTATATGGATGTCATGGGGTTGTGCGGGGAAAAAAATTAGAAGAGGCAAAACTCAGCGGGAACTTAACGTGGTTACTGCTGTTAAAGGTGATAAACACATCTGCAACACAAGGAGGGCTAAGGAGAAGCTCTGTCCTTTAGTGGATGTAGGCAGAAACATAATAACAAGGATGAGGAAAAGGCTACGCCACCTAATATCATCTTTGTCTTGGTCTTTAAAAGTAAAATCTATCAGGTTTTTTTTTCAACCTTTCAAGTTATCAGGATACTTGGGCCCTGAGCTGAAAGATGGAAGCCCAGAAGGATGGGAAAGCGAATGAAGCCCCACTAATCCATGGGAAAAAAGGTCAGCAACCTGCTATACCACTCAGACAATCACAAGTCTATAGGGCCACATAGCATCCACCCAAGGGTACTGAAGTAGCTGGTGAAAGAGCTCGCAAAGCCATTTTCCATCAATAACCAAGCATCCTGATAGGGGACATCCCAGTTCAGTGGAGGTAAGCAAGTGCGACACCCATCTACAGGAAGGGACAGAAGAAGTATCCAGGGGACTACAAGCCTGTCAGTCTGACCTCAGTGCTCATGAAGGTCATGGAACAGATCATCTTGAGCACCATCACGCAGCACAGTACACAAGATCATGCATGGGTTAATGAAAGGCAGGTCCTGCTTGACTGACCAGATCTCGTTCTATGACAAGGTGTCATCCTTAGTGGATGAGGAAAATGCTGTGGATATTGTCTAGCTAGACTGCAATAAAGCATTTGACACCATTTCCCACAGGATTGTTCTGGAGACATCGCTCATGGCCTGGATGAGAGTACTCTTGGCTGGATTGAAAACTGTCTGTCCAGATGGCTGAGCCCAAAGAGTGGTGGTAAACACTCCTACATCCAGCTTGCAGCTGGTTACTGCTGGTGTTTCCTATGGCTCAGTATTATGGACAGCCCTGTTTAATACCTTCATTAATGACCTGGACCACGGGATCAAGCACACCCTCAGTCAGTTTGCATACAACACTACATAGGGTGGAAGTGTTTTGGAGGATAGGAAGATTCTGCAGAGGAATCTGGATAGGCTGGATCCATGGACCGAGGCCAATTGTATGAAGTTCAACAAGGTGAAGTGCCAGATTTTGCACTAGGGTCACAAGCAGCTCATGCTACAGCCTTGGGAAAAAGTGACTGGAAGCAGCTTGCTAGGAAAAGACCTGTGAGTGCTGGTCAACAGCCAGCTAAACATGGGCCAGCAGGTGTCCAGGTGGTCAAGAGGCAATAGTGCACTGGCTGGACTATGGCAGTTTTTGTCCCTCTGCATTGGTGAGGCCACATCTTAAATCCTGTGCTCAGTTCTGGGCCCCTCACTACAAGAAGGACATTGATTGAGGTGCTAGGGAGTGTTCAAAGAAGGGCAACAGAACTGGTGGAGGGTCTGCAGCAGAAGTCTTATGAGAAGTAGCTGAGGGAGATGGGGTTTAGTTTCAAAGTTCTATGATTCTATCTACATGGGTACAGAATTGCCATATAAATAACTTACTAAATCACTTAATATTTACCAACAGCACTGAACTACCACCATGCTTTCAACCTCCTGTAAGGAATAAAATACTGCAGTGAGGAAATACTTTCCATTAGACTTTATATATATATATATATATATATAAGAGAGAAATGATACCTTTAAGACAACACAAAACATCCAAGACCTGAGTAGAATAACATTATAGTCTTTTCTTTCAACTACAATAGAAATATGTTTGTATACCACAGAATTAAGGTCATCTCTGTAAGATTATCTCTATAAGGAAAAAGACTCAGAAGATCATTTATATAGAGTCCTCAACTTCTCTAACTTGTTCTAATGAATATAATGTGTAAGGAAAATAAATTGGATAGAATTTAAATAGACCAGACTATCCTAATTGACTGCTCAAAAATGTGCCCTTTCACTAATGACTTTATATCTGTTTTGCCTGAGTGTATTTAGTCTTGTGTCTATCTAAAAAGGGAAGCAGCAGATCCATTATAAAGATGAGAATCTTAAAAACACAAATGCATAAAAATGAGCAAATGTTAATGAAATCTTCTTCAGGGTCAACCTAAAGTACACGTATAACACACAAAACCAGGCTCTACCTTTCTAATTAAATTTTTAAATTGACTACTTTTAATATATTGGGCAATCCCCTAAGATTTTAAAGTCACCTCCTAAATCTAATTGTGACGGATCATTTACTCTGCTTCTTTGCCTCTGTTTAGAGTATGATAAATTATTCACCTCATTGTCACCACTAAAACTCAGTAAAGGTGATTAAAATGTGGAAAACTAAAGACTCTAAAATCGAGCTGCAGTGGAAAGGATTACTTCTTTGGGGATAAAAATGCAAGTAAACAGCTCCAATTGTCATTAAAACATAGAGTAGTACCCCATTTAAAGGTTAACATAAAAATTAAGAGATTTTTTCATAAAAAGTTCAAATTTTGGAACTAGCATGCTAATTAAGGTCTTAAGAACCCAATGTCCCTGTAATATGACATTTCTATATGTCATGCACATTCTCTGTAATCAGCACTTCTGATCATAGTCTGTGTATGTTGTGATAGAAAGTTGAGGGAATCCAGAAAAATGCTAAACATATCTAAAAAAAAAAAAAGATAAAATAAATTTAAGTGATATAGACTTACCTGGAGGTCAACATGAGAGAAACAAAGCTGTAATCAGATATCTGTCACATTTAGTCAATGGTCTTAAAAAAAATCATTGAAAGTACAGAGCTGGCTTAGCACTTTTTAAAAGCATAGACAAATCTGAATTTTGCCAGGCCTACAACATAGGTCTTTGTCCTTGCAGTGCTGTCAGATGGAGTATGAATTAATTGTGTGGCATATTAAAAAAAAAATTATATATATATATATAAATACATAACACATTCAGACTGATATGGAGAAGTTAGTTGTCATTGTGATCTTTTAGCCTAACCTCACAAATTCACTCTCTGTTTGACACAATTAGAGCAACACAGGAAAAAATGTGCACCTGTCTGCATGAACTGCTGCATAGACTACTTCATGCCCTGGCTCTCTCAGTAACTGGCACCTAACACATAAAGGCACCTATGTTTGACAATGTCTAGCTGAAAAGTAAACCAGTTTCACCTGCAGTAAAAGCTGACCTTCTGAACTACAATATAAAGTAAAACCAAACGTAAGCATGCAAGTGTCTTGAGACTAAAAAAAAAAGAAAAAAAAAAAAAAAAAGAAAAAAAAAAGAAAAAAAAGAAGGATAGAGACAGAAACAGAGTGTGTGATAAATTAGCTGAATCCATATTGAGTGCGTGTATTGCATTTTAAAGTAGATTGACTTGACTTTTGTTTTTCAGGACAAATGTAATTTGAGCACATGTAATTAAATATGCAACTATGTAGTTTGATTCCTGTTAAGTTTCATCTACATGAATAGTTTTTTGCTAAGTCTCAACAAACATAACACCCTTTCTGCTACTTATAATTTTATTGAGGACAGAACAGGGAGAAAAGGTAAAAAAAAATATAGTAGTTAAATTTATTAAAAAAAATTGACACCACAGTTATATATTCTTAAAATTTCATCTCAGAGGAGCTGCTTGATTTTTTAATCATTAACTTTTAAAGATCTAAACAGAAAACAATTATACAAAGATACAAGAACAGGCAACTATTTTGAAAATATGAATGACTAAGAAAGCTCTTAAAGAAATCATCTGACAAAGACTGTTAAATTCAAATACTGCCTCTGGTTCAGCTCGACTTTGAGTAACATATTGCTGGAGGCTAGGACAGAATACCACAGATGTATTTTTCACAATCTGCTGATAAACATCAGTTGAAACAGTTTAATAGTTTAGGTAAATTTTACATATGGTACAACTGTGCTTATGTTAAGGATCATGTTGATGCATTATTAGAGTGGATGAGCATAGGATTACTTAAATTATATCTGAAAATTATCTGTTTAATTTCTGTTAGGGACCTTTTTAATACAAATATTTTCTTACAATAACATTTTTGCTTAATGATCTTTATTTGAATGACCTGTATTTCTGCTCTATGTTTAGAGCAAACAACTCACTAAGTAGGCTAAACTGAGAATTATGGCATAGCTCCGATGAGGAAAGTGAATGAAGAGAGGGATTTTATTACTCTAAAGGTTTTTTTTTTATTTGTTTCAGAAGGAAAGGATAATTTTGTCCTTTTAATGAGAAAAATGTGTCCTCAAAAAAGCAAAAGTTAAAAAAATTGTCATTCATTAGTTTTAATGAAAATCTGTTAGCAGCCCCTTCCCTTGTGCCCAATTTCTACATGATTCCTAAAAAATTTTAGAAGAAAGGTGTGTTCATAACTTAAACTTCCCTAAAAAGTCTCACTGACCACTGAAAAAGTCACGTGTCTTTAATGTGAAGATCCCTGTGTACTATCAAATGAGTGGAAATGGTTCTTATTTTTACACCTTTTTTTTGTGTGTGTGTGTATGAAGGCGAAAGTGGGAAAGCAGAGGATTCCCGAATTCTGAAAACACCCACAAAAACGTACAAAATGATTGACACTTCCAAACATACACGTCAAGTGCTTGAGGATGCAAAAGACCAGATATGCCACCAGTGTGGTAAAATGAACTTATCCAGGGACTGCCTTGAGGCAAAAGAAGATGCCTGCAGGGGAAATTAAAAAAACAAACTAGAAAAGATGCACAAAAGCATAGTTAAATAGGAATGTAAGCTACCAATGCATAACTAAAAGGTTTACATTACTCAGAGCAAGAGAACAGACAATAGCTTTGAAGAGGTGACCTTGTAGATCCTCACTTGTGATTGTCCTGCCCCACTGCAGCACTGGTGCGGCCTCACTGCAAGTCCTGTGTGCAGGTTTGGGCGCTACAATGTAAGAAAGGTATAAAGATATTAGAGATAGTCCAACGGTAGGTTACAGAGATGGTGAAAGGCCTTGAGGAGAAGCCATATGGAATGGCTGAGGAATGGCTGAGGTCACTTGGTTTGTTCAGCCTGGAGAAGAGGAGACTGAGGGGAGACCTCATGGCAGTTTCCTCTTGAGTGGAAGAGGAGTGGCAGACACTGATCTCTTCTCTTGCTGACTGGTGACAAGACCCAAGGGAATGGCCTGAAGCTGTTCCAGGGGAGATTTATGTTGGATATTAGGAAAATATTTTTTCACCCTGAGGGTGTTTGGCACTGGAACAGGCTCCTCAGGGAAGTGGTCACAGCAGCAAGCCTGACAGAGCTGAAGAAGCTTTTGGACAATAGTGTCAGGCACATGGTGTGACTCTTGGGGCTGTTCTGTGCAGAGACAGGAACTGGACTTCCATGATCCTTGTGTGATCCTTCCAAATCAGAAAATTCTGATTCTATAACTCCTACTGAGAAATAAACATACACAGGCATCTATAAACAGCAAGCCTGCTGGAGTATGAATATCTGCAGCGCTAGAACTGAATGCAATCTCTGCTGAATGATTGATGATATCTCTGCACACCATACTGTTTAGATTCCAGACACCTCTGAAGATCTAATTAGCAGCAAGCTGGCTGAAATCCAGATTTTGAGAGCTTTGACATGGCTAAAGCTCTCTCAAAAAAAAAAAAAAAAAAAAAAATTCAAGTAATGGGAACTGGTTCAAACATGGATTGAAAGTATGTTTTGCCCAACAGACAGTAAGGTGTTAAAAATATCATGTCTTCCACATTTACAGAAGATTCCATATTCCTTATGATCCTCCCAGTTTCCTAGTGAACACATTCATTTTATCACCACCAGTCATAGCCATAGGAGAAAAACTGAAGTGTCTGACTTACCTCTTAAAAAACAATCTAACAGATATTAATAAAAGCTAATTGGCTAGACACAATCTCTCATCTTAGACTATAGACCAAATAAGAAAAAAACAAATAAGTAATGTAAATGCACATTAGCAGAAACCTCAGGTGTGTCCTGTAAAATCACAATAACAAATGTGATTTCCCTTCTAATAACATCTAATCTTTGAACAAAGTATTAATTATAATGACAATCAGTACACAGAAGCAGATATGAGTCCTTAAAACATTTGTTAAAACTTCATAGAATTAAAGCTGGGATGAGGTTAGAAAAAAAAAAAAAAATGTTTCAGGCCACCTGGTCCAACCTCTTGCTTTGTACAGTTCTGTGTCTCCTCCAGAGCACTGCCACTGAAACATGAATTGAGACAGATGAGTTCTTACTAAGAACAACTTTTCAGGGCTAACAGTGTAACTAACCACAGAAGTTTATGCATTCTAATCCTGGTCTGCCAAAAACAAATGGTATAATTAGTACGTTTGTATGTTGAAGAAAAAGTGAGATCCTAAGTCACCTCAAGACAAATTGTTTGGCTTTGCTTCAAGACCACTGAAGAAGGTAGGTGCCTTCATCTCCCAAACTGAATGAAAAGCATTTTGAATAATCTCTAGAATGCACACTGCTTTTCAGCATTTGCAACGATGACGCTTTATATTTTGCACGAATCTTTGCCTTTTATTTTTTAGTGGCCACATTGACCTATCATCTTTATCTGTTCACAGAGTGCTTGAGATGTGCAACCACTGACAGCAGGAACTAACAAGTTGAAATAAACTATACTACACATAGACACGGCTAAAGTTCTAACCAAGTAAATTGCTTAATGGGCTCCTGGCAGTCTTCTATGGGTTTTAATGAGGAAGAAGTCCAAATCTCATTCATTGTAATTTGACATAGGTACATTAGATAAAATATGCCAAAATTGGTCCTGAAAATAAGATGTAGGGCCACATGTCACCTAGATCATGTCACCACCATAAATTTACCTTCAATTTTAACCTTGCTCTCAGCCCAGCTTTACATATGATCTGAAAAAGAAACCTTAGTTCTTATATTTCCATGCTTTGAAACAACATGTGCTTGTTCACACTAAGAGAATTCAGATGTTTTGTTCTTGTTTGATAGTTTTTGTTCTTTAACGGAAGATTACATTGTAGTGAAGATATTTTAAAAGCTTATTTGTGTAGATCAAAAATTTTGATAATCCTCTTGCTTCATCCAGCTATTCTGAATACTTGTTTCTCAGCTATCTTCCACACAGTGGAAGCTTTCATTCAATGTGCAACTCTCTTCCATTTAGCACTTTCTTCAGTGGCCTGTTTCTATGATACCAAACTTTGGGTGTTTAGTCAAAGAGCTCTAAAATACACCATTTCAACAGGAATTAATAAAGAATGAAGGATGACCTCTGATTCTGGTTATGCTCTCATGTACGATAGCTCAGGGAGAAACATTTAAACTCTCTGGTAATAGACCAATATCTGGCTAGCACAGATGTCCTACAGAAATGTTATAATAAAATGTTCAGGAACTTCTAAATAAAAAGGATTAGCTTTGGGAACTAAAGCTAAAAAGATGTGAGGGAGAGACAAGGAGAACCTTGAGATAAAGGTGTGCAATCACAGGACCAAATTGCAGAACAAAGAGTGATAGAACTGACTGAGGTCACTCAGTTGATAATATGAAATTCTCTTATAAATCTATATGGTCTTTCACATGTTGCCAGCTTTGTCAAAAAAAATAGACAATGGCACTGACGCAGTATAACTACCTTTATAATTGATGTCTCTAACGTTATTCTTATAAATAAAATCTCATCAGAAGTATAGTCATGCCTGATCCCAACAAGATTCTTGCTTTTGTAAACACTAAATTTTATTGGTGCAGTTCTAAGCCTGAGATCACATTCTACTTTTGTGAGGTTTCTTTCCCATCTTTGCTACTTGTGAAATGAGACAAGCATGAGGGACAAAAGAATTTTATTATATAACAGTGACATTCTTAGGGCAAATCATCATGAAAACAAGGAATGTCGGAGACATGGTCATTCAGAGCTGATACTAGATAACCAAAGGAGAAGCAAGGAATGGTCACACTTCAAGTATCATCAGAGTAAGGCAAAGAAGCATGGAATGTTTGGAGACCTGATGTTACGAACTCATCTTCATTCTGTAAGGTAGTCTCTGCACTTCCACAGATCAGCAGCAGTGGGCTGAGATTCCCACCTGTACTACTGTACAGAGAAAAACCCAATACTAGGTCAAACAGAAGGATCCATCTCACTTTATATGTAGCAGTTTTAAAAAAAGAATGTTTAGAGAAGGGTATAAAACAAGGTCAAACATTGTAAATTTTCTTCTCAATATACTCTCCCAGCTTTAAAAAAATCAATGAATTTTCTGAGTTACAGATAATTATGCCTCCAGTAAGCAACCTCCTCTCACTTAATTTTGGGGTTGCAAAACACAGCACAGCACTGAGTTCTTTAACACTTTAAATTTTCTTAACGTACCACCACAAAGTTCCTTAGCATAGCAGGCCAGGTGCTTGGAGCAGTGGAACAAGGCAGTGATGTCAGTCGCTGGGACTGGGAAAGGGCTAACGGCCAGTGCTCTGAAAGGTCTCCTGAGCCTAGGAGGAGGTTCCTGCTGGGATGTCTAAAGGGAAGACAACTTAAATACACCCTGAGCCCAAGCATACCAATACCAATAGGAGGGGAATAGGAGGGGGACAACCCACCTGGGATTCTGACAGAAGCAAAAGGCAGATTTTTTTTTTTTTTTTTTTTTTTTTTTTTTTTGTTCTACTGAAGAAAATCCTCATCTACAGAAATTTCACAGGGAAAATCTGCAAATCTGCAGTGATAATATGAATGGCATTAGTCTTCAACAACATCTAAGAAGTTGTGTAGGTAGCTTTGATCTTACTGTACCAAAAGCTGTTAACCTGCCAGTGAAATCTTTGCAGCTAAATTTTGATCTGTGAAGTGCTTTAATTTCACATTTTGTTTCTTTAAGTCAGAGCACTGAAGAGTAAATAGTAAAATAACAGAAAGGATATAAGCATATCTCATTCCCTTTTTAAACTTCAGATCACTTCAGTTGTATGGTGCCACTCAAAGGGCAAATATGCACTGCTGTTGCACCAACATTTACCTTGAAGAAAAATCAAGGAAATACTGCAAGTGGACTGTTTTCTTGGGTTGAGCTTATGAGCTCATGAGTGAAAAACAGAGTCACTGCATCATTTTCAATCATTTTCTGACTTCATAAGCAACAGCAGTATGTAATTTGAATAAACACCAACAAAACTTGCCTCAAAATTGATTCCTAAATCTCTTTTCCCTAAATAGCAAATATTTAATTTTTTAGACAGGTGCCTGCAGGACTGTGAAGCTGGAGCCTCCCATATCAAAATTACAACTCATTCCTGAATTGTCAGAGTCCCTTTCCTGATAAGAGTTTTTTGGTGCTTCATGTCACTCCTGTAAAGATCTTACTCAGATCCACGGTGTAGTATCAGTTCTGAACATCTCATATTGCTGCAGTCGCATGGAACAACCCTGTGCTAAATGCTCCTCTCATGAAACTGCAGAAGTGCAAATGTCAGTGTCTTGCATGTAAGAGCTGCTCTCCAGGGTTTCCTCCCACCTTTTCACCATGTAGCCTGAGACACTGTCAGCACTTCTAGACTGCTGAAATTACAAACATAAGTAGCAAAAATCATTTCACTTTTGCAGAGATTTTTGCATGTGTTATTGCACTAGGTGGAAAATCCCTGTAAAATGTAATACTGGGAAGCAATACTGTTGCTATTAGCAAATGAGAACTTCAATATACTCTTCAAATTAAATAAATCTCCAGGTATTTCTGAAAGTCTCCTGTCACTATTCTGCTTAATGCAAGCACCTTTACTTGTTTTTACTATATTGTCAAAATTTCTATGAAAAGAGTTATCACTTAATCCATGCTTCTGCATAAAATTAGACTAAATCCTGTGGCCCTTCTAATTTACCTTAGTAAAATGTTGAATGTACCCTGATATATGAGAACATGTCACCATTTTCCCACAGTTCTTATTATCTTTCTTTTTATTTTCTTATTATTATTTCCCTGTTGTTCCTTTATAACACTAACAATTCCTTACTACACAACAAAACAGATAAGTTTCAACCACTGAGGCAAAGCCACTGATACATGCCTCAAATTTTAGATTTTTGAAGAAAAGATAGGGAGTTTCTTTGAACTGTACAGACAATCACAGCATAGTTAATCTAATACTTTTTGTACAATTAAATACAAAAATCATAATTCTACAAAATCTTCACACAAGTGTTCACAAAGACTATCATAGTATTAAATGTGATTGAAATATTATATTAGATTATTTTGCTTTATAAGTCCCTAGCTGTGAGCATAACTTTCCAGATAAAACCTAATATGTTCAATCTACACTGCTAAATCAGTTTATTTTCAAATTATTTTAAATCTTTTCAGATCTCAAGAGATTTTTGTTATTTGTGATAAGCCTTTAAACTTTTTTCCATTCAAAATACTTTAGGCAAAATCTTTATTTATACTTTCTACTGTGAGATTTTCTTTTAGTTTTCTGCCTTGATCATGACCACTATGCAGAAGAGAGAGAGACAGAGCGAGAAAGCACGAGAGATAGATCCCACTAAAAGTTCATAACAGAAGAAATTTATTCTTGTTTCACTCAAAGATTAAGGTAACATTTTTACACAGCCCAAAACTGGACTAGGGTCATGAACCTGCATTTTACATAGATCCAAACATTTTATAAATGTTTTCATTGAAAAACCACATATACAGAAAAAAAAAAAAAAAAAAAAAAAAAAAAAAAAATGGACAGGAAAAACCCCACTTTTCTTGATTATCTTCTCGATTTTTACATTTAATATGCACACAGAAAGCTTCTGTGTCCTTATGAGTTTTGTAACGGGGAATCATTATTGCATTAAACAGTCTGGGACAGCTGATGTAAAGAGATATCATGTAGGCTGGAGGAAACAAAAACTGGGGAATCCCTGAGAAGGGATCAAGAAAAATAGTGACCAAAATTTAAGCATTTAAGCATCAGCTCTGCAAAAGTATTCTCAAGTTACTTGGATGGGGCAAGATGGCTTTTGAAGGCTACTCTGGAGGATAGAGCTGATGGTAAAACATAAGATATTGAAACTTGCCCTGGATTTTCCTTTGTTTCCAAATGAGAAAAGACTGTCTGATAAGAAAAAGGCCAGAGGAGACTGAGGGAAAAGAACCAGAGGGCAGGAAAAGGACATAACTGAAGTCAAAAGTGGAAGGGATAAAAGTAATAATGAGGAAGGTCAAGAAACCAGAAGATGTAAGATTCCAGGAAAGGGGAAAGGTAGGGAATGTCAAGTTCAAAACATGTCAATACTGAGGAAATTAAAAAATAAAACTGGAAAGAAGGAGTAAAGGTCACAGAAAGTCAAGAAAAGGTGCTCGTGCCATCATTTGTTCTCTTTCAGAAAGGTCTGCCTGTTCCCATTTTGCTGTCTCAGAGTAGCTGCTATTATGACTCTGACAAAGTCCACTTCACATTCCCTTGTTAGCAATATCTCCTGTGGCAGTGCATTGCAAATATGGCTGTGCTATACTAAACTTGCAATATCACAGTTACTTAAAGTTTACATTTCTAATTGCTTTCTCTTTCCCCCTCTGCCGTAAAGCATGGATTTTGATTAGATCTACAGATGTATTGTATATCCTTCCCTCATGCTGTCACTATTCCTAACTGCTCAAAGCCTCTGAATCTGGTCTTCAAACACCACCTCATGCCTTGGAATTACAAATGTATGTTAGGAGTGAAAAATGGCAGTTAAAAAAAAAAAAGAGTGAGCATTTTAGGATGCTTGAATTCAATCTTTGCACATGCACTGGTACATATCTTAGATGGGTAATGTATTTCCTGTCATTTATTACTAGGCTCTGTTGAAATGATAAGCAGCATTTGGAATATATGATTTTGTAATTCAGTCTAAGGCTTCAGTCTAAGGCACTAAATCCAGATACAGTGATGTGAGAATTGAATGTCATAGCAACAGCTTTATGTACCTGCAATTTTTCATCATCTGCTCGCCTGTTGCTTTCATGAAATCAACAACATCATTTTGGTGGTCACTTTGCCTGCTTCATCTCTGCAAACTGGGAGATAAATCCCAGTGTCTGCTCTTTATTGCTGGGTCTTTTTAGCTAACTGTTGATTTAATCCTGGTTACTTATAAATATTGTCAGATAAATTAAAGATTTCCAGGTTTATTTCATTAGGCCTTTTTAATCAATTTTATTAAGGCAGTAACTTACCAAAGAAACACGCTTAATTGGCCAAATAAGTTTTACAGAGAGTTAAGAATAATGTTGAACTGAAGGTCTGGGTAAAATAAACCCACACTGATGATGAACTACATACTGTGAAAGATCTTGGACCAGTTATCTATGCCTAAAGCTTCACATTTAGATATAGATTTTAACTTTCTTATTTTCCCATCAAGACTTTCTGATGAGCAAAAATGACCTAGCAAAACTTCACTAGAATATGAGTAGCTGTTTCTCCTTTTCTTCTCGACCTTAACAACTAGTCTCAGAATAATCCTTTTTTCCAAGACTATATTCCTTCATGCTACAGGCCAAAAGTAGCACCAGCCTATGAGAGAGAGCTGTGAGCCTCAGACCTACCATTAAATAAATGGAAGTGTAATAGATCACTTCTACATTTTTCATTTAGTCCAATAGGTTAAGTCTGGTATCAGCCTAACTTTCTAATTTGACTTCTGCATGCACAATAGAAAAATCTGGGCAGAGTGCTAACCGCCCTTTCTTGTCCTAATTTGGCTGTATTTACACTATAGTCTGTATTTCAAGGGCTTTTAATAGCATGAATTAAGATGATCTTATGCAGTTTTTGAATTAAGTCACAAGCACTGCTCAAAGAATGGAGCAAAAAAGTCTGCGTAAAACCAGCTTAATTGTCTCTGCCTTCCACTACATGCTTTGTTTTGTGGGATGGTGCAGAGGTTTACAGACTAACTTTCCATGGAATCATTTTGTCTTTATTTGAACTTTTTATCTTAAAATGAATGCTGCTTTGTAGGAGCATCTGTGGATGGCAGGGATAAGGAATTCTGCTGACCTGAGATATTCTAGAATACGTGGTTTTATTGCAAGAATCGTGGGTAAAGAGGGCCTTGCCTTCAGCCACCAGCCTCGGCTGAAGGGAAGTCCCAGAGAGAGAGGGAGAAAGAACAAGGGGGTAAAAGTTAAGAGAGAGAGGAGCAAGTGATAGAGGTGGCAGGGGTCAGGGAGCAGGGGGAAGAGCGAGGGAGCAGGGAATACAGAGCAGTAAAGGGGCAAGAGCAGAAGAGGAGCTAAGAGAGGAGCCAGGATAAGAGAGGAAGAAGTAAGAGAGCGAGGTCCTTCTTACAATGCATTATATCTCCTTTTGTGATGAATATTCTAATTTACAGTGACTAACTAATACAAGACACAAAATCCTACAGAATCTACATATAGCCTATAAGAACTACTACACTACCATACTATGTTGCATTTTAAACTCTAAAAACTACTCTTTAGACTTTTCTGTTTTGCTACATTGACCTTTGGTTTCTTAGCCAGCAGAAAGGTATCATTCCATCAAAAGGGATTCTTCTTCCGCTGGTTAGGCTATTGCTTTCCGGTTATATAGTAACTAAGACTCAGTATCCTACAACTCAAAGTAAGCTTCCAGTTCTATTTCGATTATAGGTTTCATATTTTCAGAATCTTTTGCTAAACAATCATATTTATAAGGTTTTCCTGACTCATCTTCCCCAACACTGCTTGAGTTTCACTGTTCTTTCTCCTGACACAAACTACCTTTGGAGCAGTACTGCAGTATTTTTATGCCTATGTTAATAAACTATGGTATTTACACACTGTTGGCACAAAAAGAGATTTGACAGAAAAAAAAAAAAAAAAAGAAAAAGACCCAATAATCGGAACATTTCCAGTCACTTTCATGTGCTTTACCAAAATCGTATCAAAATCTATTAAAATAGAGGAAAGTCCTGATAGTTTTTAAATTACTCTACTTTCATGTGAAGTTTACAAATACACTACATTCTGGAAGTCTACAAACACTCTGACAGCAAACTCTCACAAATCCTGTGAGTTTTCAGATTCCTGGAACTTTCAAATAGCATCTTGTCCAGCACAAGAAGCCAGTAAATAAACATAATACCTACAGGCAAAAATAATGTCGTGCAATACTGCTGTATTCTTTTTAACACTTCCATCAAACAGCAAAAATCAGCAGAAGTCTTGCAGGCCACTTTGTCATTGAGCAAGAATGCAGAATGCATGCAGAGATCATCTCCCCAGTGTAGTTTGCTTTTCGCAGAGAGATACAATTTTGACGGGCTCTAGAAAAATACTCCCTCCTCCTTGTGAGTATCTGCTTTGGTTCAGGGATCTCTCTCTCTCAAGAATAGAGAATCGTATATTAAAAAAGATGGAGAAGAGTAAACTTCAGATTGGAATACAGATATATATTCAAGTGACACAGTCTTTACTTAAAGCCTGAAATAGAAGCAGATGTGCAGTAAATACTTCCAATACTGAATATTTGTAGCTAAGAAAAATTCTGTTTATTTTGACAATACTGCCAAGCAAGAGCTAGAATTTATTTGGGGATCTTGTTTCAGCTCGGCCAGAATAAACAAAGTTTTATACAAGTCCTAGTTCACCAAATCTTATAAAAAAACCAAAAAAAAACCACCATCCAGTAGCAGTAATTCAGAAAAAAAAGCCTAAAAAACAACAGTGGTCATGTAACTTCTGTAAGGACAGCTAAATAAATACAAAGCTAATAATTCCAAGGGACAAGAATTAAGTATCCTGCTGAATGCAGCAGTTTGACTGTAGAAAAGGAATCATTAACTATATTAGGAAGCAATATTTGAAATAAGCAAGGAAGGAAGAAAACTTTCTTGCCTCTAGCAGTGCGGAGTATTCCTCTCTGGGCACTGTGAGCCATCCATGTCAACTGTGATTTTTCTTCTTTGTTTATGAAGCTGCTTCTGAAAAGCTGAATATTTGCTTTTGGAAAACAAGCTGACTTCAATAGAAACTCAAAGGTTTTCAAAGTGTTATAGTATATAAAGTATTATATATAGTATTATATATATAAAGTATTATTATATAAAGTATTATATATATAAAAAGTATATATACACTTAGATATATATAAAGTATATATCAAAATAGTGCTGAGTGCTATCCAATGCTTTGAAAATTATTTTTTGTTTATTTAAGTCCTTTTTCACTGTGGAGCTTTTAGTGTCATCTACCTGTAGCATAGGACCTTTATTCATGGAATTAGAGTTATAATACTGTCATTTTTGTCTATAACTAATTAATGTAGAGAAGCAGAGAGGGTTTTGCAGTAAACAAGCCTGAGTTCATTTCTCCATTTTTATTTATTTATTTATTTATTTATTTTTTACTGTGGTTTGTTTTAAATGGATTTTCTCTTGGGCTTCTTGCTTCTGCAAGCAGTATATCAGGAAGTGCAGAGAAAAAATGATTAAAAGGATCACAGTACCTGTTGGGCTTGAACTGCTCCATTGTATCAGGGCAAAAAGGTCAACTACATGGTAATGAGCCCACTGCTTAGGAAGCATCTCGTGCCTTTCCACACAAATGTTGTTTTAATATATGTGATGATATTTTTCCTACTGTGACTAAGTGATTGGACCAATGCAATTCTCTTCCTCCTGAAAGGCAGTATGCAACATTTTTCTCTTAATCCAGAAGTCAGAAATCTATGGGTGTATACAACTGCAGGATAATTGTCTTCATGTTCATATGATATACAAGTTCCTCCACCGAAAAGAAACCCAGAAAAACCCTTCCAGTTTTCAGCTAGTTATATGGTGAGAGATATAAGGTCTTGAAATTGGAAAATTCCACATTAGCTCTTGGTATCAAATGTAAGCTGTATCAAAATGTAAGTGATAATGCAGAGACCTTTTCCTGTGTTTTTTAAAAGCAAACAAAAAAAACTTTGGGAGAAAGAAAATGCAAGAGATAAAATATGCAAGCATGTTTACATCCATGAGGCAAAGAAAAATTCCATTCTGTATGTTTGCATGTGTAATTGTTGATCTACTTTCCAGTTAACTTTGTCTTTTATTTTTGTGTATTTTTATTGCAGTAAAGAGGAGAAGCTACATCTAGTTGCTACAGTTCCTGTAGTGCCTAACTTCTCTTGTAATCATGTCAAAAGCTAAATCTAGAGGACAGAAATAAAAACTCCAAGGAAAAGGTGTTCAAAATTCCCTAAGGACTTCTAATTAATCTGCTGGATCAGGAAGCACAAATAATGTAGAAAATCATCTGGCATCTCTAGTCACAGGTTATCAATAACACAGTACTTCCAGTATAATTAAGGGAATAGAGAAAGTAGCCTGTGTTGTACATTTCTCTCTTTAACACAGATTGTTCATATTGCTACCAGGGCCAGAGTTCACTCCTTTTAAAATAATAGGATGTAAATTGTGGATAACGCTACAAATTGGGTTAAACATAATGATCACAGATGTAGAGACAATAGTTTGAAAGCGCAAAAGCAAATAGATAAAAATACTACCTCTGGTTGCAGTTTAACATTTACTACTATAATATTAGAACTATATATCTGTCATGTGTAAATGGGGCACATAGGCAGACCCATTTACAGGAAAAATAATACTAAAATAATGGCCATACTGGGACATGTTAAAAACATCTTCACATCTACTTTTCTAATTGTATTTTAGGCTAAAACTATCTACATTCATTTGAAAGCCATAATTACATTATAATTAAATATTGATCATTACACATAATGTTTTCATGCACAGGTGCCTTTTTTTTTTTTTTTTTAAGTTTCACTCTGGGAAACCTTTAAAGTCAAATTTATCTTTCTATTTTTTATTACTACTTTCCCTTAATGACCTGACATCTCAATGCAGTATATTCGAAAGAAGACAAGATGGAAAAAGAGTCACAAATATGAGTCTACAGCACCAAACTATCAGTGAGTTCACAATTTCAGCTTCCAAAATATTTTGGCACCTTTTGAAAAAGCTTGTCAGAGGCATGGTACCAGACTGGATGTGCATTTAAGCAGCCATTTGCTTGTGACTTCATGGCACTGCTTTCATAGACCTTGTCGTGAACTAAAACAATTCCATGGGAGGAAGCAGGCAAAAAACAAAAAAGGGAAAAAAAGAGCATGAAAAATGAAGGCATGAAGCTATAGGGAAAAGATTGAGCATAGAGAAAGGAGATCACAAAAGTCAGTCAGTTCAGGGTGGAGAAAATTGTGTCAAAGCTGTGAAAAAACTAATCAAATGCATAAAGTAGCAACAGAACACTTCTGATGATCTAGTTGTTGCCCGTCACTCATGCTGTTTGCTCTCAGTAAATTGAAAGCTCAATTATTGTAATATATTCATTTTAGCATCTCAGGATGACTCTTGCTATTTAATCTAAAAAACTGACTTTGAGTGAATGGCAGTCTCATTAATATGTTACAATCCACTGGAAAGAGGTGATTTTGAGAAATATGCTTATAATTTAACAAGAGATTGTATAAAACAAATATTAAATAGCGTGAGGGCTAGCATCCATTTTCATTCAGATTGAAAAATCTCATGATCTCATGTGACTTATATATCAATAACAAAGAAAAGAACCTACATAGGTAGAATGATATAAAAAACCCACAGGTAATTCAATGTTTACCAAACAGTGATGGACAGTTAACAAGTCAGGACTATTTCACTAAATTATCGCAGAAAAATACAGATTATCCCATCCATCCCAGCTTACTTCAGACATCCCTACTTCATTTCCTTTGGTGATGAGAATTCTGGTTTGGGGCTCTTTCCTTAAGGCTCTTTAGAGATTAATATGATGGTTCTTACCTCCTATTAGCTGATCATACACTCTTGCGGAGCAAGTTTTTGTCAGCTCCTATACATATGACACCCTAAAAGCCATTCCTAAACTCCCCTGGAGCTATATTTGTAAAAATCAGTGTGCCAGAAATTTGAATAAAAAAGGTATTCTGCACATCTGACCCATCAATAATGCCTCATTTTGGGCTCTCTCACTCAGCCCTTGGGGTATCTGAATACAGCTTCAGAACAGCTGATTTATGTACTTATACTTGACATTATGTTACTTAAAAAACTGTTTCACAAATTGATTTTGCATCTCTTTTAAGCAGTTGAACTGAAGTTCACTGAAGAGTTACAAAGCTTGAACTTTGAAATTTATTAGTAGATCTGAAAAAAAATGAAGTCACTGTCATGCAAGAGAGATTTTTTAGATGTCTCGATGTCTTCTGTTTCAGTTCTCTCCTGAGAATCAGGCATTCTTAAAATCAGGCATTGACATTTTTCATTTTATGCTTCACTTCAGATTGAAATAGTTAATGTTAGACTTTATGACCACAAATTTCAGTAGCTTTTTATTGCTGCTCTGTGTCTTCCTGGCTTCAAAATTCTCCTGAGCTTTAATTAGGGTTGCTATATCCCTGAGGTTTTCAACCTCTTCTAAAAAGCAGCAGGTTTTCTCACCAAACACTGCCTCAGGATTTGTCTGACTATTTAAGAGCTATTCACTTAATAAACTCTTCAATACAAAACATGCTAAATCTGCATGAAGGAGATAACACTACTCATCTACTCATCTTTCCACAACAGCAGTGAGACTCTTAGAACCAGACTATTCTCTGGGCTGGGTAATTAAAAAAAAAAAAAAAAAAAAAAAAAAAAAAAAAAAAAAAGAGTACTGATGAAGGACAAAAACTGAATACTGAAAACAGCTTTCCTTTTCAGTCAAAGGACTAGCAAGTGGTTGAGCTTTGTAAGAACAGATGAAGCATTGTTGTTTAGATTTTTTTTTTTAATGAAAACAAAGAACATATGAAAGTTACAAAGGGGAATAGTGGAAAAAGGAACAGACTGATCTTATGCCCTGAGAACTTAAACACAACAAATCAGACTGGTAGCAGAATTTTTGGCTTCAGGTAGAAAGAACAGTTGTATCAGGAAAAAAAATGCCTTTCGTGGAAGAACTGGACAACTGAAAACATCACTGCAGAGGAAGCCTTTTGAAAATATGTAAGACAACTGTTCAGGTTCTCACAGGTGCACCTGTACCTGTGAGTAGCAAGTGCAGGCAAAAAGGAGGACTTTCAGATGATAACTTAATTTCCAACAGCACCCCTGAAAAATCTCCAGAACTTATCACAAGTTTTCAGCCACTAAGGCTTCAGAAGAAAACTAAACTGGGAAATTGTATGGTAGCAATAAGAGCAAGTATTTGAGATTATAAAAAAACTGAAACTCAGGAGGAAGGAGAGTCAGCAGGAGCATCAGAGATGCAGCAACTCTTCCATGAAGACAGGCTAAGAGAGCTGGAGTTGTACGGACTGGAAAAGAAAAGGCTCTGCAGAGACTCTATAGGCGCCCTCCAGTACCTGAAGGGAACCTACAGCAGAGCTGGAGAGGGACTTTTATAAGGGCATGTAGTAACAGGACAAGAGGGAACGAGTTTGACAGATGATAGTTTTGCATTTGATATTAGGAATAAATTATTTGCTCTAAGGATGGTGAGACACTGGAGTAGGTTCTCCAGAGAAGCTGTGCATGGTGTGTCCCATGAAGTGTTCAAGGTGTGGTTGGATGGAGCTCTGCGCAACGTAGGCTGGTAGAAGGTGTTTCCCCCAAGGGGGACTGGAACTGGATGATCTTTAAGGTCCCTTCCAATCCAAATCATTACATGATTCTATGACTTCTCAGCAACAACACCACCAAAAAAAAAAAAAAAAAAAAAAGCCAAAAACAAACAAACAACCAAAAATAATATTAAAAAATGAGGAAGAATTGGCCAAATGCAAAACTGAAGAACCAGCCCAGAACCTTTAAAAAAAAAAGATCTGAAGGACAATGAGATCAGAATTTCTAACATTTTATACCTGTGCTTATAGAGCAGAAAGTATCCTGACACAGCAAGTATAATAAAAAAAATTCAGACACTACAAGACAGAAGGCAGAGAAGTAAGCCAACCAAGCCAGAGAAACACTTTTTTTTTTTTTTTTTTTTTCTCTCCCCAACTTATTCCCAGCTTTGGCCAGCAAGAGGAAAACATAACAAAACAGCAATATTTGTTCTGTATGTAGGAGCGTGTACAGATATGATGAAAAGAGCAACCTGAGTCTCAACAGCTGTCTCTGCAAGCCTTAAGACCTACCAATTCTTACAAACTTGTTAAGGACTTGTCCTTAAAATACTGGATTTGTCTATGAAAGAATAGTGATGATATCTTCAGAAAAATGTGCCCAGTCAATTTTGAAGTGGAGGATGAAATAACAAATCTAATTATATTTACTAATAAATTTTACTATTTAGGATGTACATATTTACTAATTATGTATCTTAATGCCTATTAAGGTTGATAATAATAAGATTGATTTTGTCTTAGTCTCCATAATATTGATAAAAATATACAGATGCAAGTAAGTAAGTCTTCCATGTGTTATTTGTAACAACAACGAAAGGAAACGTACCTAGTAGTACAGGAATACAGCAATTTAAAATTAATAATTATTTTCAGAAAAAAAAAATGAAAACAATCAGATCCAAGGTAAATAAATTAAATAAAGGTCGGGGGTTTTTATGTCACCTAATCTTGAACATTTGTCCCGTTCAGTCTCTATTCTTGCAACTTTCTCAGCCTACAATGCCTTTACTGAAGCAGTTAGAATTGCTTTATGTTTTTAATTTTTTATCTTAAAATTTATTAGCATCATATTTTGAATCATGCTAAATTAAGACACATCCAAAAAAAAAAAAAACAACTTTGATCATTAAGTGCATGGGGGATAGTAAAGCAATTATCACTGAGGAGATGCAAAAGAGGCTGCCATGCTAGGAGTGCTACAACTGGCACTATTTTTATTAAAAAAAAACAAACAGGAATTTGAGAAAAAAATCAAAAATCTGTGAGCCATGGGTCACAAAAAGTCACAGTAAATTTAGAAATACACAATTTTCTGTTTCACACTACCCAAGATAGAACACTATATTCAATATAATTATGTATAAAACCAGCTTCTTTAGGCATCAACACTGTACATTTTGAACTAGACTTGAATAGGTGCATTTTTGTCATTATGCAAAAGCTGCAGCAGTGAAATTTATATGAAAATGGTCTATTCTCTGTGACTTGAGGGGGAGTAAGGACAATTTCTTTTGCACTGTATTAAATTTAGCAGAATTCCATTGAAAGGCTTCTGTTCAGTTCCACTATTTAATGGTGCTTTGTACTTGACCTAGAGGTGCTATTTATTTAATCATGTGGAAATAGCAAGTATTAAATGCCTGGCTGTCCCTTCACAGCCCATAGTACCACCTAGCAGTGGAGAGGTGTCTGTCATATCATAAAACTGCAGCAATAGATCAGCAGAAGAATCACACATTTACAGATTTCTTTCAATAAAGCCTGAGAATATGGATGTCACCAGGAGACAGATAACTCATCTTAATATTTTGCAGCAGCATTAGTGCTGCAGCAAAAGAATACAGGAGGAGTTATTTGTTCTTGCATTTAGCTAGCTATTATCCCCTTTATTTATGTAAATAAATTAATTTCCTCTGCCATTGCTGAGAATGGCAGGTTCAAAGAAGGTAGAATAGGCTGGTACTAAAGTTTAATCAGTCTTGTGGAGTATTTGAGCAGGTGTAGCTGCTGTCTGAGCCGTGTCTTTCTCCGAAAGCTTTTTACTGGATTTCTGGTGTGGGTAACCCCCATGAGCACTGACAGAAGGCTCGTGTGGGTACAGTGGCCAGGGTGGAACAAAATATCAGCATTCCCCATTGGGGGAGGTTTGGTTGGTTTTTCTTTGTTGCCGTTTTTTTTTTTTTTTCCTTCTTATTTTTTGTTGTTATTATCTGGGGTTATTTTTCCCCTCTAAGTCAGAGACAAAAAATTATGCACTGGCCTAGGACTTTGTGGGCAACTGGGAGTGGAAAACATTTCTTGCAGTATAAAAGGACCATATTTAGGAAAGGGTTAGTCACTTAATTACATCTTGAAATAAAATACTCAAAAAATCTCACTTCCTGTCTTGCACTTTTGTGGAAAGCAAACAACCTGGTCTTTGGACAGGGTGTACACCTCTGTAATTATCTAGCTCAAAAATCTTCCACAAATGGTTTTTCTCATTAAAGCAAGATTTTTCACTTAGTATGCATAAAACTCTAAGCATGATAAAGAGCATTTTCACAAACACTTTAAAATTCTTATATTATGAAGCTGTACATTCTAAGTGCATTTAAAATATATGATTATTATGCCAAAAATGAAAAAAAATATTATATAAGCCCTTGATGTATGCATTTTCTGTACCAGGAATTGCATTACACTCTAGCATTAATGTCCCATAAAGTCATTACTGCCACAGGAATATCAACAACATTTCTACACATTTAATGAAACATGCAGAATCAGATAATTAAAATGGAGTTTCAGAGAAACTACAATAACAAATTCATGCTTGTGTTTTCTTCTGCTTAAAATAATCAAAGTTGTGATTCAACGAAATTCAGCAGCAAAAAAAACAGTAGGTGATTTACCTGATTTGAAGCTCACAACCTGTCACACTCTGCTCAGTGGCAACGTGTATCCACGGACAAAATAATTCTCATGATAAAAGAAACAGTAGTTACCACTTCTTTTTGAGGTAAAAAAATATTCTGAGCTGAGAAAACACTGCCTGCTTCAGAAAAGGACTTGAGCACCTCTGAGCACCTGGATTGGTTTCAGCTTTATTTTGGAACTGTGCGAAGTGCAGCTCCCAACTTTTGGAGGAAAAATTGTGCACAAGCAGGGAGTAAGCTATTGTGTGGCTGTGAGACTGAAATGTTAATTGTTAATAACCCAATAGGCCGTTTACAAAAACAGCAGGTGCTTTGCTGACAGTGTGCAAGGAAACAGCCCAGGTGCAGAAGGGGTGATCACCAGAGTATGACCATGACAAAGCAACCTTTATTTAGCAGCAAACTGGGGTTTGAGCCAGGCAAGGAAGGCTGACAATAAGAAGTAGACACCGTGGAGGTGGCATAGAACTTTTCATCGTGCCAACATTCTTCCTTACCCAACTGGCTCAGTTGTAAAACTCCCCCACCCCAGGGGGGATACTGGGACATGCACACACAGGCTTGGAGGTGTTCATCCCTTCTGATGGGGCATAATTAGCTAGTTCCACTGAACTGATGTGAGAGAGCATGTCATGTCTCAGAAGGGGTCATAAGCCCCCCAGAATTCTTTCCACCACAGAGGACTGCACGTAATCCACAGTATAGTCCACATCCCCTGGATGTTCCCATGTTTACCTAAACACATATTAGCACATTCAATTTTGTGTTTTGTGGGCTTCCCCCGCCCACAACAGATCAAGACTGCAACCATCACTTCCACCAATGAATATCGAAATTGCAGGAATTAAGTCTTGTACTTGGATCCACAGGTGATGCTGTCTTTCTACTCTTTACTTTTTTTTTCTCTTTCTTTCTTTCTTCCCCTAACTTCTTCTTGAAGTATATTGTAAGCCAGACTAAAAAATTCCAGTCAGTGCTTTAGTAAGTGCTTTGTTGTCTGGATAAATTAAAGTTGGCAAAGTTTAAGCTTGCTTAGTTACAGTTTGTGAAGTCCCTTACTTTGTCTAGATGTTGTTTTAAAATTTGCCAAGTAATTTATTCTACCTTAATATCCCAAAGTTTAAAAGTAAATCTTTGTTACTGAGGATTTCTGAGAATTTTGCTGTTTTTCCCATGCACCACCCAGAGTGAATCAAATGACCTTCCCATAAAAGGGGACCGAGGCATAACAGTTGTCCACTGCATATCACATATTTGCAGGATCAGGACATAGATTGAGGCATACTTAACCTCTGGTACAACCAATAGAAGTCTCCTACCAGCCTCAGTTTTAGGTTTTGTTTGTTTGTTTGGGGGTTTTCTTTTGCATAGGTTAAATTACTTTCTGCATTTCTGTAACAACATGATAAGCAGTAAAATGAGTCACAAATTTCTTGTAAATGGCTAATATTGTTTCCTTTACACTCATCCTTTCATTAAGCTTATAATTATGTAAAGCATTTATAGGAAGACTTGAATCAGTCTCTTTCAGTTCAAATCACACTTAACATTAGCTCTGTAGATGTGTTGACAGATCATTCTCTGTAATCAGAAATGGTGATGGTTGAAATAATATTCCAGTTTTAGTTTAAATCTAAATTACTAGACAATTACCTCTCTTGCATCCAAACTCTCCAACAGCACTGTTCGTTTCCGAACACATACATAGAGAGTAGAAAAATATAGTGTGATATATAATTTCTGTACTTTCATGCAGTTGTAAAACAGAAACAAATGTTGGCCAGCTTCTTATGTAATGAATTAGGGATGATAGAAAAATGCCAGCCAACAAAACTGCAAAGTTTAAGATGTCAACTTTGCAATAATTCATTGCTTCAGCTTAAAAACATACAGTACCTTCATGTTGTAAGAGGATTTTCACCACTTTCCTTATAATCCTTAGCCCTGTCAGGAATTAAAAATACATGATCAGAGATAGTAAAGATGGAAAGAAAATATTTTATGCTTTTTTATTATTGCTTTTGTTAAAAGTCAGTTTTGTTGTGTTGACTTATAAACTACAGCTCTTCAGATCCTCTTTAGATCAGTTGGTAATTGGGCTTTAATGATGTCGTTATTTTCACATTTCACAAGCCTCTTTTTACCACCTACATTTTCTGTAAATGAAGAGCACAAGTAAAAGCTTAATTGTAGTTGCTTGATGAATATTTACCTCTCAGCTCAATAAATCATGATGGTTCACCTCTTCCAAAGTCAATAACTATTTAATATTCTATTAAGCTGATGGGCATAAAAGAATAGAAAACCAGGTTTCTGCTATAGCAACGCAATTAAAGAAAACAGGGAACAATTCCCCTTTCATTTGAAATGGCAATAAAACATCCGTTATTCAAGGAGTATGATCATTACAAAACTGTGTGGAAATAAGTGAACCCTGTACACTTGGATTTAATGCAGTTTTCTGAGTGGAAAGTTTTTAAAAAAATGTAAAATTAAACTTTATGAGTTTAGCACCATAGTATTTCCGAAAAAATGTTGTCCTCATCTGATGATAGCTCAGATAAATGGATAAAGTCTGTGAGGAGATAATTTAGAGCTTTCATTCATATATTAATGGTTTTTAAACTGTCCTTTAAGGCATCTAAAATCTAGATATGCTAAGCTTTGAATCCCTTAATTTATAACACTTGGATATTCCCACGGTGGAATAAGGCAGATTAACTCCTTACTACTTCTGTTTAAAGAGATATGAAAAGACAGGGAAGGAATCAGTTCTTCAAAGAAGAATGATTTCAAAAAAAATAATATGCCACTTATGAAGAAAAAAAATTAAAAACTAATCATTTTTGAAAAATCTGAATTTAGCTGACACTACCTCAAGATTTGGTATGCTGCATAGCTCTTAATAATGGTTTGTTGTTGGGTTTATTTTTGGTTTTTTGGGGGGTTTGTTTATTTGTTTGTTTGTTTAAATGAAGCATTTAAAAGAAAGGTTTGGACTTAATTTTCTTAAGTTAAAGTCATGGGTGGACCTTGACTGGCTGCCACACACCCATTCAGCAGCTCTTACTTGTTGTCCTCAACTGGACATGGGAAAAAAATAACACGGAAAAACTCATGGGTTGAGACAAAAAAATCATGGAATCATGGAATATGGTGAGTTGGAAGGGACCCACAAGAATTATTGAGTCCAAATCCTGGCTCTGAACAGCACCATTCCTAAGAGTCACATCATGTTCCTGAGAGCATTGTCCAAATGCTTCTTGAACACTGTCAGTCTTGGTTCTGTGACCACTTCCCTAGGGAGCCTGTTCCAGTGCCCAACCACACTCTGGGTTAAAAATCTTCCTCTAAAATCCAGGTTAAACCTCCCCTGACACAAACTCAGGCCATTGCCTCAGATCCTGTCATTGGTCAACACAGAGAAGAGATCATTGTCTGCCCCTCCTCTTCCCCTCAGGAGGAAGTCACAGACTCCTTTTCTTCAGGCTGAACAGACCAAGTGACCTCAGATACTCCTCATACATCTTCCCTTCAAGGCCCTTTGACATCCTCATTGCCCTCCTTTGGATGCTAAGAGCTTAATGTCTTTCTTACACTGTGGCACCCAAACCTGCCCCCAGCACTGGAGGTGAGGCCGCCCCAGCTCAGAGCAGAGCAGGACAATCCCCTTCCTTGCCCAGCTGGCCATGCTGTGCCTGATGCCCCCCCAGGACACAGTTGGCCCTTCTGGCTGCCAGGGCACTGCTGGCTCAGCTTCAACCTGCCATTGACCAAGACCCCCAGGCCCTTTCCATGTTGCTGCTTCCAGCCTCTCATTCCCCAGTCTGTCTGTACATCCAGGATTGCGCTGTCGCAGGTGCAGAATCCAGAACCTGTCTTTGTTCAAGTTCATATGGCTGGTGATTGCCCAGCTTCTGATTCATCAAGCTGTCTCTGCAGGGAATCAACAGCTGCTCCCAATTTTGTATGATCTGCAAACTTGCTCAGAATCCCTTGAGTTCTGCATCCAAATAATTTATGAATATGTTGATGAGCACAGGGCCAAGGACGGTTCCACTAGTGTAACCCCACTATTGCCAGGTAGCCAGCTGGTGTCACCCCATTCCTTATAACCCTTTGTGCCTGACCCCTGAGCCAGTTGCTCACTCATCACATGATGTGTTTATCCAGCTGTGTGCTGGGCATTGTGTCCACAAGGATCCTGTGAGAGATGATGTCCAAAGCTGCCCCACCGGGGTCTCTCCCAGGCCGCAGGGCCATCCCTGCTGGGTCTCTGCTGCCCCCGTCCCTGCTCCCGCTGTCCCCTCGGGGCTGGCAGGGCTGTTGGTGGCTGTGTTCCCCTGGCTCAGCCCTGGCTGCCGGCAGTGTTTTGCCCTCCCTTGCCCAGGCTTTCCCCGGGGCTCTCGCCCGCCCGCCCGTGGCTGAGGGGCTCAGCCGGGCCCTGCGCTGGGGCCGCTGCCGCCGCTGGGGCCACCTGGGGCCAGCCCGGGCAGCGCCGGCACTGCCCCAGCGCTGCTGCCGCCACCGGGACAGCTCGGCCCAATGCACACAACCTTCATCTATTTACAAAGCAGGAGAATATAAAGGTGTTACACGACCATTTTTGCTTTTCAACTACGTACACAGTAATTTAGTCTTGTTCACTTTACCTCGAGCAGCAATAACATTACAGATATGTACAGATGAGCTGAGAGTGAAACATTGAATTAGCACTTTGGGGAATAACCTGGCTGCAAAAGGCTTTAGTTGTACAGTGCAATTGGAAGACATACCTTCGGTTTTGTTATGCAAGTGCAAGAATTTTTTGTGGATTCAAAGGCTAAATCTAAATTACTGCACATTGTACAATAAAATGTAGATATGCTTCTAAACTATCTTTTTGAATATATTGCACACCTACACACACACCATCCCATGATGGGCTGTGAAACACATGAAGAAGGTAAAGCTGAAGCTGCTTCATGGTAGGAAAACAAACATGATACTTCTCCAGTATAGTTACCCCTTGTTTTCATCAGGATAAAAGCATTTCCAGTCCCATTGATTTATTTTATTGGAGAAGTATCCTGTATGGCCACTATCAGATCACTTCTCTCTTAACAGTTCTGGAATCTCTAAAGAAAAACAAAAGTAAGTGTTTTAGCCATTGTATTGAGTAACAGAACACTCCTGCCAGTGCAGGTGTTATTGAAGTCATCAATAATTAAATGACAACAAAACCACTGATTCCTGATTTCACTGAAACCAGAAAAATAGGAAAGTTTTACAATCTTTAAAAGCTGGGTGGGTGTGAGGTAACTTAATGAAACTGTTTTCATAGAATTAACGGGAATTAATTGTTAAAAAAAAAAAAAAAAAAAAAAAAAAAAAAAAGAAAATCCACCAAAACCACAGGTTTTCCCAAAGACTTACAGAGTAATAAAGGAGAGTGAAAGAGTAGCACCTGCTCAGACCATGCAATAAGGGCAGGGGGACAGAGCTGGAGCTCTGTCAATATGGAGACATCTACACCAAATGGCCAGGAGAAGACACTTTTGGCTCTGACTGGGCTGCCCAGCAGGCAGTCTGTGGGTACTCTGATGCAGGGGTAGTTGAAGTGCAAATTGCAGGCAGGGATTACTAAAATAATTTGAATCTTATTTGAGAGGAAATAGAAACCACATAAATTGTAATTGTTTCCCACTGTCTCTGGGTTTAAATCTATATTCCCTGTGTGATTCAGCAGACCCAATTAAGCAGATTTAAGGGCTTCTCAATCAAATACAAAAGACTTTCCAAGTACCTTAAGTATATCTTTTAGTGTACAAAAATTTCATGACAATCCCACTGGCAATAAAACTAGCAGGGTTGTAATTAATTTTAATCCCTATAAATTAACATTTTCTTATTAAAAATCCATCTTCTAATGAATTCCCCATTAGTAATTCCACAGATGACTATAAAATTACTGTTACTCTTCTCTTATTTTTTTTAGCCATGTATGTTTAAGTTTTGCCTGCCTGAGTTTCAATTTCTCATATAGGTCCTGATCTCAGCTAAGAAGCCATTTCCAAAAATGTAGATTTTTTTCTGTTGTTCTTGAACTCTTGGTATTTGTTACCTTCCTAAGAGATTTTTATTATTTGTCTTCCAGCTGCAAGCTGTTTGAAACTAAACCATTTAAAAGCTTGTCTGACTCTCAGCAATACCTTTACTCCCAATGCAAAGCCTGATCTTTTAAAGCCTCAGAAATTTAAAAAAAAAAAAAAAAAAAAAAAAAAAAAACACACCAGAAAAACCCAAAAAACACTCATTGTTCTCAGTTTAATTTTTACTGGACAGCCACACAGAATGGCTGGACTGGGTAAGCTTTAAAATAGGAAGGTTATGGTGGTATCATGTAGCTTCCTACACAGGAACATCTGCTCTACCTAGAGTGATTCCTTCTGTGAGAAGCACATTGTGAGCACAGTAAAGATCCTGTCTGCAATGGTGTGTTGTCCCCTGAGCTCTTTCTTTGTATTGCAAACAAGCTTCCCTTTCATGCTTGTAAGAAAGCTTGCTGTTTTAGGGCAGCACTGCCAGTACCGCATGGAGTCAGAGCCCCCTACTTTTTCTGCCCTGAGGTTAATATGGAGCTCAGAGGCAGCTGGATGCTCTCTTTTATTTAACAATTCTTCAAGACTACTCATTGAAGTACCATTCTTGATCCACACAGAGGTAGTAGGTGCAGTCACCATGGCCTGCTAATTCTGTCAGCACATGCTGGCTTCTTCCTGGCTGCACCTCTTTGTTTATCAAATAATCATTTTCAGTAATAAGGGAGCAGAGTGTAAACATGCTCTTCACTAATTTGCTATGTTTGAGCGTCTGATTCTTTAGTGTTGCGAACAGGAAGCACTGATGAGCTTTGTGACTGCACAGTTTGGTTCCAATTAAATTTTTAATGAAACAAAAGTCAAGACCAACTGTGAGTTGTGACAGAATTTTGATTTCACCAGTGCCCTCTTATGTCTCTAATTTGGCCAGGTTTACCCCACTGAATATAAATATTGATAGTTGACAGTCAGAAGAGACAAAGCAGGGCATGGAGTGTGCCAAGCTCCTTTTCTGAGTTGTCACTTTATTTTATTTTTTTTATTATTATTTTTAGGGTCTGTTGACAGATTGGCAGTGAAGCCTATCTTGAATTTTCAAGCTCATTCAAATCTGTTTTCAGAGTGGATGTCCCAGGGTGATTCTAAGGCAAAGGAAAAAAAGTGTGTGCTTGCACCATTGAGCACACTGCTTTAAGCTGATAGAAAATGTTTGAAGCTATTTAACTTCTCTGTCAGAGCCCACAAAACTCTGCTGCTTCCTGCCACTAATAAATGCCATGGAGGATGGCTGCTCTCAAAACTCCAAATAGGACCCACTGGTGCTATTTTTAAAGGAACACAGCAGAAGAGAGAAAAGCTAATTTAAGAAACATTTGCAACAGTGAAACAGTGCTCAAAGCCATGGTATTAATGACAGTAGTCAGTAGCAGCAGCTGACTGCCTGAATTTAAATGGCAATCTGCTTGGCAGCAGCAACTTAAAAACAATGCAGATATTGGACTGCACTGTCTCTTGTGTAAACCTACCCATCAGGTTACGTGATCAGATCTGACCCTTGGATACTTAACTCTGTAACCAAACAGGTTAGACAGAACAAATATAAATTGCTTTATCTCTGAGCCTTGCTGTCTTCAGCATTCATTCAGTGACAATTTTCCTACTCCCCAAAAAAGAAAGAAAAAAGAAGGAAAAAAAAAGAAACTTCCCAAGTTTTATACTAATGTAGAACTGCAAGAAATAATTTTATTAGTAGAGGACATAGTCCTCAGTTGGAATAAACTGGTTCAGCTCTTGTGACTACAACAACATTGCACCACAGGTGTCAGGTGTGGTTGGGGCTGCACATTCCTGACATCAAGCTACTAAATAAGTAACAGCAAGAACATCAGAAGTCCAGCATCTGCCTTTGGATCAAAACATCTGATTTTTTTTCCTTGAGTTTTGGTGAGAAAAAAGGGCAACTTACTCTTGATCTTTAAATAGCTATCTAGGAGAATAACTTTAAATACAAAATTTTAGGGAAAAAAATGTTGCCTGGAATCCATAATTCAAAGTCTGGATAAATTTCATGGAGTTCAAAAGATGATAAACCTCAAAACTACCATTAAACTTGGGATGTTAATCTAGTTATTTTAGTGAGGCCTTTAAATTCATCCTCCTACATGCTAAGAATGGAAGCCAGTAACTGAAGGACCAGATTGCAGAGGAGGGGACATATAAATTTCTGCTTATAAAAGCTCCAATTACTTTTTCACAGGATATTTTTCTCACCATTCACCAAAAAGAGAGAACAGTCTGACCCTCATGGATTTATTTAAGTGGCACATGTACATGATGGAATATTATAGTTGTCAAAAAGGATTTACTAGTATGCTTTTCCTGTTGCTCCTGACTTGTGCCTGTATGTGCCAGTATGATGTGTTAAAACTGGGAAATATTTTAGATTATTAATTGCTGCAAAAGTAGGTATGGTTCCTGAAAATATGGGGGTTTTTAGTGTTTTTAAGATATTTTATTTGAAACCCACAATCCATGCTTTTCGAGACTACTCCAAAAATCCTCCTGCTGTGACAATTTTTCTCACAGCAATCACTACCTGATTTAATTT
The DNA here is from genome assembly GCF_029207755.1 of Chamaea fasciata. Taxonomy (NCBI): domain Eukaryota; kingdom Metazoa; phylum Chordata; class Aves; order Passeriformes; family Sylviidae; genus Chamaea; species Chamaea fasciata. Next base: position 78,416,772 of record NW_027094086.1, read on the forward strand.
CACCATGCCTACCCCTTTCTTCAAGTTTTACACTAAATACTGTTTCTTAATCCTTGGTGTTAACACTTTGTTAAGACAACATGCCATTACATACACATGCAATCTTCTTGCAAAATGTTCCCTCACAAGTTAGTCACTCATCTCTCTAAGAGTATTTTAATTTTTTTGTTGTTTTCCCTGGCTTGAATCTTCCAACAGGTTTAGGTGAACATAGTGTCTGTTGTGTTATTTCTCATTTAGCTGACCCAGCTTGTACAAAGCCTAGGTGCCCTTTCATACACAATGGCTTTCAGAAAGATCAAATAGAGACAAAGAAATGGAACTGCATATACAAGGGTGATAGAATCAAGCCAATGGATATTTAAAAACTTCTACAGAATATATGATAGCTATTAATACTAGATTCTCTTTTTTTTCTGTATCATAACAAAAATTCATATTTTGATTTTTACAATTTCTCTTCCAACTGTGACTTTTTGAGCTACTACTGGGACTATTATTTTCCAAGGGCTATCTGTATGAAACATATTTCAGGACTCCTGCATAACAGGGTGTGGATGATTTGAAGAGTTACTTGAAAGAAACGAAATGAAAGACAAATGTCTTTACCTCTCTATATAATACAATGGTCAGCCAAATTTCCTCTCAGGTTATTGATAAGAACATCTTTCTATTCCTCAGCTTGTGCTTCAAACCCTGTCATTCCAGCCATTGTGATACCATGAATTTTTAATTTCTATTTTCTCTCTTTGTATTATTTTTTCACCATAATCATTTTGTGAGGCTTCCCTGTTGTAATATTATGAAACTTATTTTTGTGCAATATATTTTGTCATCGAAACACTTAAGAAATATGTTTAGTAAAACTGAACTTAACCCTGATAGTGCAAAAGCACAATGCTTTTGTTTGCTTAGAAATATCTTTTAGTTTTCCTCTCACAATAGCAGTCTTAGGCACAACAGTACCTGAACTTTTCAAGTAACACCTTATTACCCTGTGGCAACTTTAGCTGAAGTCTGGAGTCATCATCCCCAAAAGAAGAAATCTTTGTTTTGTTTATGTAGTTGTACTCCCAGGCGCTGGCATGGTAGACACTGCATTTCTGGAAGTCTTCCTCTTATAGAGGAAAATAGCTTTTAAAACTATTCTTAGTTGGTTTGTAGAGAATTTTGAATTTCATGAACCCACATAAAATTCCTGTTTACTCTGCTGCCCAATTTTATTTGTCTCTTTCACTACATTTTAAAACACACTCCTAAAATCTATTACCTGGGTACTGCTGTAAACATATTTTATTAGACTTAGTTTTCTGAAACAAAAATCTTTGCCGTTATCTCTTCAAGGTATGCATATTATCCTTAATCCTCCAGTAAATTTCTGTAACTCTAAATGGTTCTAAGATCAATTTTTGGTTATGGGTTTTTTCGGTGGGTCACTATGGTGTCTGGAAGTTATTTAAGAACCCATTTGCTTTGCCACATTTTTCATTTTTTTAGCTGCCATTAATAAAGCACCCTTCAAATAAGAGCCTTCGTATCTGAATCCCAATCCTTATATATGTGATTGTCTGGTGCTATGAAAAGACTAGAAAAACAAACAGCAGAAGTGACATCAGCTATAATTTTCCAGTCCTCCAAAGAAAGGAAAAGGAGAGACAGACTCGTCTTTCTGCAACCAGAAAACGCGTGCTAAAACATGTTTTCTTTTAGTACTAAGAGAAAATTAGAAATTTCTATTTAGCAGACAAGTAGGAAGAGACAATACACTTATCGTGTATAAGTACACTTTATTATATAAATTTACTCCGCCTTTAAGTTAAGCCACAATAGAAATCCCTGCTTGGGCAGACATACAAAACTCAAGTCACTGAGAAGAAGTGCAGTCATTCACTCAATCATGCAATTCTGTAGTCTCATAAATTAGTTGAGGATTGTACACACATTTTAGGTTGCATAGCATTTGCAGAAGCCAGCATCCTCGCTTTGTAATGATATTAATGCCTCACAGGACTAGAGAGTCAGATTATTTCATGATTATTCTCTGATCCCAAGAATTTTTTTTTTTTTTTTTTTTTTTTTTTTTTGTTTTGTTTTGTTTTGTTTTGTTTTGTGTCATGGCAGTCTTCAGAAGGAGACAGGAGAGGATCAAACAAAAAAAATTACACTGGAATAAAATCTGGAAGTCATATAGAGCAGCATCCTCATTTGAAGCATAACCCCTGGGTTCAAATGATACACTCTAAGGATGTCAACACAGCCTGTCCCATTGGAGCTGGTGCAGCCAGCAAACTGCCCCTGTACAGATACAGGGTAGAAGAACAGAACAACCTGTGTACTCCAACTTCAACAGGCAAGTGGCATTTGGAGGATATTTTGTCCAGGATGAGTTCTGGAAAATGTCTGAATCAAAAGATGACTCAGGAGGCGACTTCTTGCAGGATCCACCTAAACCACACAAACAGTCTTTCAGATTAAGGAGCATACCTAAGACATTTCATTCTCTCACAGACAGGTCCTGAGACAAAACTCTGTGATCTGAAGCCTGACACATCAAGGCAAAGCAAATGATTTTTCTCTCTTTTAATATATCTGGATGAAAACTGTGCTGCTGCAGGAACTGTTGCAGTAGGAGCTATGCCTGCTTTAATACCAAGGACATGCATCACAGAAGCAGAATGGATGGCACCAACTGTAAGGCTGCAGCCACCTGATGGAATTTAATCTACTGCTTTAACTCTGCTACAGGTATTACTGCTGTCCGAAGAAGGGAAGGGAAGGGAAGGGAAGGGAAGGGAAGGGAAGGGAAGGGAAGGGAAGGGAAGGGAAGGGAAGGGAAGGGAAGGGAAGGGAAGGGAAGGGAAGGGAAGGGAAGGGAAGGGAAGGGAAGGGAAGGGAAGGGAAGGGAAGGGAAGGGAAGGGAAGGGAAGGGAAGGGAAGGGAAGGGAAGGGAAGGGAAGGGAAGGGAAGGGAAGGGAAGGGAAGGGAAGGGAAGGGAAGGGAAGGGAAGGGAAGGGAAGGGAAGGGAAGGGAAGATGTGCAGCCAGTGAAAATGTGGTATTCTTTTTCTCTTTGCATTCAAATTGCTCTTTTTTTACACTAAGGTGAAGAATTTCTGCCTGCCTGGCTGCCATAAACAGAAATTGGTTGATGTAATAATCTAAGATTGTGGCCTCTCTTGGTAACTTCAGGAACAGCTGTTGAGAACTAAAATCACATCAGCCTGAGTTTCTAGAACACAAGAATGAAAAATAATTTGTGCCTGGCTCAAATCAAGGCAGATTTCAGCCTTGGTGACCTTGGGCAAGTTACTCAAGCTCCATGTTCGGCTTCCTGCTCAGCTGTGAAATTAAGTCAAAGCAGAACTTCACTGGAAAACAGATGCTGCTTCATACTTGATTTTTTTCCACCCTGGTAAATAAATCACAGAAGAAAATATAATAATTAATTAATAAGTAGCAGTCAACACATAGTAATTATGTGGCCATATCCATTATGACTGTACATAAACAAAATCAATTTTCATTAGGGAATAATAATGTTATCAAGTATTGCTAGAAAGACTGCGGCAGTTACTAAAAAAGCTTTTCATTAATGAAGCACAGCCATGCTTTCATTCTCTAGTATTGTGTACCATTTTAAACCAATCAAATCTTGATATAAAATGGATGTCTATTTTAAGTAAAGCCCAATTTGAAAATGCATTTGAGTACTGTTTCATACGTTTATGCACAGGATAGTTTTATCTTCATAAAGGTGAAAGTTTTATGAGCAGTGAACATACTTAAGTTGCAGTTTAAACTGATGTAAATACATCTATTCTACCAAGACTAGTGAACCTGGCTGTAGCACCAGAATTACTTCAGTGACTTTTAGGACAGTAATCATTTCAGAGTTTGCTAGTTTGTTTGTTTGTTTGTGGTTTATATTTTGTTTTTTGTTTGTTTTTTGCTGTTTTTTTATACTGAAGAATGTGAGGTTAGGTTCATGGTTTTCAAACAAGCAGAATTGATAGAAATGCATTTCCCCATGTTCATAAATCCAACAATAGATCAAACAAGAAAACATTTCCTAATTCTGAAGTGCCTCTGTTTTTTTAACTGAGGCAGTGGGAAGAGGGCTAGAAAATTTCAAAGAGCCTTGGTATCCATATTATTTTGTAATGGGATCTATATTGTTGTGCATTGAAAGTGTATTGTCATATATTTTGAAATCTGGCAATCTGTGGCAAAAAGCTACAGGAAGATTTTCAAGTGTGCTGTAGTTATTTTAGAAATACTAGGAGCAAGGAAATGAATAATCAAAGTACAATTCAACTTGGAAAAAAATGTACTATTAGATCACACTTCTTGTTCTCACATAGAGGGGGCAAAAATTACAGTTCATCAACCTAGTCAAGATATTTCAGACAAAGCCATGACCTCTGATATTCTAATATTTGCAGATAGAACTCAAATGAATCAGTTTTCACTGTTTGTTTCAAGACAATCACACAGAGATTCTCTTTTCTATTTTCATTGCAGAATGCAACCAATATTATGATTAAAACCTATTACATTGTATTGTGTCATCATGCCATCCCTACTCTTCCATTTCCTTACTGTGTTTTGTTTCCCTAACAGATTTTCTTCCTGAACCAATGGATTGATTGTCTCTAGCTGTCATTCAATTACGGTAGCTATAAAAAAGGACAGAAAATGTATGATTACTAAGCTGCTAGACAAAAACTTGGCATTGCAGAGCTCAAACTGTAGGATTAGCTCTTGTTAATACTACTTATTCATTTCACTGTAATTCTACAACAGGATTGGACAAAAGAATGCAACAAGTCATCTACTTAATCCCAAATCTAGGAACAGAAGAGATTCTTCATTTGAAATGTGCACCAATTGGCCTGTTATTGAATCAATTTGATATTAAATTTAGTACAACAGAGGTAGAGGATTGCACTTGTCTATAATTTTTCAGTCATCTTACACCTTGCAATTGTTCCACCTTCCATAGAATCTGGGTAGAAGACAAGCATCAAATAACTATAGATTTATGTGGTGCTAAAAATGCAGTGATGCATCTATTTAATGTATTTCAAACTGCAATAAATAAGAATTAAGTATCTAAATTATTTTGATAACCATATCATTTATATGATATGAGCTATATTTATATGGTACTGACAGTTGAACAAGTCTTAGTGATAAGGCATTTTTTATAATTTTGCATCAGACGAGAGATTTGGAGAACTGTATCTGGACTCTTCTGGATTCTTCGGTGGCTATATTTTTGTGCTAACAGGCCTTTTAGAAGTGAACAATTAATAGAATTAATTTCCTTCCCTTTGTTCAAATCCTCCATTTTCCCCTTTCCTTTGAGTTTGTTAGGCAGACCTGAGATCAGATACTTTGGAACGAGTCATTGCTGAATATATTGATAGGATCTGCTTTCACAAAGAAACTTCACTGTCTTTCAGGTAACGATGTTCTCCAAAATTGTTGAAAGTAATTCTAATTTCTGCAAAAATATCACTAAACCCCTTTCTATGTTCAGAACTGAGAACTTTAGCAAAGTTACAGAGGGAAATGCAGAACTTTCTCCATGTTTAAATCACATTAATTTCCAAAGAATCCCACACAAAACTCCATTCTCGTAATGGCAAGTGTTTTATTTTCAATTGTCCAATGTTTCCATCCTTCAGCATTCATTAATTCATAAATACAGATGTTACCTCTCAAAACTAGAATTCATCCAAAGTACATAAATAAGAAACACCAAAAACATCCTAATACAAATTAAAACCTATTGATTAGAATGCAGATTTATGTACTGCAATACAGAGAAAAAATCGTGAATGTGGCCATGGGTAAGCATGGATATTTACATACAGGTGACTCACAGAAGTAGATGAAACAATATTACAAAAGAGACTAATAATTAATAAAATTTGGTTTTTAAATAATTCCACTGAACTTATAAACCTATCTTCTCCTGTCTTTACATAAAAAAATAGTCATAATTTGCATCACCTAGAACAATCACCTAACTGGTCTGCTGTGATTCCTAGCATGGATTGTTTAGAGCTACATCAATTCAGGTTGGAGGGAAATTATGAAAATCCAAGTGCTAACTCAGAATAACAAAACTGGGGTTTTTTGAGCTCATAAAAATATCCAGCTCCTCAGAGCAAAACCTCTGAGGAAAATTCTGCCCCCCCCCCTTCCCCCCGCCAAAAACAATGAGCCAAACCCACAAAAGCTACACAGAAAATGTACAAATCTTCAGTAAAGTCAGACTTTTGCTGTCAGTAACTGAATGGTAAGTAACTCTATTTTGCTGGAATGATGAGCAGCCACACAGGATCTGTTCTGCAGCTGATGGTGAGCCGAAGTGTTTTCCAGACTGAATGTGAGCAATGCTGGCACAATGCCTCTGAAAGTGCATTACAAAGGGGAACATGAATGGGATAATGGATGTGGGACAGAAGCCTTGACTTTAAGAGAGTGAATTAGTGAAAGTGCAGGAAAACAGGGAAATGGAAGCAGTCAAACTTTGCAGGTTAAATAACACAGGAAGGGTTTCCTGGGTATATATATAAAGATTAATATCTGATTTACTGTATTATTTTAGATATTCTACAAATCCTTTTATTAGAATAAGACTTTTAGGCAGGAGATAAATTTCTTTTAAAAATTTACCTATGTTATTCAGACATAAGAAAAGTATTTTTACAGGCACTTTGCATGTAGAAATTGCCAGGATTCAATGCTTGTTTAGTATTCAGTTCATTGCACCAATGCCTCTAAATTTGGTACACAGGATAATACTCATTTCTTAAATGAGTCAGACTCTAGTGAAATTGAAAAGAGCTACATGCATGCATTTGCATCCAGAATGTAACAGATAATTTGGAGAGGCGAGAATAGCTTTGCTGTGTTCAATATCACACAAATTTGGAAAGTTATTTTCCTTTTCTTGTACTTTATGGCCAGCTACCATATTTTTCTCCAATAAAATCTGGAAGGAGTCTATACTATCACATACATTTTTATATATATAAGCTTCTAGCAAGAGCTGTTTTGGAGCAATATAGGTCATGGTCATTAGAGGAGCCACTAATCAAACATAGATTAGATCTGCCACATCATGGTGAGATTAAGCTGGACTTTATGCACATATAGAACTAATTCTCCCCACTCACAAACAATTTTTAATAAAGGATGTTAACATAAACAAGGCAGGGGATTAGGAGGCTACGATTCAATTCCTACATTTTTAGACTTCTTCTGCTTCAACTGGACAAAACTGCTGATGCACCTGGCTTTCCTGCCGTTTCACAGGCTCTTCTACAAACATGTAAATATTTTATTCCTTTTCTCTTTCACTAGCTGGTGTCACAACACTCCCACAGTAATCCCACTCTATACTACCAAACAAATAAACAAAGTCAGACAGAGGCAACAACCAAATACAATTTCCAAATATCCTGGATCCTGTTTGCAAGATACTTCATATCAACTGACTTGTTTTGTCATCTTACACTTCTTGCTGCATCCTGTTTGTGATCTGAGGCATAGCAACTTCAGGAACGTGGGTAAGACACATTTTTAAGGCAACCTCAAATCAGTACCATAAACTGAAGAAACTAGATTGAAAAGAGAAGGACTGTGCCTTCAGGTCATCTGAGACATACCGGCTTCAACAGGTGCTTCCCAAGAGAGGTTTCTTCATACAATCCTTTAGAATGTGGACAAAATTGTAAACCTAGTCATGAAAAGAAAATTGATGTAATCTTAGCTTTCAAGGAGAGCTGAAATTGGATTCACATTTGGTTTTGGATGTAGCTATCACAGTATTTTCTAATATTCTGAACTTGCATAAAGGAAATAAAATTCAAATCTTAAGAATGCAAGTTTACAACACATAAATAGTATTAGAAAAATATTTGAGTTAAAAAAAACCAAAAACAAGTAAAATGGGATGCACATTCGAACAGTTGAAAATACTGTTTTACTTAAAACTAGAGTAATTCAAAACTAATTACTTCAATTAATTATCTTCCCTAAAAACCATGAAGTTCTTGCCCTTAAAATGACAGCAGTTTCATTGAGCTGCATAGAAATACCTGTAAGGAGCCCCTCTATTAAGGGGTGGAAGGAGTTACTTGCTCTTGACAGAGCAACAAACTTTTTTTAAATTTTATTTTTTTTACTCCATTACCTCTTATGTTTAGAAATTTATAAAGGTATGGTTGTTGTTAATTTCTATTGTTCTTTCTTTTACTGCTGAAGTATAGAGAAATACTAAAATCATTATGATAAACAATATTTTCTTTAACTTTCTGTCAGGCTCCAATATTTACCAAATGAAGATTTTTTAAAAATACTTTTTTTATCACTCCCATCCTTGGAATTTTTCCTTTTGTCTAAGATTTCTTTTTCATTCTCTTCTCTTTTCCTTAAACCATAAGTGGCAAGTGTTCTCAAGTTAGAATTGTTGTGCAATGTAAAATGTGAGTTTACAATTGTAGAAACAATGCATTAACGAAAACAATGTATGAAGGAAAACTATTATGTTGTAACTCATAATAGAGTGTGTTTTATTGCCTATATCACTGCTAATGTTATAAATAAATATGTCATATTTTAAAAATGTGTAGTTCCATTTTCAAGATGAATGCAATTGCGAAAGTACTAATATCAGCTATAAAACTAAAACGTTTTGTCAAGGCTGTTCATCTAAGCTCCTCCTAAAAACAAAACCAGCCATTTGCAGAGTTTGTATCTTCCTATTTCCACTGATTACTAAGATGACAAAGCAGAGTGAAATAATTTTAGCTTGAAAGTCTAAAATTCACTGAAAATAGACTTCTTTTTGTTTTTTTTCAATTAAAGTTCTTGACTTATTTTTAAAATATGCTAAATTTACAAATACCTTATACCTCTAGGGGAGCTCAAATAACCAAAGGATATCAGAAATGTTTGTGACTTTAAATGCACACCAGTGACAACACACACACAAGACATATATATATATATGCATCCAAGATGTTGGCATATTACACTTTGCATATTGAAGATATGTTTAGAAAAGTTCACCAAAATTTATTTTTAATAAACTGGGAAAGTCTGTGTAATTGTATTTTTACTTAAAATGGGGTTGGGGGATTTTTATGTTTAATGACCCTTGGAAGAATCCTTAGGTTTAAGTTTGACTGGGTAAAAGAAGATGTGATTAAGTTTTTGACCTTGAGCTAGTTTGGGGGTAAAAAACAAAAAGAGAGATATTAAAAGATGAGAGATTAAAGAGCTTAGTAAAGACTACTGAAAATTCCTCCAGTTCTTAACTTTAGCATCAATAAAATGCTACTTGTATGTTTGAAATTTACTAGAAGAAAAAAACCACAACCCTTCACACAAGAAAATTGGGCACTTTCTTCTCTCTCTTCTTTCAAAGATGAAGAGTCTGAGAAATAATTCATAAATCTTACTCTTAACTGCAGTTCTTCAGTTGTATTGATCTTTCCTGCCCTTAGGTCTTTCTTGGTGAGCAAACAACAGACTCTTGACTTCTTGTCTCTTCTCTTTCTTATATGAGCTTGTTCTGAATCCCTGATGGACTCAGACCTCCTATTGACTTCAGACAGGAAATCTTCTTATAAATGACTGCACAGCTGCCCCCTAAAAGAGCTTCTGCTGGGTGACTCTCTGCCACATCACTAACCTGCCTGATTATATGCCTTAGCCTCTTCCTTTACTGTCTGACAAGTGCACTGTCTATGAAAGTCAAAAAAAAATTGTCTATAATCATTCTTTTAAATGGAGCATTGACTTCTATCATATATTTCCCTTCAAAAAACACTTTTATAGTAAAATCCTGATCCTTTGCAACATGCAAATTATTTTATACATGTACTGATGTCCCATCAGCACTTTGATTATATTGCCTAATGCAGAAGACAACACTGGGTCTATTTGTTGCTGTTTTATATATATATATATATATATATATATATATATGACAGTAATATATATATATACACACAAATACACAAATGAGTCAGCCGAGAGTAAACAGGTTCTGACACTGATGGTAGCTGATTATCAAGAAATTATGAAAAAAATCAGGGCATGCATACATGCGACATAGTATCTTGCATTTTTTAATTCTGCACATGAATACTTCTGCTAAAGACTACCTTACTAGTGCTAATTAAAACCAGTCAACGAGTTTTGGGTCTTGATTTGAGGCTGGTCTATGTATCAAGTTTCCTGCTCCTTGATTTGGACTTTTTCAATTGTTTCCTCTTTCTTACTTAACTAGTTGGTAAACAAATCATGATGAGCTTTTTGATGAGAAAACCCTTTCCTATGTATTCCTTCCATGCTTCTTGTTAATTTATTGGCCCAGCCTCTCGTAAAACATGTAACTTGTGTAGCAGCAAGGTACTCATGGAATGGTTTGGGTTGGAAGAGACCTGAAGGATCATCTTGTTCCAAACTTCCTGCCATGGGCAGGAGCACCTTCCACTAGAGCAGGGTTCCCAGGGCCCCAGCCTGGCCTTGCTTACTTTCAGGGCAGGTCACAATCACTTTGCAAAAAACTGGTTTCTATCAATAATCATGAAAAAAGCATCTTACAGCACCATGTCCCTAATGAAGCAGCAGACTAGCAGATAGCAAAACCTAACCAGAAGATATCAGGTGTGCTTAAAACACTCTCTTTCCACCTATATTTATCCAGAAGACTTTTGAAGTAACAAGAAGAATTAAAACATGATGTAAGATTGAAGAAACAGTGACTGACAGTTGAAAAAGCTTGTAAAAAGTTGAGTACAGGAAAAATTACTTTGCAATTTCCATTTTTTTCTTCTTTTCAGAATAACTTTTGAACCCATTATTAAGTAGTAGATATGACAGCTGGAGCATGTAAACTAATACAGGGAATGGGATGGAGAAAGGAATTTAGCTGCTTCTGTCACACTCCCTTTTAGGTCAAAACTTTCTTGAAAGTCATGTATTTAAGCAGATAAATAGATTACTTTCCCAGTATAGAATAAGGATTATTGAATGAGGCTTTCCTTAGAAGTCCCTGATCATACTTGAATTCATTCATGTCATGAGATCACAGATAGCTGCAGGCCATTCATACACTATCATATTTCTTTTCCTTCTTCAAATTTACGATCGTCTTTAAATACTTTATCAGGCAGGATGGAAATTAATCAAGTCACAGAACAGTGTTTCTGGGAAGTTATCACAGACTGTCTGTAGAAAGTCTTATACAATTAGTCCAGCAGCTCTGGGGGATTTTTTTAGTAAGTGTTGAGATCAGATTACCTAGTAGGAAATTACAACTACCTTCAAGGTGGATTGAAGTTTTCAATGTGAGGTTTGGCAGAGTAGACTTGAATGATGAAAGTAATTTAAAGGAATTATGTTAATGAAGCACAAATAAAAAGGATTAACACTGCAGGTAAAGGGAAAAATAGAAAAACCTCCACAATATTAGCTTTTCCTAGATATTTATGGTTAGATATTTTCAATATAAGGATATGATCTAAAAAAAGTATTTATCCAGTTTTTCCTTATCTCTTCCGATATGAAAATTATATTTAGGTGTTTTTCTGTTTTTCAACCTTTCTTGTATTGATTAATTCAATGAAAATAAAGTTAACTATTTAGGGAAAAAATATCCATGTAAATGCACACTTTTAAGAAATCAAAATGCATTTCAGGAAATGCATAAATGTTTTGGGTGTAGTTTTACCATTCTCAATTAAAAAAAAAAAAAAAGAAAAAAGAGAAATATAAGAAAGTAGTTACATTACTTAGAGACTCTATCAGCTCAGCAAATATATTCTAAAATTATAACAAAACTTTAAAATAAATGTTCTTAATATTATTATGTTTCACATGAAGACCATGCATGAATCAAGACTTGACAAGGCAATCCCTTGCCTTAGGGAAAATAAGCAGTTGAGTATACCAAGCTGTGATTTCCTGTCAGGCAAAACAAACCTACCATGTGCTTCTTCACTCCTGACTCTGCCTGTGCCAAAGTCCTCATTAACCAAGATTTGACTTGCTGCCAGAAGCAGCTTTTGCTATTTGAACTTCTTTTACAGTCTTTTTCTGACTTCCTTTTTCTACTCAATCTCATACTGTTGCTTAAACTCTGCAAAAATTAAAATATCAGTTTGTGATCTCAGTCATAAGGGTAAACCTAATAACTGTGGTTCAAATTTTAGTCTAATGACTGGAAGTTAAATTAAAATATGGGTGCTTATTAGTGTTTAAATTTTGCTTACATCACTTTGGGCATGGACTACTTCTCCACACGTATCTGTGCCATTAAAGCAATGGCCACAGAGAAACTGGCAAGAAAGATTCCATTTACCTTCTATTTCATAGATGTTTTAAAATCTACCAACTAAACTGCAAATATGCAATCAATTTGCATGATTGCATGACTCTAGGTTAGGATTAACATGGTGGTGTTTCAAGTTCTTTTTTCCAACACCAGATAAACAGAGGCAGAAATGTTGCTGTAGTACAAGGGAAAAAACAGATGCCGAGAGTTAACTTAATATTTTGCTCCTGTTAACTTTTTCACTATTTCCACTGTATTGAAATCTTTTTGACCTTGTCTGATTGTTTCCTGCAGGTGGCTTAGTAATATGACATGCATCTAGAGCCTGTTATCTGGGGTAAATCTGTTGCTCTACAGCACAAATAACTGTCATGTGATGCACTTCACTGGTTTATGATGTTACTCCCTGCAGGTTACTCTGAAAAGATACAGATTACCTTGATGTTTCAGAAAGGCATCTCAGTGCAGGACACCACTTGCAAAGACTCTGCCATAGTACTTATTGGTCATGCTGTGAAAAATCAATGTCAGTTTATACACTGCCCTTTTGCTCTCACCCTAGTCGGAAAGAAGAAAAACCCCACAACCTACACATTACTAGCTTAATTTAAAAAACAGAAAGCAAATAAGAGAGCAAAGTAAAAGTCCTATCATTATGAATGACACTTAAAGTTATGAAAAGAGAACAGAATAAAAAGAAAATAAGGGAAACACAATTTTGTAACCAGTATTTAGTTACACATACAAAGAGTTTTGCAATGAGTTCAAAGACACTTCCCATGGATTTGCAGGGACATGTCAGAGACAAAAATAGAAAGAACTATATAATTTTAGCATATGATTTAAACTGCATTTGAACAAAAAAAAAATTTTATTCTTCTTAACTTAAACTATGTGTGGAAAAATACATACTTATGCATTGCCCCAACCTTGGTAGTGTTCAAAGTCAGGTTGGATAAAGGCATTAAGCATCCTGGTCTAGTGGGAGGTGCCCCTGCAGTGTCAGGGGGATGTGACTAGATGATCTTTAAGGTCCATTTCAGTGCTTAGAATTCTCTTTTTCCATGATTCTATGATAAACTACTAAATTCAATTTTTTTTTCTGTGATAATGCCTAGAAATTTGGCTCAAAATACCATTTAAAGAATTTTTCTGCATACACTTAGCTTATATTCTAAACACTGATGTGATTTCCTCTGTATATAAGCTTTGTATCTGTGGAAGGAAGCGAAGCAAAATCAAAAGATGTGGGAATGAAAGCATGGAAATTTTAATATCAGCATTTTCCCATTAATTCTACAAATAAGTAAATACCACTTTTGGCAAGAATGAAGATAGTCAGTGAGGGGCGTTTTTTCCACACATGCCTATATGTCTCGATGCTTCTAATAGGCCTAATAGTGATATATAAATGTACTTAAATAGTGGTATAAACATGGTTAAATAGTAGTATATAAATTGTTATATTATTTATTTCTCTAGTAGTATCTGATGTAGATGAATGTTAGTATCTCTACTTTAAAAATAAACTGAAGGAGAAGTGATTAAATGCTCTGCTCAAGGAGACACAGTGAGTCATCCAAAAATGGAGAATGCAAAGGCTCAAATTACAGTCCTAATCACTAAACACATTTCCTCTTATTTACTCAGGTACAACTAAACAAATCAGCCATTTTTTCAAGGTTTTGTTCCCTCCTTCTCTTTAGATAACTTTAGTTCATCAGCTGTCTCTGCCACTAAGGAATGGAATAAAATGTCTCCGGCTGACAAAGACCCAAAAATTTCCCTGCAACAAAACCAGACCAAACCAAAAATCTTCTCAAGGAAACTTCTTTGAAGATGGAAAAACATTATTATTTTTTCTCTCATATAAAGGAATTACCTCAAAAAAAAGAGATTTTTGAGGTAATTCCTTTATATGATAGAAAATTACACTATAATTCACATAATTCCTTCATATGAAAGAAAATTACAATTACAATTCACATAATTTACAAATTTATATGAAAGAAAATTACAGTTTTTTGGTAAGATCCACAGTCATTCCCTCTCTCCCAATTTTCCTCAACTCAAATAAGTTTGGAATAAGCAATAAGGGAAAAAAAAAAAAAAAAACCCAAACAAACAATCACCCTCATTAAGTCTATAATCATGAAGGTTTCAATACTACAATCAAATTTTTCTTTAAGAAAATGTTATGTGCAATGTTGGCTTTAGCAGCAAGCAAAGCTATGCAGTTATATATTCCATAACATTAGGAAGAAAGCTGCTCTTGTGTATGCAATTGTAATTAAAATTTACTTGTATTTTGTTTTTGTAGGGTGAGTCAACTTTGAATACTTTGGTTTATGTAACTAGCTGGCACTCATAGAAGAGTTGACGGAAAACTATCAAATTGCTCCTTTTGATCCAAAGATTTACTGTTTGCTAAATGAAAATTTTAAGGCCGAACAACACTTGAACTTATGGCTTCTGGATTTTATTGTCTTTCTAGTTTCAGATTGATTTACTAACAATTTAGGAGGCAAACACAACATAATTCTTAACAAGCTTGTCAATTATTTTGATTTAAAAAAAAAAGCTTTTTTCTTTTTGCAGCAAGATTTTTATTGATTCAATTTTCAATCACAATATATATCCAAAAAATTAAGCAGTATGGATTAGTTGTGACCCATCAGACTAGAGTCATAACCATCAGCTTCTATGCTTCAGTTTCACTGATGGCAAAGTGGAGTTAATAACACCAACCTCTTTTTTGCAAACTGCTTTGATCTGTTTTGTTTTTTTTATATGGGAACTAGTTATAATCAAGCAATTGAACAAAAAACATGAGTTAGGTGTGTGCTGATAGCAGAGACCAAATATACAGTTCACTAAAATAACAACCCTTAGTTTTCAGCAACTTAAGGAAATTAATAGCAGAGAGGAAATTTCTATTCACACTCATATATACATACTCTTATGCCTGCATTTCTGTGCAGCTTCTTAGTCGTGAGCCTTTACTGTCGCTGGCTTTTTGCAACAACTATCAGCATCCTAATGTCTTCTTCAAGCAGAATCTGGTGTTCATGGTAGAAGTTTCTTCCCTTTTAATACTGGGATATGCTGGTACTTGTTTTCTGTATGTTCCCTCAATACACACCACGGCCCTCCCCAGGCAACCAGGGCAGTGTGGCCACACTGCCCTGGCTGACCTCCACCCTAGGGACACCCAGAGCTGGTGTTTGTCACTCCTTGACTGCTCCTGCCTTTGGGGCAGATGGTATCACACAGCCCCAGGTAAGCGAGAGCCACTCACACCCAGGCATTCAGGGTGATAAGTGCCAACAGGATCAAGCTGGCCCCTCAGGCACCAGAGCCTCTGATCCTGTGTGGTCAGGAGATTTATCAGTAGAAAAATTGGCTCATTTTCCTTTTAATTTCTTCTTCAAGGTTGAAAGGATAAAGGGAAGACTGTCAGTGTATGGCAGTTCCACAGATAAAGACAATTCATTCTTTAACCTCCCTATTTGTACCTCTGCTTTTTCAGAACTGGGTATCAGATATGCCATACCTTCTTCACTGAACAGCTCTTGTAGTCAGTCTTCCAAAGACAGCAGCCATCTGAGACCCCATGGTAGATCACCATAACTGTAAATAAATGTTCTAAACACTCTCAGGCTCATAAATGACACAGTCAGGGCACTGCTGTGTACTGGCAATGTTTTATTTATCTGTGGCAACAGGACCACTATCATTCTGAACTCATGTGACAGGTGAGCTTTGCCAGAAATGCCTGGGACTCTGTTAACCTAGGCTGTTAATCAAGGTCACAGATAGTGTTCCTATTGCTCTGGTTATTGTTAATAATGCCATCAGTAGTTCAGTGATATCATTTCAGCATTACCTCTTTAAGCATTTGGCTCTAGATAATTTATGACCTACCAAGTGATATATCCCATAGCTATGAACTTGGGAACTACTCATAGAAAGTTTCTTAGCAAGGTGTATGAAGTGATTTCATAGTATACTGTGAGTTAAGATGGAGCCTTCATTAAAGTCTGCTGCTTTACAACTAGAATCTTTTTTTCTTTTTGGGTAATCAATACAGTATCACTTAAAACCAGTCCCACACAAGTTGTTAACTTGTTAGCTCCTTTTTCTGTCCCTTCTCAATAAAGTTTAGTAGTCATAATGGAACAGAGTCTGATGCTCTTACATACTCCTTTTTAGCCCTGCATCACCCTGAGGATTGCCTGAGCCTGTCCCAGTTTACCTGGTCTCATGGGAATGGCTTCCTAGACAAAGGCCTCTGGTGAAGATCTCTGAACTTTTCTTCCTCCTCCTCCTCCCCTGAGTACTGTGTTAGATTAAACCCCAGTAGACTTCCCCGTACTGGAGGGAGCAGGACACTGTCATTAAGATTAAGCATAAGGTAGCTTTAGATACCAAGCAAGGGTAATCTTAGGGCCCTTTTATGAAAGTTTTCATGGGCTCTGGCTGGCTGGCGTTTTTGTCTTCAGTTGAAAAATGGGGCTGGCATCACCTTACCTTCTAAGCTTTATCACTCTCTCAAGTGTGCAGCTGTTTACATCTGCATACGAGCTATTACCTCCTCTTTATACTCTGTGGTGGAAACAGCCTATACAGTTGAAGTTTTATCATTACCAGAGATAGTTGATTTAACGTAAAGATGTTTGCACAAAATACCCCTTTAATCTGAGCTTTCCTCCATTTTCCCAGATGCTCCGAACACAACTTCTAGATCAGAGGGAGGTTCATGTAAGCCTCAAGGTGAAACTGCCATGACCTGAGCATCTGGCTGAACTGTTCATTTCAGTCTGGCTACAGCAGACTGCTTGAAGTGCCCAGGCAGCAGTGGCTCCCATTGAGCTGCTGTCCTTCCCAAGAATTTCACAGACTGAGCCATGCTGCAGCCTGCACACTCACCTTGCTGTGTAAATCCAGAAATGCCAGCAAGCAATCGGTTCACTGCACTGTGGCTGGAAGTGATTAGTTGTAGGTCCCAGCACATTACAGGAGACAGCTGTGGTACAAGCAGTGCTATGTTATAGATAAGCTAAGATCTTCAAGGCTAAGAACAATCAGTGCTAGTCAAGCAAGGGTCTTTTCCAACCTCATTTAAATGTTTATTTGACATGTAAATGCTCTTCAATATAAAGAAATTAAAAATTAAGAAACAGATAACCTTTGGGGTGAACTAAAAAATTCATGAGGCATATAGGTAGCTAAGAGAACATTATAAGAGTTACACTTGAGAATTGTAAAAAAATCAGGTCTTTCAAGATAGAGTTCTGAAACCTCCCTTCTTGTAAAGGCAAATGGATTTATCAATTGCTGCAAAGAAATAAAATAGTAGAAGAGATTCTAGGAAAAAAAAAAAAGATCAGATAAAAAAGCCTCCAAAATATTTTAACGCCTAAAGAAGTATTTTAACTAACTCTGTGGGGTTTAGGGGTTTGGGGTTTTTTGTTTGTTTGATTTTTATTTGATTTTTTTTGTTTGTTTGTTTGGGAAGGGGGACATTAAATGAGTCAAATAATGATTGCTAAGAAACACTAGTCCTGATAGGGCCTATTTTGCCATATGGATAAACAGGTGTTTGCCAAGGGCAGAAAACAATATGGGGCAAGAAAATCTTTTATGGCTTTTACATGCATGAGTGAGTGTGGGCCAGGTGGATCAGCAAACATTTAAACATACTAATGTCAGCAAAAGACCCTGGGCTAACAAAATACAGTATTTCTAAACTGAAATATATTGCTACATGATGTCCATATTGAGCACTTCTGTGTTTGCTCTCATGATGAACTGGAGTGCCAAAATGCCAGTTTCAAATGGGGACTCAAATGTTCCAGTTACACCAATCTCAAACATGACAACGGCATCATATTGAAAGAATCCTAAAGAATATAAATTCCATGCAAATTACAGGCAGAAAACTATCAAGCATTATGTTTTATAATGCAGTTAGTAGTCTTTGTCTATAGCAAAGACGGTATTCCTTTCCAGGGCAGATTGTTTAATGCATTTCCATACCTGGCTAAAAAAACCAATGATGCTATTTATTGATGCCACAAAAATATTTTTAAATATTCTTTTATTTCCCTTTTTTTTCCCTGCTTTTGCTATGGCATGTATGTAAAAAATGTTAGAAAATACCAATGCAGTATCACTTGCTTTATCTATTTGCTCTTTTTACAAAAAAGGATTGTTCAACTTTTCATACCTAACTAATATACAATCAACTTAGGAGCAAGAGGGAGATTTTGTACTAGCTAACTTTTGAGAAGACCACAAAGTTATTTCCATTAGAAAAGAAAGGCTGTTCATCATATAAAAATAGCTGGAGAAAAGCAGTCTCTCTCTTAATTAAACACATCTAAAATAATTTAATACACATAGAATGAAATGAATAATGACACACAAGTCATTTCTTTTCATACAGAGAGAAGTCTCATCTACCCAGTCAACAACCTCTATAGCAGCTATTTCCTAACCGAGAAAGTAATAAGCTATTTATTTCCTGTTGAAATGCAGCTCAGTATGCCTGGGAAGAAGAAAAATAGAATTCCATGTAGGTTCTAACAATTTGCCATTAACAGCTCCTGTGCAGGGAAATAAATTGATTTTTTTTTTTTTTGGTCAAAAATGCTGTGTGTCCTTTAAAGTCACTTCTTTTGTACACTCACAAAGACTGCACAGCTTTTATTTCAAAACAGATGGAATGGAAAAAAAAAAAAAAAAAAAAAAAAAAAAAAAAAAAAAAAAAAAAGTTCCCTCATTCTTATTTCTTTTCTATCACAGAAATCTACCTACCCACTGAAATCTCATTCCTGCCTTAATTTAGATACCCTTTGCCAACTTGTTGCAGAATTTCTCACTGTTCTAGGTGAGCAGCAAAATTGGGAGAATAGTAAAAGGCAAAGCTGAATTTAAAATATTTCATAAAGGACATGGGAGGCAGGAAAGGGCAGTGATACAAATGCTGAATCACCCCAGAAGTAAGACCATTCATGATTCAAGAAAATAATATAAAATAAAACAAATATAAAACAATATATATTGAAAACAATATATATTGAAAACTATATAAAATAAAATAAAATTAAAATTAAATAAAATAAAACATTTAGATGTTCTTCCAAGATCCAGATGGGATTTACTAACTGTGGAGATTTGTGACAGTGAATCTAGGTAGACAAAATTGATCTGCAAGTATGCTTTCAAAGGCAAACACCTGTCTGAGCTTAAAAACAACAACAAAAACTCCCAATCACAAAACCAAACAGAAGCCTTCCCCACCCCCCGCCCAACATATACTGAATCAAACAAATTAGACAAAGCTCTCCTGTGGAGCTTCTTCCTGCTTTGTCCTTTACCTGCTATTGGCTGGATTAAGGACATGGGTAGTGATCAATGGGATGGTAACACTGGTTTACATTTAGAAAATACAGATGATGGCATGTCCAGAAAAGAAAGATCCCTAGTGACAGACTGAATATACCTGAACCAGACAAGCTTGTTCCCATTTAATAATTTATAACTCACCACTAATTCAATAATCAGGATTGTTAAATTAAACCAAAGAGAAGTGTTATTTCATTAAATCTTAATTTATTTTACAATTTTAATCTTGGAATGCACAGGCAAGGGTTGTCAGGTTCCTTATACTACCAATGAGTGCTCCCTTTCTCTTCAAGGTAGAAAGATTTAAGAATCTGTTTACACTTTTTTTTTTTTAGGTGAAAATGGCTACAACTTGTGATATGACCATGGAACACAGTCCAACCCCATCAGTTGAGCTGTGACATGAGCATTTCCAGGTGTAATCTGGGATGTTAAATTCAAATAGATTTTCAATCTCTCAACAGGAGATAAGAATTTATGCCCGGATTTTAAGAAGCAACAATCACTCAGTGTACAATCCTCTTAATAATTCTTATGTGTGGATATTTTGTGCAACCAGGATGACCAGTTATTTTCCAAAAACCACAAGGATGTTCCTGCTGAATATCCTACCAGGTCCTGTTGAGATGAATGTGCAACAGGTCTGTATTATGTCAATACAGAGCAACAGTGTTCTGCCCTTCAAATATAAATAGACACCTCCATGTACACAAGGAATAAAATATCAGAATAGCTTATAGTGGTCCAAGGAACAGTGTAACAAAACTAAGAAAAATATCCTCAACAAACCAACAAATCAAACAGAAAGAATTAAAGCATCCTTTGCTTTATTTCTTCCACTCATAAGAGAATGACTGCATGACACACCTTGAGCTGTGACAAACTTTGTTTTGTGCCCTATTAATAGGAACAAGATCCAAAGACTAACATCATGCTGTGTTGACCAGCAGAACTCATTCTCAAATAGCTAGGTCAGAGAAAATAGGTCAGAGTTTTCTTTTCCCCAGCCTCCACCTTGTACCGTTACGAAAAGCCCCTTTCTCCTAACAAAAAGCTCTTTTAGCGGAGATTCAGCCAAGAGAGAAGGTTGAAAGAAAGTGGGAATATGAAAAATGAGTTTAAAGGAAAAGAACACACACACAAAAAGAGGCCATGAGAGGCAGGAACAGTGGATGAAGGGGGCTGTACTGGGGCAAAGGAGAAAGAAGCAATGCTCACCTTACAGAACCTCTGGTAGTGGAAGCTCCTGCCTTTTGGTGTAGGCTCCAGAAGAGGAGCACCTCAGTAAAATAGCTAGGAAGAATTAATTAAGGACAGTGGTTTCTGGCAGTCATGAGCTCACTCTGTTCTGCAGTTTACATTCCCACTGAAGTTATCTCTGCACAGTGCAGTTCTGTTCTGTGATTAAGTATCATTCGCAAATTTTTAAAGAACATCCACTGGTTCACCTACTGTCAAAATACAACTCATGTACTACTATTCCAGTTCAAAAGGATTCTACAAATTTTAACTGGCTAGTAAATAGCCATGATGTGCCTAAGTGTTTTCTGGCACAATTATGCTGAAGTTTATCATAAACCTGAAAGATTTGCTAGGTTTCTTAGAAAGGCTAGCTTTGTTGCTTGTGGAGTTTCTGGCTTCATCCCATCTCAGCATCTGCATTTGATAAATAGAGTTGTGATAACCTCTGTCTAATGCTATCCTTTCTATACTTTACTGTTTACTCAAGAACAATTGATTGATTATTCTATTTGAGTCCCAATAACTCTCCTTCATAGCTGTGAGTAATATTTGGAAAGATACGTATAAATCAATATGATTTAAATGACTCATGTTATTATTGCCTAAACATGCCCAATTTTAGTTAATTCATAATGAATATTTCCATCTGGCTGGAATATTGCATGGAGTCAATGGAGTTGCTGTTTGACCAGAAATTCTCTCCAATCTGTAAAATAGGTACAAGAAGATTTCATGAGGTACAGTAATACACCAAGTTCTGACTACACAATATCATGCAGGCCAGAGAGTAAATATTCTTCACCCTTTAGAAGATCACATTTTCAGATTTTTTGATTATTAATACTGTATGTTTAAACGTGAATCACTGTGGAAAAAAAAATACAGAGAAGGTATCAAAAAATCAAGGTAAGAAATGTTTTCTCCCATATTTCTCTTTTTTCTTGAGTACTGATGAATAACTAAAAAAAATCAATTCAAATGCACACAGAGTGTTTTGGTATAGTAGGAAATTATAAGACAGAAAGCATATGTTCTAGAATATCAACAGAAATAATTGTCAATATGAGTATCATGATGAAAAATGTTTCTGTTTGTACAAGAAACATGGTCAGATGAATGTCTGATTTTTGTGCTCTTGCTGCGAATCTAGATCACTGTTCAGTTAAGGTAATCAATACCTGGCAGGAAATGGTAACACATCGAAAAACATTAATCAAAGGTTAGATAAACAAAACAAGCTTTACTGGAATCGGTGCTCATCTAATATTATGAAAAGACTTGTAGATGTGGCACTTAGGGAAGTGGTTTAGTGGTGGACTTGGCAGTATGGGTCACCAGTTGGACTCAATCATCTTAAAGGTCTTTTCCAACCTGAACAATTCCATGATCCCAATCCATCTGAATCACTAATCCTAAAAAATTGTTCTATGACTCACTTCAGTACAACTACAGGAATCAATTAGCATAATGTCATCACAGCTCATCCTTCTCTTCTTTAGTTTACATTTCAGATTTTTAATTGCCTCCTGTGCAGTAGACGGCACACACAATCCTCTGTAGGCTGGAAGCATTGGTTTCTCAATGAGAAGTTGCACTCAAAGCTGCCTAATGGCCCTTGTCACTCTACCAGGTAATTAAAAGTCTTCCCACTTTGGAATTTAGCCAGTAGAAAAGCAGACAGAATGCTCTACTTGTGAAATGAGGAATAAAGGTCATACTTTGAAGGAGGAATAATAATATTTTGAATTACATAACGTCTTTTCTTTGGGGATTTTAAGTAAATTAATAGGCATTAATTAATAGAACCTTGTAAATTCCCTAGAAAATACTTTTGCTTCTCATTATAAAAGAAGACAAAAAATAATTCAATACCTCATTTCCATGGGATCATTCTTTCTGGGTGTCTCAGTACTGGTGAATTTAGTTGGATTACTGTGTTGGAGGAACAGTTGAGTATTTCTGGTCCTACTAAAACAAGTTTTTTTCATGCTCAGCATCTCTGAAAGTCAGACTTTGGGTAAGAGACAGAAAATTGAAAATTAACTTGGTGCCAGGCAAAACTTTGCTGCTAAAGAAGATAGAGTAACAGAGAAAGCTATTATACTGTAATAATGTTAAACATAATTGTAAACACTTCATTAATTTAGGGACAGTTAAAGTTATCTTTGTACTCAAGACACTTGAAGAAAACCATGTATTGATGTTTTTACTGGTCAGCTTATCAAGATACATGTTACAGTTATTCAGAGGAATTCTGTCAGAATTCTCTTTTCTGCAACATTTGGATGAGTCTCAGCTATTAACAGAAACCAGAGTCATGACTATAAAACAGCAAATGTGTTATAAGCACTCTACAGTGAAGCTTTAATATCTACTGCCATAGTTTTTTGGGGTTTTTTTATGTTTTTCAGTTATTCTTTGGGTAAAACATCTAACATTTTTCAAATGACCTATCTACTATATGAATGTATAAAATCCAAAAGATTTTAAAGACAGAAGTAATTTTGTCAACACAGTAGCAATCAGTATGTGCACCTCCTTTATAAACTTGGGGTTTTTGCAGAAGAATAAAATAAATGAAACTCAACACAGTTTAGCACAGATGTGATCTTTATCTCTACAATTCAGTAATTTTAATAAAAAAGGGGTTTTAAAGAGTGTTTTAAAACAGACTAGAAGCGTCCTGAATGGATAATTTTTGTTCAGGACATATACATTGTACGAGTCATAAGCCATTATCCCTAAAAAGGCCTTTTTTCCCCCCACTTTTTTTCTTCCTGCCTTGCAAGGAAAGCAGTGAAATAATGTCAAGGTTTTTTCTAATATAAAGCATTCGTTTGTTTTTCTACAAAAATTTATGAAAAACTTTCAAATTTTAATCAAAACCTTTGCAATTGAAGAAATTTTGGAAGATGTCCTGTCACATACATGTCTAAAAGCATACAAGCTTTTTGGTCAAAGAAGAGACAAACACCTTTTAAAGTGTGTGATTATTATTTCTAACAATAATTGCCTAGATTAATAAGGTTTTAGAAAATTAAATAGTTTCTATTTAATGTAGTAAGTTTAAATATAATGAATAGAGGTAAGACACATTTCACCATGGAAAATTAGCACTACTACTTAAAGAAATCATTTAGGCATCAATGCTTAATGACTTTCCACAACTAGCTCACAGATAACAAAAATCAAGTTAAACAGTTCTTCAAAAAAAAAATCTTTTTTTTTTTTTTTTTTTTTTTTTCATTTTAGCTTCTTAGAAATCAAGGTAGAAAAAAAAATCAATTCCCACAGTTTTTTTATATAATTTATTAAGGAAGTATTTCTGAAATTTGAGAAGAGTTCAGACTTCCGTTAAGAAAAAGAAACCTCTCAGAAAGAAATCTTTCACTAAATGTGAAAGAAAAATAGTAGGAATATTTAAGAAATTAGTTCTGAAAATAGCAGCTAGGAGGTATATACTGTATAGTCATTAACTGGACCACATATTGATATCTGAAGTTTTGAAAAGGAATGGAGGTTCCTTATAACTGGAAAAAAATTAACAGCTTGTTTCTGAAAGGCAGAAGTCATTTGTCCTCTTACTCTATTCTTTTGCTGATTTTATCCTGACTTGAGGCTTACCTGATTAAGTCAATAAAATTGCAGAAAAATAACCCAGGAAAAAAGGGCTTTTCTGTTTTAAGGAGTGCATGCTAGTTCCTTTGCCAATTTAGAAAATTTAATTAACTACTTTATGTTCCCATAAGCTTCAGAATTGGTTTCGGATGCAGGCTAGGAAAAAAAAACCAAACCTGCAACCCAGAATTTGGGGATGAGATCTATTGATGGAAGTAAGCTGTCCATTCAGTTATAATAGAAAATAGCACACTGAGAACACATTCTCTTTTTTCTCAGTAGTTTACGGAGAAAAGAAATACAAACATTTCCTAAACAGGTTCGGTCACTCACTCTTCCCCTCACGTTGTTTTTTATTCCTGTTTTAAACTTAACTCATCGAGGCAAAAGACCTGTGATAAACACTGTCAGATGCAACAGATTTGATAAGCATCAGGGGAAGTAGTCTTTCAGTACAAATTTCACTATTACCAGGAATTTATTGTGAACAGGCAACAAACGACTAACTATTAGTACTATGCTGATGCTATTATTTATTTGTTTCTGTTTTTTTAGGGTGTAATGAATTGTCTTTTGCATTAAAGAGGTTAACAGTTTTAAAACAGGAAATTGTTTCAATTGTGCATAACTGAATTCATGAGCCAGCCTACAGTGTAAAAAGTGAACAGAAGACTTCAATTCACACATTCAAGAATTTTTATGATACAATGGGCATGTCTCAGAACAACTCCCTTAAAGCTTACCTGGTTTTAATGTTTGTATACATGGGGCATTTTTGAGTGGTTGATTTTAGGTTGTTGTGTCCTTTTTTTTTAACTGATCTTATGCTTTTAATGAGAGCAAATGAGAATTAACTGCATTTATTCAGATGACAGAAATTATAATCTGTTTCATAGATCAGTGTTGGATTCACTACAGATTTGCCATACTAAGTTTGGGGCCACTTCCAAGCCAGATGATAAAATAACTAGCTCTGTTAGAGCTTACCACAAAGAAGTATATGCTAAAAGGGCAGGAATGTTGATGGTGATGCTAATTCTAAAAGTATTTATTCCTTTAGTGCCTTGGGCTTGGCATGCTTTTGCCAGCCTTGCTCAAGAGATGCTCTGTGCATGGAACAGACCTCTTCTTCCAGGACTTCATCCACACTCTCTCCAGCCATACTTGTCTAGGGCCTGGGCTTTCACACAGTCCATTTACTCTTGTAAATGGACTACAGATCCTTCCTCACTAATTAAGCATTCATATTTTGGTATGTAGAGCAGGGAATAGGTCTTTGGTTTAATTTCTGAAACTTAGTCTTTGCCATTTTTTCATAACCTCTTTGATGTTGGGCTTTGAAGATTCGAACCTCTGTATTTTCAAAGGCATGTCTGAATACATTTCTGTCTGCAAAGGCATCCACTCAAGGCTGCACGGGGAGTTTTTGCACCCAAAGTAATAAAGCTGCCTGTTACATATTTGAAGAAAGCAGATGGGAAATGAGAGAATAAAGGATCCTCCTACTCCTCATCGTTAAAGGCCCACCTTTCACTGCCAAGCTAACACATTCACACCATACTCATTGCAAGAGTGCATCTATGGTGTAGGTGTTTTCTAGCTGATACTGACCTAAGTGACCATTTACTATGCATTGTGTATATTTGCAGATGCACATTTATAACATGAAAGTTAAGTAGAATTTCTGCTGATTCTTAAATTCAGATGCTAGCGTAAAATTGAAGTACTTTTTTTGTAATTACTGATTTTGAGATCAGGCCTGAGACAGTTGTATTGACTCATTGTGAATTGTTGAAAAATGTAGGTTGTCTTCTGTGTGGGTTTTTTTATTGGATTTTATAAGACAGAAAATCCAACATTGCCATGTAGTGCAATTCAGTTAGTGTGAAAGTTATCTGTAAGTCAGTTTTTCAAAATGGTAGTTTGTTTTTACTTTCTGTGTGGACTTAAGTGACTTACAGCTCATTCATCTTTTGGTCTTATGCTAAATGGAAAGGTCATTGACAAGTGGGAAGGCTGTGAGAGCTTTAGCAATTTCATATGTTTCAACAAAGCTTGGTCAAACACAATCGTTGCAAGACAAATAGGGCACCATTAAAAGCTTGCATTTGCAAAGTGTATCTTTTTCAGTACTATCATAGTACTCTAATATGAATTTATGAAATTAGGCAGTGAAGATTTGTGATCTCTACTCAGTACTGCTTCAAACATGACACATAATAAATTCATATACATTCATGCTACTACTCACTTCTCAAACCACAGGAAATTATCTTTTCCCAAATGAGAAAAAAGTCCATAAAACTGTAAAAGAGAGAAGGTACAGTCATTATGTTTTCTGCTTATGTTATATTAAAGCAGCTGCTCTTTAATAGCATATTTCATATATTTTTAATCCTGCTTTCTGAAGGTATGCAATTTTCTGCAATCCTGAAATATACATATTCCTCTTCTTTGCTACTTCAAATCTACTAAACCCAGCAGTTAGCAGTTAACTTTTCTTCTTCATTGTGTTTCTTTTTCTTTTTTTTTTTTTTTTTTTTTTTTTGTTTGTCTGTTTTGTTTTGTTTTGTTTTTTCATTCCATAAAAGATCCATTCAGAACTTCATGCTGGGTGTGAGGTATGGTTTTTATAGCAAGGTTGGCCTCAATCTTGTACATATTCTGAGTCATATAACATTGCAATGAAGAACTGTTTGAAAAAAGTCCAGGTGTTGCTGAACAGAAGAATCACATATTTTCAAATATATAGGTATTGACAAAATTCAGATGTTCTTCAAAGGCTCATGTTTTTTAGGGATTGTGTCTTGTAAATCATTCTAATTTTGTGCAGTAAAGTGTTGTGGGGTTTTTTGTGGATTTTTAATGGGTTTTTTTTGTTGTTGTTGTTGTTGTTTTGTTGGGTTTTTTTGCTGTTGTTGTTGTTTTGTTGGGTTTTTTTGCTTACTATTTAATAATTTGGTATTTGCTTACTATTTGTTTCTTCTCTACCAGAAATTTGGTGGTTTTAAATCTAGCACTATGTAGCAGATCTGTACCACACGCCAGGCATTGCCCAGAAATCTTGTAATCTGTGTGGACTGCTAAGTACCTTAGGTTGTCTGCATGTGCACTCATGTACCTGGTCTGACTAGGATAGTTAATTTTCATCATAGTAGCCAGCATGGGAGTATGTTTTAGATTTGTGCTGAAAACACTATTGATAATACAGGGATGTTTTTGTTACTGCTGAGAAGTGCTTTCACAGCATCAAAGCCTTTTCTGCTTTTCACACAGTCCCAGTAGCAAACAGCCTGTTCATACACAAGAATCTGGGAGGGGGTACATCCAGAAAAGCTGATCCCAACTGACCAAACTTTCATACTATGTGGCATCATGCTCAGCATATGAAGGAGGAGGAAGTAGGGGGAATTTGGAGGTGGAACATTTGCCTTCCCAAGCCACCATTATGTGTGAGGAAACCCTGCTTTCCTCATGAGTTGCTGGCTTGCCATGTGCAATCTGCTCTGCAGGAAATACCCACTGTCTCAGTACAATATGACGATTCTAAATAAAAGGGGAAGTGAGCTCCTCCTCTTAAAGAGCCTGGGCACCAACTGGATAACTGTTTGTGCCCAGGGTGGGGGAGGGAGAGGGAGAGGGAGAGGGAGAGGGAGAGAGGGAGAGGGAGAGGGAGAGGGAGAGGGAGAGGGAGAGAGAGAGAGAGAGGGAGAGGGAGAGGGAGAGGGAGAGGGAGAGAGAGAGAGGGAGAGAGAGGGAGAGAGAGGGAGAGAGAGGGAGAGAGAGAGAGAATATGAGAGAGAATATGAGAGAGAATATGAGAGAATATGAGAGAGAGAGAGAGAGAATATGAGAGAGAATCAGTCACAGGAATTATCCCCAGCCAGGGACACACTGTTCTCCCAAGGCAACCTCATTGTCTGTATAAACCCAAAGCTTCTGTTAAAAATTACATAATCACATATGCCATACTTAGCTCCCTCTATGGCAACTTTTTAGGTCACTATATAGGGTTCGGATGACCATGGATTATGGTGATAATCATGCCACTCTTACCTGTCCTGCTGATACAGAACTACAGTTACTGCAGTCCAAAGGCTGCTTTCAGATGACGAACTTTGGGGTCCAACTGGAAACAGGAGCAATCCTGTGTCAAGTCAGGAATCTGTGTACACAGATTTTGCCCGCATGACCTTTGTTTCTCTATCCAGTATATGCTATAAGCCTGCACTGAAAGGCCTCCCCTGTCTTCAGTTATCATTCTTTCCTAAAAGGTAAGAAAGAGAAACTAACAGTGACAAGGAACAGGTCTCGAGATAAATGGTACTTGTTTGTAATTTGATTCCATATTGTACAAGTCTCAAGCTCTCAGTAATGTAATTACTGCACAGTAGGATGGACCCAGTATAATAAATAGTCTGGAAATAATCTCTGGTATTCTTATAGCTTTGTCAGAAAAAGGATTCAAGTTGCCATCTGTACACTTCCCCCCTCCCCTCTAATCTTTTATTTTTTTTCTGTGAGTCCCAGACCCAGTAATTTCAAACACATAATAAACAAAAAAAAAAAAATCATCAGGTAAGAAAAGAAAAAAAAAAAAAAAAACAAAAAAACCAACAAAAAAAAAACCCCCAAAAACCCAAAAAAACAAAAAAAAAACCCCAAAAACCCCAAAAAAACCCCACATCTATTTCCAAGCTTCAGGGGTGTTTTTTTGGTTTCTTTGTTTTTTTTTTTTAATTTTGGTACATGTCCTGGGTTGAAGTATATTCTATCACCATCTTCATGAACTGTTGAAACCAGGTGAGGCAGTGCTCCCTGCCTCCTCCACTCTGGCTTATCTTCTGTTAATGGGCCATCAGCACCTTTGCTACACAGCTCACAGATAACCCCCTCCTGGACTACCTCCTGTTAATGGGCCCATCAGGCCTTATCACATGACTCACCATCCCATTGTGGGATGCTCCGCCCAGAGGGAGAAACCAAGCATTCCAGCCTGGATATAAGCTGAGACTCTGAACATCAGAGGGGGCTTACCCACTGGATTCCCAGAGGACCCGAGCTACCAGACCTTTCTACAGGATCACTGCTTCAGGAAGACCACCTCATCTGGACTGCTTCCATCACTACGCTCAGGTTGTATTCTGACTCTGTCAGTGGTCTTTTGTATTATTGCATCTATTTTATTTTACTTTCTTTCCTTTTTTTTTCCCTATTAAATTGTATCTCTGACTTGGAGCCTCTCATTTGGTTTGCCTTCAAACTACTACAGTACAATACCACAGTGAGCCTGTTGCCATCCTCTAAAATATTGCTAATATTAAATGAGAGTATGAAAAGTAGCATGGGATAAAATTGACAAAATGAGCATCAATTTAGAGAAATTCAGCACAGGAAAGGGCTTTATAGTAAGTGGCATGACACTGACTTCCCTGGACCTTGAACTAAAACGGTGAATAAACTGAGAAAGGAATTTTTTACAGTCTAAATTATGTAGGAGTATCCACACATTAGGAAGCACATTGCTTCCCTGCACAGCACTGAGATGTCACAAATGAGTTTACAGTTCCAGTGGTCAGTTCCAAAGAGTCTTAGGCATCTTCTGGCACTGCTAACATTTGGGTCGGGATTTACAGTAGTTTTACTCAAATCCCTCCAGAGTTTCTTTTTTGCTTTTAACCCAAAGTTGAAGTAATTAAATTATCAGAGGGACTTTCAGTAGGATCCAGGTCACAGAGGGGAAACAAGAAGCAAAAGAGATGCAGATATTTTTTGCCCCCAAGATTAGTGGTAGAAAAGCATTTGCTGTTGCTCAAGCCCCCTCCTTTTTCCACAGCAGCCTGTCCTCCTGTCACCACAGGCAACCTGGTGCCCGATCTCCATGAATAGCCTGGCCTTTGTCTCTCTGTTGGTGTAATTTCTGCACGCAAGGTCTCAGCCCATCCCTTTGGCCACTCAGACTGACCTGCATCTGCTGGGAAGAAGGGAGGTCTTTTAAAGTAGGACCCAGTAATGTGGATCTGGGTCTGATGCAACTGGTGCAGTCACCAGTAATGTTATCTTCCAGGGGAAACTTGTTAAGTGAGGCTCCAACAGGGGTGGCTTTGAAATGAGTCAAGGAAGCCACCCTAACTGACTATCATGGAGCTCTTTAAGCAAAATGGCTGCCTGGTAGTCAGGATTTAGGCGCCACCTGTGGGATCACCAGCCTGCTGCCATTCTGTCCACTGTGCCTTGTAATCAAAGACCAAACGAGAACTTCTGCCTGACCTCCTCTGGCTCCTGAGCAGCACAGTTTCCAAAAACTCATGGAATGTTAAGCATTTTATATTTGAAAAAATTGATATGAAAACTATGGAAAAAGAGAGTTGAGAAGAAGAACTGGCATGTTCAAGAAAAAAAACCAAAAGAAAATACTGTCGGTATGGATGACAAGAAAAGATTAAATCATAAACATGAAGAATATATAAGAGAGCAAAATTTAATATTTCATTGTCTAATTACAGGCAGTGAATTTAACTGAGATATAAAATGTTGAACAAAGAATTTAATATATATTAAAAAAAAAAAGAGCAACAGCATCATATTTGTATCTACTTTGTGTGGGTATCTTCTGAAGGTACTTTTGTCCCTGGCTTAAAAGGTTTTTAAAAATCATGTGTGGGTTGAGATGGGCTGACCATTTGGCTTGGCATTTAGCATACTCCATTACAGCTGTGACGGATTGCTGTACCCTGCAGGTTGTCAGGGGAAAAGTGTGATGTTAGGGCTTTTTCCTTCCTATTTTAATAATCATGTTATTAAATCATTTCCCAGATTTTTGCCAATTAATTCCATGCTTTCCTATGTATCAGTGACTACATTCAGTTCTCCTTTTTATGTCTCTTATGTTTCAGTGCACATGCCAAGCATCACTGTGCTGATTCGGGAGATGAGCTATATGGTTTGCTCTTATTTAAAAATACTTTTACATAAATATTTAATATGAACAAAATGTGGACACATAAGCAAATTCTGGTCAAGATAATGAAAAAGAAATCCTTCAGGGCAGCAAAAAAGAAATACTTGCATAATGAAATACAGAAGGCAAAATGAGTGAAGAAGTAAACACAATACCTAAGGGTTGTAATAGTCTGCTAAATATGATTTCTTAAAATGAAAAAAGGGTGGTGAGAAAGACAAGCTAAAAGCACAGAGATAATGAAAGTTTGAGCTTCTCAAATAGGAAGAGTGTGCATTTAGCTCTTAGAAAAGAAATGTTTAAATAGCTGTTTTAATAGCAAATAAGATTCAACAATATCTTGTAAAAGTTTTCATCAGGTTAGGACAACTATAGCTTCTTTAGTGGCAACTGGCAGAAAAGTTTTCTTCCAACACACCCATAAAGGGCCAAGAACTCTAAATACGTAGTAAAAAACTGATAATAAAAAAATTACAGCTAGACTTGTCCTCCTGATATTTTGATGCCTAGCAATGGTAAAAAAAAAGAATGGTGGAATATATGAATGGAAATGGATACAATAACTGGGTCATCTCCAAGACAGAACTTTAACATTAAAGTGGAAGCCTTGCTGTGCAAGCATTCGCCTACATGAATATTTATACACCAATTTTCTATGGTCAATATCTATGAATTTAATAGTACTTATACTATTTAATGTGGACACAGCTGGAGGATTTTGCCATGAAATACCAATGCACAGCACATAGGCTTGGTGACTTCCCAACACAGACCTGTTGTTGGGGGTTAGGTTTGTTCCTTCTTTCTCTAAAGAATTTTTTCTCCATAAGTTACCAAGGAGACCAAGTGTTGGATACTTGAGAGTACTTAACCGAAACAAAGAGGTGGACAAAGGTGGAAGGGGGAGATAACGCAGGTGAAAGACAGAGCTTGAGGCAGCTGTGGGCTCTTCTTTTTCCAGCATTCAGGGAGAGAGAGAACGGCTGTTGCTGACTGGAAGAGTTTCACTGTGGCCAAAGGGATCCAGTCCTAAAAAATCCACTATCACCGGTTCAGCCTGAATCCTGAGTTTTCTCTGCCACCCATGGAAGCTGGGCCAGTTCTGCCTCGACTTCGGCTTCTTCGGCGCTGCTCCTCTTGCTACAGCGTGACCCTGCACCCCCTGCGCTGCCAAAACATCCTGCCCCTGCCTGCCGGGACACCCTGCCATCCCAGCTACCAGCCCAGGACTTTTCCACTGTTTCAGCTTGGTGCTCTGAGGATCCTGCAGGGACACCGAAACCAAACTGCCCTGGGTTTTGTGAAACAAAGCCCTCAAGGTTCTTGGTACTGTTTTCGTTTGTTATTAATGCTGTAGTTGTTTGGTGGGGTTTTTTGTGTTTATTTGCTTTGTAATACATACTAGTAAAGAACTGCTATTCCTATTTCCCAAATCTTTGCCAAAGAGCCTCTGATTGTAATTTATAATTGAAAAAGAAAAAAAGTGGGGGGGGGGGGGGGGAGTTACACTCTCCATCCCAAAGGAAACTGCAGTTGTTTTGTTGTGTTTTTTTTTTTATTACCTGGCAGATACCTGTCTTCCCAAACCAAGACAGATTTTGGCGCCCAAGTGTGGGGCTTGAGGGCACTGAGAAAAGAAAAGGGAAATGAAATAGCGGTTCTTAACTAACCTAGTACTTCCTTTTGTGTGCGTTGGATATAAAAACCTCATTAGGCTGCATCATGTGGTCTAACTTAGCCTGGTTTGGGTGGCATGTGGCTGTGGCTGTATTCCTTCCATTTGCAGGCCCTTATCTAAACATGGGCCCTATAACTAAGGCTACTGTGACTGTCATCCAGTTTATTTTATGGCTTAATCAGGTGAAGAACTCATGGATTTTTAATTTCCTCTGTAAAGCAAGCACATGGATTCAGGGCTCTCGTACACTAACTGTATGTTTTTGGAGTTACTTTAACAATGGTACCCATTGTGAGGAAATGACACCAGGGGAGTTTTTTTTCCAACCGTTTACCAACCTCTTTAGGTCTGCCCCACCAGTTTTTGAAGGGTTTAAATCCTCTCTGAATGCTAATGATATCATACAATGGCTGGTGCTGCTAATAGGCGTATTCTATTCAGCATTCAGAGATAAGGGAAGATTGACCTGGATAACCACCTTGATACCTACTCCACAGAATAGGGATGATACCCCAGAGCCTGACTCTGCCCCACAGCCTGCCTCAGAAAGGACCCACCCGGATTGGGTTGAGGTTCTGGTAAAAGAGATGCATGAGATGGGCCAGATGCTGAGGGAGTACATTTCCCCAGCTCACGAAAAACCCTCCCCCTGCCCCGAGAAGGCAAAGACTGATGGTGCAGCAGTGGAACCCACAGACGTTACAACTGTCCAGGTTCCAGCTGAACCACAAGGGCAGCCACAGCCAGCAGCAGTCGCCCTTGTGGAAACAAGGAAGTGTAAAGTGAAATCGTCAGATCCTAGTATTAAGGATAAAAAAGGAGGGCCCTCACAATCCACAGAAGAGCCACAGGTTGAGATCATCACTGAGTCCCTGACGTATGAAAGTCTACGTAATCTGCAAAAAGATATTGCACGACGAGGACGTGAGGCTTATACAGCCTGGCTACTTCGAGTCTGGGACCTTATGGGTACAGGCGTACAACTGGATAGTGCTGAAGCAAGGAATTTGGGACCCTTGACCCAGGACTCAGGTATAAATCAGGTATTTGTAAGAGAGCAAAGGCCCCTTTCCCTTTGGGAACGACTTCTAATGAGTGTGAGAGAGAGATTTGTCCACAGAGACAGAATGCAAGAGCACAACAATAGAATGCAATGGAAGACTGTTGAGGAAAGAATCCAACAGTTGAGAGAAGTGGCAGTATTGGAAGTACTTTTTGGGAGGACCGGACAGCATGATAATGACCCCGACAAGGTTAGATGCACAGGGCACATGTTGTGGAATCTGGCAACTCATGGACCATCCCAATACGCCACATTCATCGCAACAATTAATGCCAAGAACAACCGAGAGACAGTGGGTTCTGTTGCCAACAAGCTCAGAAATTATGAAAGTATGATCAGTGGCCCAATGCAGGCTCATGTCTCTGCGGTGGTGAAGGAACTCAAAGAGGAGATGAGGAAAATGAGAGAAGAGATGAGAAGGAACAGTTCCCATGTAGCGCCGGTGCGAGTCACAAGCCCCAGAATCAGAGCCCAACATCCCCCAGAGAAAGAGAGAGGGTACACCCCTCGAGCTGACCTGTGGTTTTATCTGAGAGACCATGGGGAGGACATAGAAGTGTGGCATGGGAAACCCACTTCTGTCCTGGCAGCACGGGTACGTGAGCTCAAGGAGAGAAACACTAACAGAGGGAGTTCCACTAGAATGAAGGTAGCCTCAGCCTCCCATGAGCAAGTTGCCAGGTATTACGGAGGTGGGAATGCTGTGTCGGATTCCCTCGAAGGAACCTCTACCATGTACATCCAAGAAGGAAATAATAACCAGTGCTAGAGGGGCCCTGCCTCTAGCCAGGAAGAGGCACAAGAAAATCGGGTTTTTTGGACTGTGTGGATTCGATGGCCTGGCACATCAGAGCCACAAAAATATGAAGCTTTGGTAGATACTGAGTCGCAGTGTACTCTAATGCCATCAGGACATGTGGGAGCAGAACCGATTTCCATTGCCGGGGTGACGGGGGGATCACAGAAATTGACTCTGGTTGAAGCTGAAGTGAGCCTGACCGAAAAAGAGTGACAGAAACTTCCGACTGTGACCGGCCCAGAGGGTCCGTGCATTCTGGGCATAGACTTCCTCAGGAATGGCTATTATAAAGACCCTAAAGGACTCAGATGAGCTTTTGGAATAGCTGCCGTGGAGACAAAGAACATTAAGCAATTGAACACCTTGCCAGGACTATCAGAGAACCCATCTGCAGTAAGACTCCTGAAAGTAAAAAAACAACAAGTTCCTGTTGCCACCTCAACGGTGCACCGTTGGCAGTATCGGACAAATCGAGATGCCGTGATCCCCATCCACAAGATGATCCGTGAGCTGGAGAGCCAAAGGGTGGTCAGCAAAACCCACTCACCCTTCAACAGCCCCATCTGGCCTGTGCGCAAGTCTGACGGAGAATGGAGACTGACTGTGGACTATCGTGCATTGAATGAAGTGACTCCACCGCTGAGCGCTGCTGTGCCGGACATGCTGGAACTTCAGTACGAGCTAGAGTCCAAGGCAGCGAGGTAGTATGCCACTATTGACATTGCCAATGCATTTTTCTCCATTCCTCTGGCTGCAGAATGCAGGCCTCAGTTTGCTTTCACCTGGAGGGGCATGCAGTACACCTGGAACCAACTGCCCCAGAGGTGGAAACACAGCCCCACCATCTGCCATGGGCTGATCCAGGCTGCACTGGAGAAGGGTGAGGCTCTGGAACATCTACAGTACATCGATGATATCATTGTGTAGAGAAAGACTGCAGCTGAAGTGTTCGAGAAAGGAAAGAGGATCATCCAGATTCTGCTGAAAGCCAAGTTTGCCATCAAGAAAAGCAAAGTCAAGGGACCTGCCAGAGAGATCCAGTTCCTGGAAGTAAAGTGGCAAGATAAACGGCAGCAGATCCCCACTGAGGTCCTTGATAAGATCACAGCAATGTCTGCACTGACCAGCAAAAAAGAAACACAAGCTTTCCTAAAAGTCATAGGTTTTTGGAGGATGCACATTCCTGAGTACAGACAAATTGTGAGCCCTGTCTACCTAATTACCCGCAAGAAGAACAATTTCCACTGGGGCCCTGAACAGCAATACACCTTTGCCCAGCTCAAGAAAAGAGATTATTCATGCAGTAGCTCTTGGCCCAGTCAGGACGAGACCAGATATGAAGAATGTGTTTTACTCCGCAGCCGAGAACAGCGGTTTGTCCTGGAGCCTTTGGCAGAAGGTGCCTGGAAAGACCCGAGGCCGACCACTGAAATTCTGGAGTCCAAGTTACAGAAAATCTGAAGCCAACTACACTCCCACAGAGAAGGAGAGCTTGGCCGCCTATGAAGCAGTTCAAGCCGCCTCAGAAGTGATTGGCACAGAAGCACAACTCCTCTTGGCACCCCGACTACCAGTGCTGGGGTGGATGTTTAAAGGAAAGGCTCCCTCCACCCACCATGCCACCGATGCCACATGGAGCAAATGGACTGCCCTCATCACACAGCGTGCCCGTATTGGAAACCCAAATCACCTTGGGATTTTAAAGATAATTACAAACTGGCCAGAAGGAGAAAACTTTGGTCTCATGAATGAAGAAGAGAAAGAACAAGTGACACGGGCTGAAGAAGCTCCTCCGTACAACCAACTGTCAG
This sequence comes from Chamaea fasciata, assembly GCF_029207755.1. Taxonomy (NCBI): domain Eukaryota; kingdom Metazoa; phylum Chordata; class Aves; order Passeriformes; family Sylviidae; genus Chamaea; species Chamaea fasciata. Next base: position 78,453,714 of record NW_027094086.1, read on the forward strand.
CAGAAGAAACACACTACGCTCTTTTCACTGACGGTTCCTGTCGCATCGTGGGAATGAACCGTAAGTGGAAAGCAGCCGTATAGAGCCCCACATGACAGGTTACAGAAGCCACTGAAAAAGAAGGGAGATCAAGTCAACTTGCTAAACTCAAAGCTGTTCAATTAGCCCTTGACATTGCTGAAAGAGAAAAGTGGCCAAAGCTCTACCTCTACACTGATTCATAGATGGTAGCCAATGCTCTGTGGGGCTGACTAGAAAAGTAGGAAAAGGCCAGCTGGCAGCGTAAGAGAAAACCAATCTGGGCTGCTGATGAATGGAAGGACGTTGCCACTCGTGTAGAGAAGCTGTCTGTGAAAGTCCGCCATGTAGATGCCCATGTTCCCAAGAGTCGGGCTAATAAGGAACACCAAAACAACAAGCAGGTAGATCAGGCTGCCAAAATAAAAGTGTCAAAGATAGATTTAGATTGGCAACACAAGGGAGAATTGTTCCTAGCTCGATGGGCCCATGATGCCTCAGGTCATTAGGGCAGAGATGCCACCTATAAGTAGGCCCAAGACCGAGTAGTGAATTTAACCATAGACAGTATTTCTCAGGTTATCCATGACTGTGAGACATGTGCTGCAATCAAGCAAGCCAAGCGGGTGAAGCCCTTATGGTATGGTAGGCGGTAGTCCAAATATAAATATGAAGAAGCCTGTCAGATTGACTACATCACCCTTCCCCAAACCCACCAGGGCAAGCGCTATGTGCTAACCATAGTAGAAGCCACCACTGGATAGTTAGAGACCTACCCTGTGCTTCATGCTACTGCCCGGAACACCATCCTAGGCCTAAAAAAACAAGTCCTGTGGAGAACATGGCATTAAATAAGTGTACCATATTCCTTATCATGCACCAGTGGCCGAAAAAGTTAAACAGTGCAATGGCCTGCTTAAAACTACCTTGAAAGCACTGGCAAGAACCTGCAAGAATTAGAATATTATTTTAGCAAAAGCCACCTGGTTGGTGAACACTCGAAGTTCCACCAACCAAGCAAGTCCTGCCCAATCTAAGCCCTTGCAAACGACAGAGAAAGACAAGGTTCCAGTAGTACACATGAGAAGTATGCTGGGAAAAACTGTTTAGATTAATCCTGCTTCCAGCAAAGACAATCCGATCCGTGGAATTGTTTTGCTCAGAGACCAGGTTGCACCTCGTGGGTGATGCAAAAAAATGAAAAAACCCGATGCATACCTCAAGGAGACCTTGTTTTGAGGTGAACTACCCGTGACAATGTGGTTGTATCCATATTTGCATGTATATATATATATATATATATATATATATATATATATATTTAACAGTTAAAACTCGATGTAATATGTTAGTATGGGAAAAAAATTCAGAGTGGATAATGTTGGGGGTTAAGTTTGTTTCTTCTTTCTCTAAAGAATTTTTTCCCCATAAGTTACCAAAGAGACCAAGTGTTAAATACTTAAAAGTACTTAACCAAAACAAAGAAGTAGACAAAAGTAAAAGAAAAAAATAATGCAAGTAAAAAACAAAGCTTAAAGCAGCTGTGAGCTCTTCTTTTTCCGGCGTTCGGAGAAAAAAAAAAACGGCTGTTGCTGGCTAAAAGAGTTTCACTGTGACCAAAAAAATCCAGTCCTAAAAAATCTACTATCACCAGTTTGGCCTGAATCCTGAGTTTTCTCTGCCACCCGCAGGAGCTAGGCTGGTTCTGCCTCGCCTTCAGCTTCTTCGGCGCTGCTCCTCTTGCTACAGTGTGACCCTGCACCCCCTGCGCTGCCAAAACATCCTGCCCCTGCCTGCCGGGACACCCTGCCATCCCAGCTACCAGCCCGGGATTTTTCCACTGTTTCAGCTTAGTGCTCTGAAGATCCTACAAAGACACCGAAACCAAACTGCCCTGGGTTTTGTGAAACAAAGCCCTCAAGGTTCTTGGTACTGTTTTCGTTTCTTATTAATGCTGTAGTTGTTTAGTAAGTTTTTTTGTGTTTGTTTGCTTTGTAATACATACTAGTAAAGAACTGCTATTCCTATTCCCCAAATCTTTGCCTAAGAGCCTCTGATTATAATTTATAATTAAAAAAAAAAGTTTACACTCTCCATTCAAAAAAAACCTGCAGGGTTTTTTTTTTTTTTTTTTTTTTTTTTTTTTTTTTTTTTTTATTACCTAGCAGATACCTGTCTTCCCAAACCAAAATACCTGTGTTCAAATAGTGTTGAGCACAAAGAGCAACAGGGAATAGGGCAACTCAGACTGGTGACCTGTCACTAGTGGGGTTCTGCAGGACTTCAGCCTCAGTCCTGTGCTCTTCAACATCCTCATAAATTACTTGGAAACAAGTCTGGAAGGGATACCAAGGAAGTTAGCAGATGATATAAAACTGGGAGGTGCTTTTGACTCCCTCCAAAACAGGGAGGCCCTGCAGAGACCTCAACAAATCAGAGTGCTGGCCAATCAATCACCAACCATGTGAAATTCAAAGGGAGAAAGTGCTGGATTTTGCACCTGAGATGGGACAACCCTGGAGGTACAGACAGACTGGGAAAAGAAGTGCTAAAAACAGCACTGTGGAAAGGGACCTGGGGGTCTTGGTCAATGACAAGTTGAATCTGAGCCAGCAGTGCCCTGGCAGCCATGAGAGCCAAGCCTGTCCTGGGGGGCATCAGGCACAGCATGGCCAGCTGGGCAAGGGAGGGGATTGTCCTGCTCTGCTCTGCACTGGGGTGGCCTCACCTTGAGTTCTGGAGGCAGTTTTGGGCACCACGATACAAAAAAGTCATTAATTAAGCACCACAGTTAGTATGAATACTACATAAATGCATTTTCTAAATCCTTTGCTCATATTTTTCTTTTAAGCATCACAGTTAGAATTTTAAGCATCCATAAATCAAGAAATTTGAGAATGTCCAAAGACTCTTCTGAAAAATATTTGGGGATTTTTTTCTTAATAATGAATAATAATGTATTAGAAGTTTACATTATCTTTTTATCATCAGACTTAGCCATAATGTTACATAAAATTGCATATTTTCTACTTCGAGGGATTCACTAATCTGTGTTTCCTGAAAGTCCTTTAGTTGCAGTTTAATTACTTTTTTCTAAGACTGTTTTCTTTTCTTTAACCAGAGACATTTTTGCTTCCCATATGGCTCATAGGATATAACCTAACTTAAACTTTTATAGCCTTTTAATTTCCCTCTACTGGGTAAACAGAAAACATTTACTTTAGAAAACAATAGTAAATTAAGTGATTATAAGAATTTTCTTGTGGTTTTATGACAAGATGTCTTTGGTCATCTCTTCATTTTTTCCTCAAACAAGATAAAATAAATATAAAGGTCAAATTAACAAGGCATTCAAACATAACTTTTGAGCTTCAGTTGTCTTTTGCAACTGTCTTTTGAGCCAAAATAAGCTCTTACCATCTACTACAGATCAATTAGTTATGATATATAAACCAAGTGATTTCACTGGGGTCTTCATGTCCTGTTTATTTCAATGTGCTAAACTAAGGCAAATGACATCCATTCAGTATTAGTTCAACATGGCATGTTCTAAATAGACTTAGAACAAATGACTGAATAGGTTTAGCAAATAAAACCACTACTAAAACCCTAGGATAAATTGCACAGACCTTCCTTCTGCCAGGCTTGCTCATTTGTTAAAACTAGAGGGAGGAAAAAGATGGGGTTTGCTAATGAAACAAGACTTCTTTTTGTCAAAGTTTCAAGGACACATTGTCAACCCTTTTCCTGCAGACTCTAACTAAGAAAAACCTTGAATGAGATTATTTTCATAAAACAACAAAAAACATTGTACAGCCCTCTTCATTAGCTATGCCTTAATGCTTACTAAAGGCTAGTGTTTTGAAACCTTTTACTTTTTTGTCATATCCTCAAATCATGAGGAGAATTCAACACCAAGGATACATCTACTTCAACAACCATCATGTTCAAAACAGCTCAAGTTTATAAAGAAAAATAGTTGACTGAGGAACAATATCCACACTGTATGGAGGGCAGAGGATGTGTAAAATTGACCCTGGTGAGTCCCTATGGCCTGAATGTTCATTTGTGGATGCAGTGTACCAGGTGCGCTCCCAATGCATATCTGTGGTCTATCATCATTCAAGATAAATACGTCTCATGAATTCCAAGATCACTCAATTTTAAAATCAAAATCATATGAGAGTGAATCAGGAGAGCCACAGCAGAAGATGTTTCCTGATCCAAATCATAATGCTAATGCAGATGCACTCAGAGTGGAAGGAATAAAAGCACTATATCTTTCAGATAAAAGCAAGATGAGTAGGAGTGTTTTCCAGCATTTTTCTGGTGAGGGATGTCTCTACTTACTGGAAGGATCACCTTTAACGTAAAACATTTATGTTCATCTTCTCACTGTCATAAAGCCAGAATCAAAGATGCCTGTAAATGAAATGCTCCATATACCACTCCTCTGCAAAGTGGTGAGTTTTAATGAATTAAATGTAGCAGCTATTTTTGACATAGGGATATATCTGCTTCTTAGCAGGGTGTCTTCTTTGGCTGCTCAAAGCATCACTTTGCTTATCCTGTCCTAATGCATCAAAAGGCGCCACAGATGCATTGCAACAAATCCTTCCATTATATATGATCACAGTTTAAATTTCACAAAGTAATACATTTTTTATGTAATTATCTCCTCTATTTATCCTAGCATTGTAGACCTTTTCTTCATCTCAGTTTTGATGACACTGTATTTCATCTAACTCTTGAATAAAATTTATGCCAATATATACTTTCTCTCAGCCTTATAACGTTTTGAGACTCCTATATGCCATTAAGCCTTATACTAAATGGGATGTCTCAGCTTTATTTAGATCTCTGTCTCCCTGAATTTTCTTTAATAGCTGTATTATACTTTTATTCCACCAAGGAACAAGAAATTTTATTGCCTTTCAAACAAATGGATTAAAAATATTTTGATTAGCTTCTCTCATAGTTGCATTCACCTCATTAGTATTGTCAGTATCATCATTTGGGTATATCTTTTTCAGTAGCCTGTGAACCTTCAAATTCAGTCCTAGGTGAAAATGTATAAAATTTTATTTTAGTGAACAAATTGAGTTTTTCTTTTCAAACTCTCTTTTGAAGAACTTTTCTTGTGAAGGGAAGGGGAAATCCAGCAGAAATGCTTACAAATATTTGATTAATAGTTCTGCCCATCAGTCTGGCTTTCAAGTATTTTGTCTTTGCTTTTAAAAGAAGAATGAAGTATGACATAAGGCAATGAAATATCATGCTATTAAATTTCTGCTTATATTCAGAGTCTTTTTACACTTTTGCTCTAAGTGTAAGACCTACAGCCCAAAGGATATCAAAACATGCTCTGCTACTCAAAATTGCCTGCCAGAAAATTGCTGCAAAATTCTGGATGCTAGCCATACCCTTTCGTGCACAAAGTCAGCCCCGAAAAAACATGTACAGATGGATGGAAATAAGGGTACTCTAAACCCTTTGTCTATACAACCCAGATCATCAATAGTCACAATCTGGTGAAAGGATGTTACCTCCTTATATTACTGTCAATGCAGTCTTTGCTAGCCCATTATTTGACACAATCTAATTAGAAATTGTGCAGCAATAGTAACAAAAGAAGGAAAGTAATAGAAGGAGTCTGGACACTTTTTCTTGATGTAGCTGGATTCAATAAAGAAGAATTTCCTATGCTGGCTTCACAGCAGTTACATGTGTGTTAATTAAGACCAAACAGTTTGAAGGAAAGAGCTGATATTGCTCTATGTGATCAGAAAGATTCCTTTCCAAAATCAAAATTTTGCTTAAAAAAAAAAAAAATAACCTCTCCATGTTTCAAAACAGTTTGATGATTAGCAAAGCAGAACTTCGTATTTTTATTGTTTGTGAAAGAGTTTTTCTCTTCACATTCTAATGTGCATTAATGAGGGAAAAAATGCAAGAGACACAAACTTTGAAGAATAGATTACACTGAATATTGGTTTTCACTATATATACACTCTCAAATTATTACATAATTCATAAGCAAAATTATATCTAAAGAAATAATGAACATAAAATGTTTCCTCTAAATAATTACAATCTCAACAATGCCCAACAAACCATTAAACAACAATAGGCCTTGTTTTCAATCTTTAGAATTAACACATCTCATTTATTGCTATCAAGATTAAAGTTATGACTTTAATTGTAGTTCTCAAATTGAGAAAGCATCCATGAAAGCATGTGGCACACACTCAGGAAGAAGACATTAAAATTTTTAGCAAACTCAGAGTAAAATTAAGAAGTTAAGGTGAGTGATGTAGTTTTTCATTCTCTTTACCAAAGTTCTACAGCAGATTTTCTCAGAAAAGCTCGTGCAACCATCCTTGCCCCACATGAGAGTCAGGCTGTGTGCCAGTGAAAATATTGCATCAATGATCCCATTAATATGGGCACAGTGACATACAGTGTGTAGATACACACTGACATCACTTTATGTGTGCAGAGAAGTTACCAACACAATTATTTTAGATCAGAAACATAAAGGCACAGAAAGGGTTATTTATTCATCCAGGCTCAGGGTAGGTATCTGTGGAAGAGGGTTTTTCTGACTGTGAGACCATCCTCTCTCTCTGATGTCCAGCAGAAGAGCAGTGTGTTGCTCAACACCTGAACATTAGCATAGTATTCCCCAGGGCTTTTTTGAACTTGAGAAATACTTATCACATATGTGTGTCTTCTTCATGATTTTCATCAAGAAGGAACAATTTAACATGATTAAATTGCAAATATTTAAAAAAAACTCCAAAATGTTACAGCTATATTCAATTTTAAGCTAATTTTACGCTAAGTGCATCTCTACTCTCTCCTCAGACTTCTTGTGTCTGTTACAATAAAAGTTTACTTTATAAAGGGACAGAAAATATTGAGGTAGATGCAAAAATCATGTTATTAAAATTGTGTTTTTCTTTTCTTCTCAGTGAAATATTCCCTATATAAAATAGAAAACTGTGTCAATAAGAACTGTAAAGAAACAATCGTTTTCTAAAGCCATCATTTAAAATGATCATTAAGCCATATTTTCAATGTCCTATAAATAATACAGAAATAAGTTTGTTAATAATTTACACAGAGACTTGACAGTTTCCCCCAAGCAAACCAGTCATTATTGCTACCAAAACAATGTAACCCAGGACAAGCAGTATTGTTTTTGCTGTGTTTAGGGAGAAAGGAGTGGGTGATGTTCATCCCAATTATACTGACAAGAACAGAGGAAAACCAAAGGCTGTTTTTCAGTTTTCCTTCTTTCCATTTTATAACGGCGTTATAAAAAGTTGGTCTGTGACCAAAACCCGATTGTTCTACTGTATTTTCATTATACACCTGTATTAATGTGACTGCATCATCACTCAAAAACCAGTTATATGTTTTACAGATTTATATTAATTTCCAGTTTCTGTCGCACATATTTATTTAAAAACAGAACAAAATACAGAAAGCAATTTAAAAATAACTGTGTACTCTTACCTAAACAGATAACATGATCCATCAGTGCTGGTAGATTGAGCACTGGGAGGCCTCTTTTGCTTTTTCAACTTTGTCCTCACCTCTCACTCACTGGCCCAATTCAGGAATATAACTCCTTGTGTAAGCTTCATTCTTAAGGTCACATAATGATCACATCACTTATAAAGAACAGAGACTAAATACTGAAATGTCAGTTTAAACAATCTGCTCCTTAACCAAATCAAATGTATCAAGAGAAATTTGTCAAAACCAAATATATTACCATTGTCCTTTAAGCAACTCTTCATCCTTTCTTCCTTTCTGTTTCTCCTGCAAATGGTATTAGGTATCATATACTAAAGGTTTTTCTGTGTTTATTTTAGCTTTATGTTTAATACAGGTGCACAGAGAAACTCTGTACAAAAAAAGTAGTCAATAAAGGAAAACACTTCTTTTTGATGCATATGCAGACTCTCCTAGGAGATCATTATGGATCATCAACAAAATTTTGTGGTTTTGAGAACTGGTACAGCAATAACTCAAATGTGAAACTGTAATAAATAAGAAAATAAGAATGAAGAAAACCCTGAGATACAATATATCAAGAAATCCCCTCTACTCAGCCCAAGAGAGGTCACATCTGGAGTCCATTTCTGAGCTCCTCAGTATGAGAGAGAAATGGAGCTCATGGAGCAGGTCCAGTGGAGGGCAATGAGGATGATGAGGGGACTAGAGCATTTCTCTTGTAAGAAAAACCTGAGGGAGCTGTGCCTGTTCAGCCTTGAAAAGAGGACTGAGAAAGGACCTCACCAGTGTGTATTAATGTCTTAAGCTGGGGGTGCCAAAAGGATTGACCCAGGCTCTTCTTGGTGGCACCGGTCTCTAGGACATGAGGAAGTGGACATTAACTGATGCATAGGAAGTTCCACTTGATTATGAGGAAGAACTTCTTTATTGTGTGGGGGACCAAGCACTAGAGAAGATTGCCCAGAGAGGTTGTGGAGTCTCCCCCACTGGAGATGTCCAAGAATCATCTGGACTCAAACCTGTGCCATGTGCTCTAGGATGACTCTGCTTGAGCAGGTAGGTTGGACCAGATGGCCCAGTGTTGTCCCTTCCAACCTGATTGTTTCTGTGATTTATGTAATTTATGATCCTTTCTTACAAAGGATGAAGGTTTGACAAACATGCTCTCAACAGGTAAAGATAAGAAAGAAATTAAGGTATTCGCTTACATCCCATGTATGCAATTTTAATAAAGAAATAGCATAAATATGTATGCATAACTCAAAACTCCTGAGTATTCCTAAATCCAGAAGCTATAATTAATTTTAAATATTAATTTGTCATTCACTGTGTCTTAATTTGAATTTTACTACTCAGAAGTGGGTCTTGCTAGTGTGGAGGTCTGCTGGTACAGCCCCGTAATGAGGGGTCCAGGTTTTGATTCTGGGATCTGTTTATTCGTTTGTAGCTGTGTATGGATCAAGGGATGAAGAAACAAGTGTAAACAGAGGACACTTGCAGCTAGGTAAACACCAATATCTATAAAATAATCTAATTTTAACTCTGTGTGATCCCCACTTTGATTGCTTTCTGGAATGATTCTTGTGAAGGAAGTTTACTGGCAGAAATATCACAAAATATTTTTGTAAGACAAATGTCAAAGTCAAGCCAAGTGTCTCTGCCAGGAAGATAATCCCTGGATTTACGTTTAACCAGTATAAAAGAAATGCCTATTATGATGAGATTTCTAATCTAAGTCACTCATACTTCACAATATGATCATTAAACATAAAATTTGCAAGCAATCCAGAAAACTGCAATGAAGTTTTCAAACAACACAAGCATTTATTTTATGTATTTTTTTCTCCTCCCTTTTTTTTTTATCCCATCCATGGGGTGGGATTCATAAAAGTCGAGAGAAACACAGTCTCTTTCATTTAAAGCTTAATTTCACAATTAACAAAACTAAGAAGCATGTTTTAGTGTGCTTACATAATAGATTTAACATCTTTTCATATAGATCAACCAGGTATTTTGCTATTTAATCTATTTATGCCTCTCAAGCAAAAAAAAAAAAAAAAAAAAAAAAAAAAAAAAAGCCTACACCTTCAAATCATTAGCCACCAAATATACCATGAAATATTTTTTTTTTATCAGTGTAAGAGAAATATTTGAATGCACAGATGATGAAGATCAGATAACAAATCAGCAGACAAATCCTATAATGACATTTGGTAAAGTAAAGCTAGCATCAAAAGTTATTATAAAGGATCTGAGCCTTTCTGAAGAAATACTTGTTGCTAAGAAGCAGGTTATACCATGGAGTCTGAGCAGACATGGGAAAAATGGTGAGGGTTAGGAAAGCCAGTTGACTACAGAAGAATTTTGGAAGGCGAAAAAAGGGCATCAGCTAAGTACATTTGAAAAATATTGCATTCTTGTTTCGATGTTGTTTTAAGCACTCAGTCTAAAGATGAAGCTGTGTTCATATATAGAATACAGAAGAGATAAATATTAACAATAAAAGGAAGACCAATTCCTAAATGTTGATTTTTTTTTTTTTTTTTTTTTACAGTGCAAAAGGAACAGAAAGGGAAATACTCATTTCAGAACATGGATGGCCCTTGGGAAATTCTGTCTTGAATTAAAAACTTGCTGATAAAGGATACTCAATAAAAGCTAGTGAGAACTGTAATAAATCACAAGGATCAGAATATGATTGGCAGAAACTCCCAAAGGATGAAACACCTGAAATACTGACTTCATACGAAATTCCTCTCCAAACTGCCAAATGCTATCCTACCCTAAGACAGATGATGGGTTGTCAATTACTAGAAAATACTCTAGGGAGCTTTATGAGATGCCAACCCATCAAGACAAAAGTCTGTCTAAGCACATCAGTAAAAGTAGTCTGGAAACATTAGAATCACTGAAATAATATTTGCTGACTACTGGATTCAAGGTAGAAAGTATGTTACCCAAATACGACCAATTTGCAAAAGGATCTCAAATTACGGAAAATTATGTAATAAAATGGCAAATCATTTCAACATAGATGGATGTGAAATGTCATACCTCCAAAATAATAATCCTAATTTTATGTAACAGAAGATTGGCTCTCAGCTGGAGAGCACCACTCATTAAAAAAAGCTTGGGTAGAAGATGAACAAATGTCAGAAATCAACCTGGAAGGAAGAGAGGACAAAAGAGAAAACAGTGGTCTCTTTCATAGAATGAAGAATGAAGAATGAATCATAGAATGGTTTTGATTGGAAAGGACCTTGAAGATCATCTAATTTCCACCCCCCTGCTGTAGGCAGGAACACCTTTTACTTGACGAGGTTCTCAGATCCCCATCCAACCTGGACTTGGACATAGTTGTGTATCATTTTCATCGTGAACAGCTCTTGCAGTTTTGGTGCTTTCCTCTTAGAAAGAGTATACTAAAACTGCGACATTCTTTAAGAAAGTAATAATGATAGCCACAGGGATGAAACAGCTGATGTTTGTGCAATGGATACACTAGACTGCCGCCATGTAGAGAAATAAAGGATAGTTCAGGTAGGAAGAGATAGCAGTCTAGACAGTTGTGATAATTGTAGGTGACTTTATCTTCTACACCTAATAACAATCCCAGAGGTCATTAAATGAATCCAAAAAACATTCAAAACACACTGAAAGATGTGATTCTTCACAGGCAATCTAGTAAAGCCATGAAACTCCCTACCATGTGATATTCTGAACTCTGAAAGCTGCATAAGTGATTAGATGAAACCGTATAATAAATTGAAAACAAAAATAAAAATTCAAGGAGTATTTACATACAGGTAGCAGTTCTGGTTCAAGAAGTTACTAAGATAAAAAAACCTGAATTTATAGAAGAGTGTTATTATATAATTATTTGTCGTGGTACTTTTTCCTAAGTATATATTTCACTCTTGAAAATAGAATTGAGGGTTTCTGTGCATCTGGTCTGAACTGATATGATTGATCTTATGTGCTTATGACCCAGTAATGGTATATGTAACCACCCTTTCACACTTATTTATTACAGAAAGTACTACATAGAATATCACAGTCTGTAATAAACGCTATTCTTTCTCTTTAACCTCTAGTTCATTCAGTAAGCTGGACGGATGTCTGAAATTTTAAAAAGACAAAGTATATGATCATGTAGCTTATCCCATAATTTGCCCTAATTCGGCATCTTTTGAGTAGGCTTGGTATTATTCTCTTCAGAGTGGAAGATTAGTCTGCAGGAAAAAGGCCTATTATTTGGAAGGCAGCTGGGGTCTGGTAGATGTCAAACTACTTTACTGTGGTGCCAAATCTGAGACCATGAGCACCTGTCTTCAGCTCATTAGTTTGCTAATTGTGCCAGATAATTAATTATAAGAGTTGATGCTGTTCATAAACAGTTTGTTGACAGCATATGAGAAGAGTGGGACTACTTGCACTCATCTGTTTAGGTGTACAACCTTGGTATATTACAATGCTGTAAAATAATGCTGTTGTTTAACCCAATCTGACAACTATGCCCCACAGCCACTCACTCACTTCTCCCAGGTGGGATGGAGAAGAGTATTGGGGAGGTAAAAGTAAGAAAACTCGTGTTGAAATAGAGAGAGCTTAACAGTGAAATCAAAAGCTACATGCACAAGTAAAATAAACAAGGAGTTAATTCATTGCTTCCCATGGGCAGGCAGGCAGGCGCTCAGTGATCCCAGGACAGCAGGGCCCCATCATGCGTAACAGTGTCTTGAAAAGACAAATGCCATCTCCCCAAACATGTTCTCCCCTTCCTTAGTGTTCCCCCAGTTTTGTAGCTTAAGCATGATGTCATAAGGTTCATTCATTCATAAAGTTGGGCTCAGCTGTTCCAGCTTTGCCCCCTCACAACTTTTACCCCAGCAGAAAAGGCCTTGACTCTGTCTAAACACTCCTCAGCAGTGACAAAACCATCTCTCTCAGCAGTGACAAAACCATTACCAGCACCCTGCGCAAATCCAAAACACAGCACCATGCCAGCCAGCTACTACAAGAAAAGACACTTCTACCCCAGCCAAAACCAGCACAGGTAAAAACAAGTTGTAGTAAGAAAATGTTCAAGACTGTTTTATTTTAAACACTGGAATAAAACCACTAACTTCTTGGCAAAAGTGTTAATGGGCTTTAATAAGAATAGAAGAATAGAAGTGACAGAATTTTCTGTGCTCTGGAAAAAAGGAAAAAAAAAAAAAAAAAAAACCAAAAAACCAGTATTTAAAATGTTTCTAAAGTAACGGAGGAAGCATTTATCAACTTTAGTCCTTTGACGTCACTGGGATGTGCCAATGAAAAACTGGAGTAACACTAATGGTAAACCGGGTGTTGGGGGTTAGGTTTGTTCCTTCTTTCTCTAAAGAATTTTTTCCCCACAAGTTACCAAGGAGACCAAGTGTTGGATACTTGAGAGTACTTAACCGAAACAAAGAGGTGGACAAAGGTGGAAGGGGGAGATAACGCAGGTAAAAGACAAAGCTTGAGGCAGCTGCGTGCTTTTCTTTTTCTGGCGTTCGGGGAGAAAGGGAACGGCTGTTGCTGGCTGGAAGAGTTTCACTGTGGCCAAAGGGATCCAGTCCTGGGAAATCTACTATCACCAGTTTGGCCTGAATCCTGAGTTTTCTCTGCCACCCACGGGAGCTGGTCCAGGCCCTGCCTCGCCTTCGGCTTCTTTGGCGCTGCTCCTCTTGCTGCAGTGTGACCCTGCACCTCCTGCGCTGCCGGGGCATCCTGCCCCTGCCTGCCGGGACACCCTGCCATCCCAGCTACCAGCCCGGGACTTTTCCACTGTTCCAGCTTGGTGCTCTGAGGATCCTGCAGGGACACCGAAACCAAACTGCCCTGGGTTTTGTGAAACAAAACCCTCAAGGTTCTTGGTACTGTTGTCGTTTGTCATTAACGCTGTAGTTGTTTGGTGGGGGGGGGGGGGGGAGTTTTTTGTGTTTGTTTGCTTTGTATTACATACTAGTAAAGAACTGCTCTTCCTATTTCCCAAATCTTTGCCAAAGAGCCTCTGATTGTAATTTTACCTGGCAGATACCTGTCTTCCCAAACCAAGACACCGGGTTTTTAATTTTTATATCAATAGCATTACCTCAATCAGAGGGTTTTTATGCTGCCATTTCTTCCCATTATTCACCTCAAAGATTCAGAGGGTTCTGATCCACATACATTCTAGTAGCCCACATGTAATTATTTATTTTTGTAAGGCCATCAGTTAGAGGATGTGGTTTTGAAAATGTTCAAAAGCTGCTGATTTTTTTGTTTTTGAAAGCAAAGAAATTAAACGAAAGTCCTATAAATTCTGAGAATATTAAAGGATGTCATCTATAGACAAGTTTATGGAGGACAGCATATGCTGGAATCCAAACAGTAAGGAAGGTAATAAAACAGCTCCACAGCAGCTAAGACTTCTTACGTCACCTACATCATGTTGAATTTGTATGTATAAAAATGTTGAGTATAACCATTTTCCTCAGCATAAATTGCTAGTAAAATACAAGTACTTTGAAAGACTGGCAGAGGTAAATACATTACATTTGATTTAAAATTGCACAATGATCTCCTTTTCCAATTCCCTCCCCTACTTTTGTAAGATAAATGAAGGTTTGTACCTTATTAATAATTCTCATGGTGATATTTTTGTAGCATTCTTAGAAGCAAGTTATTTTGCATGGTATTCCAAGGTGCTATCTACTCAATTTGGAAAAAGAAGTGAAACAGATGTGATGGATCTTGACACTTGTCAACTGTAATAATACAATTTCAAGTAAAAAGAACTCTTTCCATATGAAGTATTCTAATATTACTGAATTAATTTGCACAAAAGATGTGCAAAAAGAGAAATAGTTAGGAATCCACTGGACAACTGGCATTTGAGGATAAGGAAAATATTTGTGGACAATTAATCACAGTAATATATTCAAACCCATGTAAGTCATAGAATCAAAGAATGGTTTGCATTGGAAGGGACGTTAAAGATCTAGACATATTCCACTAGACCAGGCTGCTCAAAGTCCAATCCAACAGGTGACCTCGAACACTTCCAGCGATGGGACAACCACATATATGGGAGACCTGTTCTGGTGCCCTACCACTCTCACTCTCTCAGTAAAGAATGGGAGTCAAGACAGGAGTTATACTTATTTTAAAAATTCTTGTAGAGTTCTGTAGCTTACACCAATCAAAAAAAAAAAAAAGAAAAAAAAAAAAAAAAAAAAAAGAAAAAAAGAAAAAAAGTGAGATTTCTCAGAAAAACTCAGTCAGGTTTTCTAATTTAAAATTGAATGCACCATGGGGTTAAGCTCCTTATTAGAATATCAAAGTTATATTTGCAAAATATTAGTTTCCACAGCATGTGAAGCACAGTAACAAATGAAATCCTTTTGCTTAGGAATCTCTCCTTATAATGACCAGATGTTTAAAATGACAAAATGCAAAGTTTTTATTTGGTCATAATGGCAGTACATTTGAAGAGTATGGATTCTGCCTTCTATAATGTTTTTCTATGATGGACAATTCCTACATGTATTTAAATCTGTATTTTACTTAGTATTATCTGCAGTTCTGTTACAGTCACTGACAGCTCAAATTTATTCACCCCATTTGACTCATACAACAGTTATATGGTAACCCAGTCCCTCCTGCATTGTTTCTATAATGAGCTAATAACTTCCTTCTCATTAAAAGTCAGTTTTACTCCTTTCTCTTATATGTCACACTTCAGCTCCCACTTATTCTCAATCCTTATTTTCAGCAACATGATCAGTTTCATCAGGGTATTGATCTCAAAGGTTATTCAGTTTACAAATCAATTAACTATTAAGTGAGGTGTTTTTCCTTGCATGTTAGAACACATGAATGCTAATGTTTTCTTGATTTAATACTCCTCATATAAGTCTCGCATATGACCAAATTAGTCATTTAAGGAAGGAAAACCTGTGAAAATACATTAGCTTTCTTCCATTAGCTATTTCACCAATGAATAGATCAATCTTAAGATGTCTCTGTGATCTTGAGTTATATTCATGTTGTCAGGAACTAGCAAAGAACAGAAGAAAATGCATATTTCCTTTCTTTCAATTGAATTATATAAAGGGTTAATTTTGTAAGGACTGGTTTGAATGATAATGTACAAGGAATGTAAGCATAAAGGGTGGAATTCTGATTCTGTTAGAGAATGAGGGAGCTTTGATTTAATTCTAGTCAAGCTAGGACTTAACCACACAAACTTATCAAATGATACAAACCACGATATATGTCAGATTTATTTTCTTCTTTCTCTGCCTTATTTTTTTTCTGTCATTATTTCTCCTTATGTAGGCTCATGTGTATAGATACACCTATATTTATTTACATATCTATACATGCAGATATATGCTAATACAAGTATATATATACTTATGTATACATTTGTGTATAAACTGGACGCAAAAACACACATCCATCTGTTGACAGGTTTTTTTTGTTCTATATTGAATGTGGTGCGGTTCTTCTCCAAATATTGACATACACATAACTTGAATTCATAAATACAATCTTAGTTTCTATATGGAGTAGATTTATAAATCTTACTGAAACCATGATCTTCAGGGTTTTTTTTTTTTCTGAAAGCATGGTCTAGTGAGTAACAGAGGCATAGTCTGTTTTTTGTGTGTTCTTTGCAATAACAATATGATTATTTTTTTGCTGGTGAATTTTGCCATAGAACCAATGGACCTATCATCACTTTAAGCATTAATAAATCTATTTAAACACCATTTATATGTGAATAAATTTACAAAATAAAATTGAGATTTACAGATTCAACAAACCAAAAAAATATCACTAAAGGCTTTTAAATTTGTTTAATTTGTTTCAATCAGTAGTTAAATCTTCTTATAACACTGATAATTATGACAGCTTGCCTCTGAAAACTGTCCAGATTTTTAGCATCTTCCAAATAAATATCCCAAAAATTCTGTATGCAGCAATTGATAAAGTGGGACAGCAGCTGTTACTTGGAATTCTGTATTTATAGGTGCAAAAGTAAACACACTTAACTTTTAAAGTCATTGTTCTACTCATTGACAACAATTCATCATGCAAGCATCTACTCAGGTTTGTTCAATTCTCTGACTCTCCTTATTTTTTTTTACCTCCAAGAGGTTGAGACCAAAATACTACAAGTTCAAAGTAGGTTGTTACATTTATTTTTTCCTCAAAATATCTCAAAAATATTGCGCTCATCAACTGCTCATTTTTATTTGCATTTTAATTTATTCTCAGCTGTCTATTTGAGTTGGTCTTCTCTTGCATGTTACTCTTGTGAAAGAGGGCCTATTATCAAAGACCTAATGAGAAATTCAGTTTAATTTCTGCAATCTAGTGCAGAGGGTTTTGACCAAAACTTGATTGTAAAGTGTGTATCACTCTTAGGGTGTGGCTACCTAAACATGGGAGAATTTATACAGTAACAGTTTTTCCTGTATTTGTTTTGATACTTGGCTTCTGATCTCAATAGAGAATGAGATGTTATATCCGGTCATACCAAATATGATAAGCTATTTAAAGAAATAAATATTTCAACTAGCTCCATTGATCCAAAAAACTGATCAATTTTTGCTTTGTAATTCAGTAAACATCCCTGAAGTTTAAACAATTTACAGAAGAAACCAGAGTAAAAATATGTAATACTCTCCATTCACAATAATAAAGATAGGTTGCATTCTTTAAATAATGCATAATTCTTGTTAGTGACTAGTTTTTAAGGATTTTATGAAAGTATTTCTGTTTACCATTCCATTTTTGAATTAAAAATTTAACACCAAGTAACATGAACATATATTCAGAAAAAAACAAAAAAAACCTCAGCTATCCTTACCACAACCATTATAGAAAAGACTATTCAACAGAAGTTATTAAACTTGGTCCACAGCTATCCAAACTTTTTCTAGCAATTCTATCTGTACCTAATTCATAGTGTTGCAAAAATTTGTCAGTCATCCCTTTAAAAGATTTAGTTTAGCACATACTCCAATCCCCACCGTCATGTATGTGGTTTCTTTTCCACAAAACTTCAAATTTACTCAAATACACTCTGTTTCCCTACCCTCACTCTACGGGAAAAAGCCCCGAACAAATCAAAAAACAAAAAAACAAAAAACAAACCCAAAAATCAAAACAAACAAAACCAACAGGAATGTTGATCAGCTGACTGAAAGGATGAAAAGGTTAACTCAAGCACAAGTTAACATTACAGTCTAATCACCAAGAGCTCTATGCAAAAGACTACAAAAAATGAGCCAAACAAATTAATCTGATTTTTAATGAACAAACCTGGTAACATAGCTTGCACAAGCACACTGAGCACATCCTTCCATTACAAAATTTTTTCATCTGGAAATCTTCCTAAATATTCTAAAGCTGTTGAAATATTTGAGGTCTGATATTCTCTACGACATCTTTCCCTTCACAGGTGAATAAGTTAAACAATAACTGGGCCCAGCACTGAAGGCTGGAGGACATCTCTAGTGACAGGACTCCTACCACGCTCTGTGCCACTGATCACAGCCCTCTGAGATCTGCCATGCAGCTGGTTCTCAGTCCACTTCACTGCCCACTCTGAGTTTGCCTAAGAGGATATCATGGGAGACAGTGTCAAACACCTTTCTGAAATCAATGCAGACAATATCTACTGTTCTTCCCTTACCTACCCAGACATTGTCCCATCATAGAAGGCAATCAGGTTAGTTAACCACAATTTCCCTCATGTATTCATCAGTTTTCAGCTACTTCTATATACAAATCAAAGAAAGTGTACAAAGAGCAGAAATGTTCTATATGTATTTCTAAAGATTTTTTTAAAAATAGAACATGACATATTTAAGTGAAAAGTGAGAAAGTTTGAGTTATAGTAGATGAAAATGTTCTAGCATCAGTTTAACATGGTCCCAGATAAAGTTGTGCTAAAAGAAAGTGATAAAAAAAATCCCTGGTTGAATGTTATATTAAAAATGCTTCCAAGAAATTACTTGAGGGGATCTGGTTGTATTGCTTTTCCTTTTGATAAAATTTGATAAGGTCATTTGGTGCCAAATTACCTATTACTCCTAAGAAAGATTAAAGTATTTTAAACAGAGTGTCAGGTGGGGGATGAAAAGCTCTTTGAAGGGGTTCCCAAAACTCGCTTCATGAATATTTGGAAAATCATTTTATAACTCAGATTTTCTTTGCTGCTCTAGGGAGGTTATTTGCTCTACCTAAAGAAGCCTTCCCTGCAACAGTGCTAACATAGCAGTGTATACTTGTATGGAAATAGGCCCTGTCTATATTGAGGATTTACAGGATTAAACTCATCCACTGGAAAACTTTGTGCTGGCAAAATACTTCTCCATTATAATCAGAGTTGAGCATTTTTTAACTGAAACAATAATATTTAAAGAAAAAATGCAGATCCTGGAATAGCTGATTTTGAAAATAGATACAAGGTTTTTTAAAAAATTCTATCTGGGCCAAAACTGGTGGATTTTTACTAAAACATTATTTCCTTTTTCTTCAAGAGCCAAAAGAATAGAGTTCTATTGCAGGACATTCCTTCTTCTTTTCCATACACTTTCAAATCTCCACCCTACCAAGATACATTTGTATTTGTGAGTGAAATGGAAGTTATTATTTAATGAGAATCACAAATTTCAGCATTATAGTCCCACAAAAAAAAAAAAAAAGAAAAAAGAAAAAAAAAGAAAAAAGAAAAAAAAAGTGTATTTACTTATCTGTTGGTCCTGAACCCCAATAAATAAAAAAATCTTTTACTAGATAGGACAGGATTTTCAACAATCATCAGTGAATACAGTACTCTTCTGTATTAATCAGTGACATGCCTGCAGTGACAGGGGGATCCAAACAACTGGCTGTATTGGAGGCTGAAATTAGCCCGACAGAACACAAAGAGCAGAATGTGCTGGTTTTGGCTGGGGTAGAGTAAATATTCTTTAAAGTGGCTTGTATGGGGTTATGTTTTTAATTTGGGCTGAACACAGGGTAGGTAATACAGAGATGTTTTGCTATTGCTGATCAGGGCTTGCACAGACCCAAAGCCTTTTCTGCTTTTCTCACTGCCCTCTGGGCAAGGAAACTGGGGTTTCTTGAGGGGTAGGAGCAGACACAGACAGGACAGGTGACCCAAACTGACCAAAGTGATGCTCTAGACCATGTGACATCATGTTCAGTGTATAAACTGGGGGGAAGTAGGAGGAATGGGGGGACATTTGGAGTGTTGATGTTCGTCTTCCCAAGTCCATGTTACACATGATGGGGCCCTGCTCTCCCGGAGACGGCTGAAACCTGCCTGCCCATGGGAAACTATGAATAATTCCTTATTTTGCTTTACTTGTGTGGATGACTTTTGCTTTCCCTCTTAAATTGTCTTTATCCCAACCCACGAGTTTTCTACCTTTTACTGTTGCTCTTCTCTCTCCAATCCTGCTGGTGTGCAGGTTGAGGGAGCATCTGCATGGGGCTTGTCTGCTGGTTGGGGTTAACCATGACAGTCAAAGAATTAGAAAAGGATAGTGGCCAAGTGAGGGATGTGCTCCCCAGGAGTCAATGTCCCTGCATGAACTTGTGTAGTTTCATGCTAGTTGTCCAGTCCTACTTTTAATCCTAAGATTTTCAACTCTTTTTCATGAGACCCATTTCCTCTTTCTCCTCTTTACACTTCTTTCTATCATGTATGAAATTTATGATTAGTGCTTAAAAAAAAAAAAAAAAAGAGAAAAATTATTCAAAAATCTATGACTTTATAATTTACCATCAAAATAGCTGTACTTCATTTAACATATTGAAGTATCACTTGGAGCAGGCCATGAGAAAATTTAAGTGGGTTCAGCACTCACAAAAGCAGGAATTACAGCAGGATCAAAATCACATTTCCTGTGATGAAAAATCTTAATGGGCACTTCATAGCTCCTTTGTATTGCTATTTAGTGAGCCAGACTCCTCTTACTTCTGATTGACTCACAATATCTACCCCAGAAAAGAAAAATGTGTTGCTTTATTCCTCATGGAATTGTACATCTAGGGACCAATCTCTATTGTACAGTACTACAGTACAGTATTGTTCAGCACTACTACAGTTTTCTACTCTGCTAGCCATAGCCTATCTGTAAGGCTCTTTGCATGATGTATGGGGAAAATAAGTAAACTAAGTATTTCTTATGTCTGAATTTTTAATTTTCAATCCATCTCCACTGCTTCTAACAAAAACTTGTGCATGGAAAAATACATTTCACTTTTGTAATAAAACTATGCTCGATCCAAATGCAGATTTAGATACTTTGCAGAGACAGAAATATATACATTAAAAAATGTTTCATGTGCTGAAAACAAAAGAAAAGTCATTAGCTGAGGATACATTAGCTTCTAACTCTTCTCATTGTTCCATATAGAAACAAATCACCTGTACTGCTTCTCTGCTACACGCATTACCAAATAGTCTATAAAATGTTTTCTATAAGATACAAGCGTAACAGTCTTCCAGGACAGGAAAAAATGGGTTTGGATTTTTGAAAGCTGAAGCCAGTTCTGATTCCATCACTGCTGGACTTGCCTGATTTAATCAAGGTCCATTCTTCAACAATGTGGGGATTAAAAGGGAGTCAGGTTCAGATTCTCAAATCTGGAGTGGCAGAGACAGGTGCTGTGAGATGTCCCGCACTGCAATGGGCACATGCCCAGCATAGAGGTGATGATATTCAGGGTTATATAGCAAGTAATAATGTACAACTTAATTCATTGGCTATTCTCACCCAAAAATCAAATCCCTGGAGGTACACATTGGACCTCCCCATCCTCCTGCATTGCCCACAAAGTGCACTCATTTCCTTGAGAGAAAGCGATTCCAAGTACAGTTTTTTCTTTGTCTGAGGCAGGAATAACTCAAATTGTTTTCCTCAGCATATTTTTAATATGCACTACAGAAACTTTATCCCCTTCTACAGTACATAGAAACTTTGATTGGGCAGGGCCCACTAGATCCTCTATTGCTGACTAACCATGTGGCTTTTGCTAAATGTGTATCCCAATGTTTGAAGGTCCCATTATCCATTATTCTCAGAGTAGTCTTTAATGGTGTACTGTATTGTTCAATCTTTCCAGAGGCTAGTGCATGACAGAGAATGAGGTATACTCAGTCAATGCCATGCTCTTTGCCTCTAGTTTTTATGAGGTTGTTTCAAAAATTAGCCCTGTTGGACTCAATTCTTGTGTCACTATATGTGTATGTGTCACTATAATGCTTGCCTTTTTAAGTCTTGGATGGTTCCAGGCAGTGGCATGTGGCACAGGATATTCTTCCAGCCATCTAGTTGTCACTTCCACCATTGTAAGCACATGGCACTTGAGGTCACACGTTTGGGGGAATATGATAGAGTCCATCTGCCAGGCCTCCCCATATTCATGTTTCAGCCGCTGTCCTTCATACTAGGGAGGCTTTATGGCAGAATATTTCACATTCACGGAAAACCTGTACCATGGTGTTCATGGTTAAGTCTAATTAGCTCAATTGGTTAGAGCATGGGGCTGACAACACCAAAGTCATGGCTTTGGACCCTGTATGGGCCGTTCACATAACAGTTAGACCTGATTCCTTGCAGATCCCTTCAAACTTCGAATATTCTGTAATTCTGTGAAAATCTGCCCCTTGACCACCAGCCCGTGTATATGTTGCATCTCTTTCTTGATAGCCTGGGGTGTCACAGGCCCCCTGAGCTAGAAATAAGTCACTCATGTTTCCAGCCCAGAACCACCTAAGCCACTTCAATCTTAGCAACCTGATCTACGCACTGGTTGTTTTGATGTCCTTCAGTTGCCCAACCCTTGTGTGCATGAACATCCACACTATGTACCTTCACAACCAGGTTCTTTACCCAAGCAGCAATATTTTGCCACAGCTCAAAGGGTTTTAGTTCTATGCTGCCAGTTGCTCTGCTTCCACTTCTGTAACTACTGCCACAGAGCATTTGCTGGCATCCATAAGCCAGGACAAAGACAGAATACTAGCCATTTTTCTTGGTCAGCAATGTCCAAATCAATGTCTAAAGCTAGATGGATGTCTTTCACCTCTGCAAACTGACTTGATTCACCTTCTCCTTCAGCAGTTTCTATAATGTGTTGTGGGGGACTCCATACAACTGCCTTCAACCTCTGATGCTTGATGGGCACAGCAAGGACCCAACAAGGCATACAGCTTCTCACCTACTGGTAACTTGTTACGCACTGGGGCCTCTTCTGCACAGGTCGCTCCTCTGGTGGCATTCCCAAGTCTTTGCCTCCTGGCCAGACAGACCACATCTAGGATTTTTAGGTGTCTGGGGATTTTTATTTCAGCTTATTGTTTGACCAGTGCAACTCAATTAATGTAGCATCAGTTGCATGATCTGTGCAGGAGACCCTCCCTTTGAACAACCAGCACAACATTGGCAATTGAGGTGTCAGGAAGAGCTGTGCTTCAGTACCAACCACTTCTGTAGCAGCTCAAACACTCTTTTAAGCTGCCAGTACTTCCTCAGTTGCAGTATAGTGGCTTCAGATCTTCTGTGTCCCTGACTCCAAAAGCCTAGGGGTAAACCTCAGGTCTTCCCTAGTGTTTTCTGCCAGAGGCTTCAGATAGGGGCATTCTTTCCAGGTGCAGCGTAGGGAATATTTTTTTGCATCTTGCCCAGTCCTGACTAGCCCAAGGGCTACTGAATGAACTAATTAATGTCTGATTTGTTCAAAGGCTTGTTGTCATTGCTGAGGACTCCATTTGAAATAATTTTTCTTCTAGGTCATTTTATAGAGAGGGCTTACAATCAGACTGCAGTTTGAAATGTGCGTTCTCCAAAAGCCCACAATGCCCAAATAAAGTTTGTGTTTCTTTCACTTTAGTTAGTGGAGACATTGCTGTTATCTTGTTCTTCACATCCATTGGCATCTGACAACATACATTTTGCCACTTTATTACTAAAAACTGGACCTTCTATGCAGGCCCCTTGACCTTACTTTGGTTTATGGAAAAATCAGCTTTCGGAAAGATTTGGGCTGTTCTTCCTTTTCTTAGAAACTTCAGTTTCTGTATCACCCCCACACTGGGCACCAAGAAAGATGGCTGTGGCTTAACCCCAAACAGCAACTACCACATATATGTTTGCTCACTAATTTCTCCACCCTGACCCCATGGAATGAGGAGGAAAACACAGAAAGAGTAAAAGTCATGGGTTGAGATAACAACAGCTTAATAATTGAAATAAATCAAAATATAGTAATACTACAGCTACTACAGCTACAACTTTTAATTGCATTGAAAGGGGTTAGAGAGAGTGAGAAATCAGGAAAAACAAATGAGACATAATACCACTGTTCGCCACCTACTGACCAATGCCCAGCCCATCCCCAAAGAGCAACCTTTCCCTCATACTGGACATGACGTTCTATGGTATAGATTAACCCCTCAACTAGTTTGGATCAGCTGTCCCAGCTGTGCTCCCTCACAGCTTCTTGAGCAGCTCTTCACTGTCAGAAGAAGTGAAGAAAACTGAAAATTCTTTTATTCAAAGCACTACTTAACAACCACTAAAATACCAGTGTGTTACCAACATTGTTCTCATATGAAATCCAATGGACAGCACTGTACCAGCTACTAAGAAAATTAACTCTATCTCTGCCAAATCTAGGGCATAGAAATAGAAAAATGGGCATGAACTACTGCTTCAAGTACTGAAAAAATCACTAGCTAAAGATGCATTAGCTTATAACCCTTCTAATATTATCAGTCCATATAAAAATGAATTACCTACACTGTCTGCCACACACTTGCTTACCACGTGGTCTACAAAGTGCTTTCTATCAGGTAGAAGACACTACAGCTTAAGACTGACTTTTACAGCAACCCTAATGGAACTTTCTGAATCTTTGAGGATAATGTTTTATAGAAATTGGGTAACTGTGGCTGCACATTCAAAATGTTTGCAGGATATTTAGGACACAGTAATAGTTTCAATTATGGAATACAAAGTAGTGTTTTCCAACATATTCAAATTGTAAATTTCAACATTATTCTGCCTGGCTGATACCATCTGCAGGAGCTAAAGAGCTTAGGTAAAAACCCAGAGTAAAAAGGATGTGGTGAAACACAGCTAGACCCAGCAGAGGAGAACAAAGTCTTAAAGAAAATCCAAGTTGGGAATGAATGAAATTTTTGAGCCCATTTTCTGTTTGAAAGTGTTGCATTTAATCTTTGATAACTTGAGGAAAGGAGGGAAAATTAGTATTTTTTAAAGAAGAGCCTTTCTGGTTTTTTTTTTTTTTTTTTTTTTTGTTTTTTTTTTTTTTTTTTAATTCTAGCCTAAAGTATAGCTTAGAACACCTGAGTATCTCTTACAAAAATTCACTGCTAATACATACTACTTCCCTAAGACCCTTGGGATTAGTTTCCATTGGGAATTCTCTGGTGAAAGCCACGCCTCATTTCACATCTTACTTTTGAGTAGAAGCTGAATGAACTGTCACTAGAAAGTTTAGGTATGCAAGGATATAACTTTATTAACTGTTACACAGATTGCATGGGTTTACAAAGAGTTTGCATTGCAGAAAGCTCAAAATAATTCCTTATATCTAAGTATTTTGTTATTGTGAGCTCCAATAACAAGATGTCCTTTCTTGAGGACAATCGAAAGCTTCCAAAAGATGTACTCTGACATGGATTTTGATTTCCAGGAATAATAAGGAAACTATTGCTTGCTGCCCAAGAAAAAAAAAAAAAAAATAAAGGAATATTCTGAGTATACTCTTCATAAAGACTGATTTGTTGTGGGGTATGTAAAGGAAACATATGACAGTGCATGCAAAGAAACTTTAAAATTATTTCAATTTGTTGTACCTTTTAGGAATGTTAGTGACTTCAGTTAGGAGTCACTGCTCTTTGTGCTACCTCATTGCAACATTAAGGTCAAATTCCCAAATGAAGTTCAGAAGCTTCCTGAAAGGAAATTCTTTAGATTGCCTAATAATATTGGATGGCTAAGACATGGCTAAGTTTAAACATCATTGCTCAAACAGTGGTATTAACTTTCCAATTACCTTTTTCTTTTTTGCTGGCTCCACATCCATTACCTGGCAGGTGATAACTACACCTAGGAGGATCAGTGGGCTTGCTTCCTATGATCAAGATAACAATGTTGTTGACTTAATGTTAAATTCATGTTATATTTGACTAAAGGCAGGTAGAAAGACTGACTTTACCATGCTCTTGCTGCTGCACACTGGGCAAGGCACAACTATAAGAATGTAGAATGAGTCTGGATCTTTCTTGGAGACCAGATGACCACACCAAACCCAAGAGAGGCAGGGAGACCATTGCCCATGACAGACAGGAATTTTCTAAGGTGGCAGAAGGGCAGCTGTAAGCCAAACTTTGGTGTGATAAGAAAAAAAACAAATAGATTTTCCTAAAGACTCAGTGATTGTGTGAAGCCTTTACCAGCCTAAGATGCCCTTGACACTTGATAAATGAGAGCAAGTTTGAGGTGATAACTTTCCCAATTACAATGTGTAAGACTGAGGCAGAGGGAGGAAATGACTTTCAGAACTTGTATCTACTGCAAAACTGATTTTTTTTTAAATTCAAAATTAATTACAATATAAAATATGCTGCAATATAGCATCATTAAATATGAAAAGGTCCTCACTTCAAGGAAAATATAAAGTTCTGCCTCAATGTTTTTGTTGCTGTGGGGTCTCAGAACACAATAAATGTTCACACAGCAAATTCTTATAAAACCAAATACACTGAAGTGTATACAGATTTAAATCGCCAGACTTAAAATAGCAAATATGTTTATATTACATAGAATTAAATTATTCTATTAAAAATAGCAAATACATTTATGTTATGGGAGTTTTATCAGTTGTTCTCTTTTCCACCATGTCAGCATCCAGCACTATACTAAAATGCCAGGATAGCTAGGGCTGTCAATGCAGTCTTTCAGCCTGCAGCTGCAGATAACTTTCTTGTTCCTCTTCTACAGTGCACATCATTTGACAGAACAGTGTCTATCAAATCTCAGCTTTTCCTGCAAACACTGTACTCAGAATGAAGCAGAGAAGTTTGATTGAATGAGCTTGCTATTGCATATTGCATTTTAAATAATTTCTTAAGTGAGACTTTTTAAAACAATTTTTTTTTACCATTACATTCTTGGTAAGCCCACAGGGATATGGAGATCTGCCTGCAAAATATTGGCGATTCTCAGTTCTCTGCCATTAGATATCAGTCCAAAGAGGTAACACAGCTAATTAAAATGACATGGACATTTGCAAATCCACTCTGCAGATGAAGTTGACTAAAAGACAGTAGGAAGCACTAATCCTACTGCTAATAACACAGCACTGGGGGACAGGAGAATAGAAAGCTGGCTGGCACAGCAGTAAGCTGAAAGCCATTATCAGTACTGAACAAACTGGATTTCAAATACCAAAGACATAAGCAGTTTTCTGACACCATTAGCATTATGCAACCTAGTAGGTATAAAAAATCTTTTGGTCTACTTCATAAATTACACTTTAATTTGGTTGGAAAATAAGGAGGTATGATATAGAGATTGTTGTCAAACAATTACATCCCCCTTTCCATGATATTTTCTTAATGTGATACTTAGCTAAATTTGGGTGATGTATTTTAGGGTGTCTGAGATGCATGTATTCTTTGCAATACCTACATGGTTTGATTTGTAGTCCAGCCTCTGAGGTTACCAAAGAGAATCAGGAATTAGCTACACCATACCATGAATGGAAAAGTAGGAGAGTGGCAAAAATACAAGTTTGGGTTTTTGTTTGTTTGCTTTTGTTTGTTTGTTGGCTTTTGTTTGTTCGTTGGTTGGTTTGGTTTTGGTGTTCTTGTTGTCCTTGTTTGGGTTTTTGTTTGTTTCTGTTTATAATTACTTTTGCAAACATTTCCTGAAGCAGTGACAATAGGAATTCCAACAATTTATATACAAAAAAACCCCATCTTCCTCCCTAAATTCATATTGTACAGACTCAGCAATGAAAACAAAACATATAAAATGAGTGCTTTGAATATAGACAGCCTGCACAGATCACAGCATGTGGAAAAAAAAATTAGTATTTCTCTCTATGGCATAAAATATCAGAGTAAATAAGCACATTTTTCAAATGTGGAAGACAATACGTATCTTCTAAAATTCTACCCATTTCTCATGTTCACTTCAGGCAGCCATTCATACAGAAAAATCTTTTCAGAAATTATGAAGCTGATTGGGCATGACAGATACATAAGACTTAATTTAATATTAGACAAATAAAACCAAGCCCTATATGAAGGAAGTATAAAGGCCAGCTGTAATGAGAGCAACATGTATAGCTTCGAAGACAGAGAATATGGCAGTAAGAAAGGTGATTGATTACAGAAAAACTGTACTAACAAGAAATCCTTGAAACCATATGAGTGTGCCATGTAAGAAAATACAGGTACTGATCACTACTCATCCTAGTGCTGTCAGTCTATATGACTCTTTAAAATGATATTTATACTCGTTTTTCCTGAATGTCATGTGCAAACATAGTGACCTGTTTGGTTTTTCCCTTTGTGAACTGAAAAAAAAAAGAAAAAAAAAAAAAAAGAGTTGGTGTTTCTGGGGTAGGTTGCAGGACAAGACCTATCTGTTAGAGTAAATTATATTGTCAACTTGGATGATCTGCTTCATCTAAAATAAGGTCTTGTCTTCCCTCATTAGCTGCCTAGAGCAGGAAATAGAATTACGAAAATGGATTCCTTCACAGGGGATGTCAGACCTCTCATGTGTAACTCGCTGGAGAATTACTTTCTTCTTGGTCATACAAGGTGACGTCTAGAAATCCCATAATATGTAAAAGGGAATGGAGACAAAATTTTATGGCAGTCCTGTCAAAGTATCTGATACTGCAGGAAAAAAACTTAAATGAGACTTTTTAAGAGGACTTAACACAAGAGTGAAACTAAAAAAAGCTGTAACCAGAAAATCTTCCTTTTTTATAATCATTTTCCCTGTGAAAAAAACAAAGGATTCAGCAGAAATAAACATATGTTTGTCTTGGTTTAAGACAATTTAGGAGGTGGGCATTCTAAAATGAGTTATCTCCCCTTAGTTTTAAGAAATCCCTTTCCACCAATAAGAAATGCAAAAGTTAAAATATAACAGTTTACTAATGAGCAAAAGAGCAATAGGAGAAAAAATATCAGTAAATGTAGGATCATACTTACAGGAAAATGGACATGTATTAAATGAACCAGCCTAATCTTCTGGAACTAAAGAATGCGGTCATCTTTGTGAGTAAAGAAGCTGATGCTGCAAGAAGAAAGAAGAAGCAGAAAAGTTGCTGACAGACATAGAGGTGTCAACCCAAGTAAAATGACGCTTACAGTATCAACCATTTAGATTAAGAAGAAGATGTGTGCTTGCCTCGTGGACAAGATAGAGCCAGCAATCAAGAGATGCATGGACAAAGCCAAGCTACCAATCAAATAACGTGTGACTGTGTAAACCAAGATAAGAAGTAAATACAAACAATCTTTAGAGGCACAATAAATGGCTTTTACTAGATTCATATTGAATAATGCAGAGAGTCCTTTGTCTTCTCTCTTCAAGTAAATAGCCACCAAATGCAAAATCATTAAATCTCATGAACCCTACAGGGACATGATTTAAGCATTCAGGCTTAAAGTCTAATCTACCAAATTTGACCTTACAGGTTTTTGCAAACTTCACAAAGCAAACTAATTTAGTGGGAGTGTATGCAGGACTTGTTTGTTTTTATAACGCCCTTTAGTTATAAAACTAATTAAATTTTCTATTTTGAACATTTCTTGAAGAAAATAATTTCTTTCTAGGAACAAAATATTGTTGACTTCCAACAATGATTGATTCCTTCATTCAGTGTGTTTTTGTTCTGTGTGATATCACTGCAGGTTACTTAGATGGCAGGATATCTAAATATTACATTACCCATACTAAGAATTTATCATTTGTCTGATCATCCCTACTGTACTGAAAAGGCAAGAATATGGTACCTCAGAATACCAAGCAAAAAAATGACATGTTTTGTGATAATCACTCTGTGCTAAAAATATCACTAAGAGCCATTTAAACTGAAAAAATATTATTCAAAGACCTTGCAGTATCTATGCAAAATATTGGCTTTGGATCAATTTGAAATTAAATTTAAATACTTGTTAAAATCCAATGAAGATAAACAGATATCTCAGAAACTATACTGAATGAAAGAAATGATTAAATGTTTTTTAAAGGTGTCATGATTATATTCCCATTATAAAGAAAGCATGATAAAAATATTTAAGAACAAATACAACTCATTTCATATATAGCAGCAAATTTCACGTTCATGACATTAAGTAGAAGCAAAAGCTATCCATAGAACTGTTGAGTCAATGAAAAGTAACAGCTGGTGATATGTGAATTCAACGAAGTCACTGAAAGGAATAATTTTTTTCAGCTTCAAGGTGACTATAAAAAGAGTAGCATGTATTGTGCTTAATTTGAATAGACATTCTCTTGCCCACCCACAGTCCTGTTGTTAATCCGTTGACTGTCTGTTCAGCCATCATATATTCAATCCAACACCAGTCTCCAAGAAAAAAAAAAAAAAAAAGGCAGAATGATGCATTAAAAACAGCACAGCATATCTCCAACAAGAATAATTTTTCTTGGCAGCACTTCTTCTTTTCGGACAGTTCTTTGTGAACTTCTCTGGTGGCGTGGTTCCACTTTCACGAGCAGCAGCCAAACTGCACCTGCTGCAATGTGAGTCCCTCCCACAGGCACACACTCCTCCCAAAAATGCTGCAGTGTGGGTCTCTCTTCCACAGGGTGCAATTTTTCCAGGACAGGCTCTCCAGCCTGGAAGCAGGGCCCCCTCTCTCCACCAGGTCTCCCGCTGGATCACAGTCTCCTCCAGGCATTCACCCACTCTGGCACAGGCATCCCCTCTCTGGGCTGTGGGAGGATCTCTACATCCCCTGTGGATCCCCACAGGATTTGCATGGATCTCTACATCCCCCGTGGATCCCCACGGGCTGTAGGGGCACAGCTGCCTCATCACGGTCTCACCACATCCTGCAGAGGAATCTCGGCTCTGGCACCTGGAGAACCTCCTGCCCCTCCTTCTGCACTGACCTTGGTGTCTCCATGTTGTTTCCCTCACATGTTCTCACCTACTCCTCTTTTCTGGCTAGGAGCAGAAACCCTGTGACTTTGTTTAGATTTTCTTCTTAAATTCGTTATCACAGCGGCATTACCACCATCTCTAATTGGCCCAGCCTTGGCCAAAAACATGTCCATCTTCAGAGCCATCAGGGATTGACTCTGCCAGACATGCTGGAAGCTTCCAGCAGCATCTCACAGGAGCCACCTCCTTGGCCTCCTGCTGCCAAAAATCAGTCCATGCCAAACCAATACAACCAGTTTCACTTTTAAGCATAAAAGTTCAATGCTAGATTTGGTAGGAGAGTAGGAGAGCAGGGAGAAGAATATTGCATTAGCATATTTTAATTTGATTACAAAATTGTGATTTGACAGCAGTTTGAACTAGGGGAAAGAAAATTCCAAATACATGGGCAAGCTTTGCTTAAATTAACCCAGGTAAGCAAATAAAAAAATAACAAATTAACAACTAAAGTTCTGTAAGAAAAATATGTAAGTACTTTTTCCTGTACATACACTGGCTTAAAAAAAAGCAAAAAACCAAAAAAAAAAACCCCACAATAAAAAACAAGTTGCACATCAACAGCCTATGTAAAATCCAAAGCACAGGTGAACAAGAAGAGGTGTTTGATCAGCCAAGGAACATATTGGAAAAAAGTAAAACATTTAGACACTGTATTTCCTGGTTAAATAAGCACATTTTAAAAAGCACGTACAATAATCATATGTGTCCTTGGTGACATTGGCATCAAAAACTGAAAAAAAAATCTTTCATTGTTTTTGTATTAGTTTACAATGGTATCAAACACTTCTGCAAAAATATTCTCTTGGCTGTCATTTAAAAAAATACCTTTAGACCACTGAAATTTGGAGGCTTGTTTCTTTTTTGAAGGATTTCCTTCATCTCCTTTTTAATCTGCATGTGCCATTCACTTGATGATTAACTAGGTTCTTTTCATTTGAAGATTTAAATCCCATTTCCTTTGTTCATATTTTTTTTCTTCATTTGACACTAGCCTGTTTGAGTATTCTGCATTATATTGATTTTTAATATTCCACATCTGTAACCAAAATCTCATTATGGAAAGAGTCGTGACAAAAACCTGGTCATTCTTTATAACACTTCAACAAATCCTGCAAAGGCTTTGATAAAGTTTCAATGGCTTTCATTTAGATCCTAAGCTCAGGAATTTTCAGATGCCATCAATTATTAAAAAAAAAAAAAATGACACAAAAAAACCCAGGTACTGAAATATCTGTTGTCCTTCAAAAATTGCTGGACCAGCCAACCATTTTTCATTTTCAATACAACAAATACCTTAAAAACTTCCAAGATTTTTCTGTAGATGGCAGGAAGAGAAGGAAAAATTGCTAAAAATAATAAATGAAGAAGACTCCATTATGGCATTTTCTGATCCCAGCATTTTATTGTAATCCATCTTTCTTTTCTTTGTAAATTCCTCTTAAAGAACACCCTTGAACATTTACCTTCACCTTAAAAAAACAAAATAAACAAACCAGCAAAACCTACAAAAATCCTCAAACTTACTTGAATGTTGTTACAGCTTTCAAATGAGTTTGTAAGTTAAAAAAATGCTCAGACTCTAAAGACAACCTAGAGCAAACATCAATAAAATTCAAAGGCTACAGTTTAATGTTCTATTAGCCATAGAGGTACATAATTTTACTGCTAGATTTCTATGGATTTAGAGAATTTTTTTTTAATTTACATTGTACACTATTTGAGCACAATGATAACCAGGTGTTTTTAAACAGAGAAGAATTTTAGATTCCTTTTGAAAGGCTATCTTGCTCCTTATATTTGCATCAAAACTGGTTATGAAAATTAACAAATTTTCTGCTTTTTTCATTTCTTTGAACAGTGGCAGTATATTTATCTATTCATTTCTGGGTAACTCCAGAAATAAATTTCCTTTGGAAGGCTAAATCCCAGAAGTGTACTTTGCTTTTAGAGTGCGTGCAGAAGTGCTTCATCCTTGTTTATTGATAGCTGAGGTAGACCAGATTGATATGCCTTACCAGGAAACTGTCTGAGGAAAACTAACACTGTAAGACAAACACAGCCATAAAGCAACAACAAAGGAAACATCCAGAAGACTTGATTTAAACTAAGAACAGTGCAGTGCTGGAATAGGTTTGAACGTAACAGGGTCTAGCGAATGGTCTTCTATAAGACCATATGTTTAGAAGCTATCAATAATAATTTAGTAAAATATATATTAATCTAAAATGGGATTTAGACAGAATTAGGGCACCACACCAAAAATTCAAAAAGTATGTGATTGCAGTTCAATACTCTTCTAGCTAGAACATCAAGCAGTGATGGATTGCTGGTTCAACTGGGGATTCAATGATCTTATTTTCATTCTCAGTCTTTTGAGAAGTAATACTAGGTGTATTTCAGTCAATTCATAGTATTGAACTTTACAACAAAGTCAATGTTTCCCTTGGCAAGGGAGCATGGGCACAGGCAGATGGGAAAGAACCTGGAGGCTTTAGCAGTGTGTCGAGGTGCAGAGATGGCAAACAGCACCCTGGGAGTTATTCACAGGGATGCAGCCTGAGGGGAACGACTATCCCCCTCTGCTCAGCACTCCTAAGTTCTCGTCCGTATACTCCAAGCTATGGGATCCCTCCAGCACAGGAAGGGGGGAGAGCCCTCAAGTAGGCCGAGGTCTGTGACACTTTTCCTGTGAGGAGAGTCTGAGGGACCAGGCTTGTTCAGCCTGGAGGAGAAATGGCCTTGTGTGGAAATAAATGCAGCCTGCTGGTACCTCTGTATTGTTTATTGACAAGATGGAGTCACCTTCGCTGTGCTGCACAGTGGGGAAAAGAGAAACAGCAAGCACAGAGAAAAGCAGTATTTTGTTAAGAAACTCTTTTTCACCCCAAAGACAGCCAAGCAGTTGAAGAGGCAGTCCAGAGAGGCTGTGCTGTCTCAATTCTTGAAGATTTTCAAGGTTTTCAGGATAAAGCCCTGAAAAACTTTGAGCAATTTTCCTAGCATCCTATCATCTTGTGGTTTCAGAGCGAATTAAAACCAACCAAAATTCCCTGATGAACATCTAGATTTTCAAACAAATGGTGTGGAATCTGAATGCCCTATTTATTTGTAGCAAACCCAGTACCTCTTTCTGGATTTCTGTTAATGAGGAGGGGCAAACCATTAAAGCATTGTAGGACCTAAGTTGAAGGAGCTTAATTTCTTCATTAGATCTAGTCTTAGTCACCATGGCATGAAGGCTTTATGGCATTTGTGTAAAGGTTTTATCCAATGGAAAAAATGAATTCTCTTTTTGCTGTCACTGGCAATTTAAAAAGCAAATTTGCAAAATAAGTTGTGCATTAATGTGATGCCTTAGGGATATTTATATGAACCCTTGAAATTAAACCCTTCAAATGCTCTTTTTAATCCTATAGAACTGACAACCATGCATTTAGCTAAGTTTATTATTCATGTCATAATGATTAATGGGCATTTTAACAAGTTACAGGCCATGTGTTAGGTTGTCATGTCTTTTTGAAGATCAGTACCTCGGATTAGCTATGCAAGTGTATGGCTATTTCTTGTAAGATGCTTAACAAATGGCATCTTTTAACTCAGGATTTCCTCCAGCTATTTGATCAGAAACCATGTTTCTGTCAACAGTTGATCTTTGAACTGCAGGTTTTTCTTCATGAAAATGAAGGGTAGTTCATTGCACAGCTTACATTTATTTTTTGCTATTATTCTTCTTCCTGTAGACCTGTAAACTAACATTACTTCAGCATTATAAATTCAAATGCAAACTATGTAATTTTAAACAAGATTTTCTCTAAGAAGATTTGTAATAAGTAGCTTGTTAAACTGTCTGTGAAGTTTAGCTGACAAACCTAAGAGCTCTTGTTAGCAGTTAATTCTTTTGGAAGAAGTAAAATAAGGTATGGATTTGGGAAACAGACAAACAGAGGAAGACAGACACAAAAAGAAAATGCTTAACAATAGTATGTTTAGAGATCAATCTAACTCAAAACTTTACAAATGTTGTAAATGAAATTTGTCTTGTGGTTAACACAACATATAAAGGATGAATATTTTATTTCTTATCAGAATATATAGACAGACTAAAAAATCCCTAAAGGTCCCTGTATAATTCCCAGTTTTCAGCACCAGAAAGACCCTGGCTGAATGGCAGGTACCCACAAAAGCTGCCCTATCACCTCCTCCTTCAACTGGGCAGGAGACAGAAAACATAGTTAAAGGGTCATGAGTGGAAATAAGAACAGGGAAAAATCACTCATCGATTACAGTCACAGAACAGGCTGAACTAGGGCGGGTTAATTGAATTTATTACCAACAAAATGAGAGCAGGATAAAGAGAAAAAAATACATCTTAAAAATTTTCCTCCTGACTCCTTCCTCCTTCCCAGAATGACCTCCTCCGCACCAGTAGTGCAGGAAGACATGGAATGGGAGTTATGGTCAGTTCACCACACATTGTTTCTGCCACTGCTCAGGGAAAGGAGTCCTTTCCCTGCTTTGGCATAGGATCCCTTACACAGGAGACAGTTCTTGATGAACTTCTCCAACAGGACTCCATCCTACAGGCAACAATTCTTCCCAGACTGCTGCAGCATGGGTCATTCTTCCCACAGGATTCAGTCCTTCAGCCACAGCCAGCTCCTGTGTGGGTACCCTACAATATCACAAATCCTACCAGGAAAATGTCTCCAGCATGGGATTCTCTCTCGATGAGTCTGCAGGTGCCCCATAGGGTCACGGGAATCCATTTGCTCCAGTATGAGTCTTCTCCACAGGCTGCAGGTGGATGTCTGCATTGCCACGGATCTCCATGGGCTGCAAGGGTACAGGTGCCTCACCATGGCCTGCACCACAGGCGGCAGGGGAGTCTCAGCTCCAGTGCCTGGAGCAACTCCTGCCTCTCCTTCTGTACTGACCTAATGTGCAGAGTGCTGTTCCTCTCACATATTCTTACCTCACTCTTCTCTGGCCACAATTAAAATTGCTCAATGACTTTCCTTTTTTTATGTCTTAGATGTGTAACCCCAGAGGTGCTACGACTGGCTTGGCCTTGGCCAGGAGAGGGTCTGTTCTGGAGCTGGCATTGACTCTGTCAGACATGACAGAAACTTCTGGACATGTCTCACTGATGCCATCCCTGTAGCCCCTCCACTACCAAAACCCAACCATACAAATACGATACAGTACCAAATGAAGATCCATCCAAAAATTTTACAACAATTTTAGTTTTAGTTTTCACCTAGGTATGTGGTCATTCACTTTTTGATTTTAACCTAATTTAAATTTGCAGCAGCTACTGTGCATTTAAAATCTCGGATATTTTATTTCATGCTGTAGTCAATCCACACTCTCTGGATAACAGACAAGTGGAACACATCTTGCTGTAATAAAATACTCCATCTGACTCCTCTGTGGTTTGAGAGTCTCCAGCCCAGCTGGTGATCTCCCTCACCCACCATTGACATGACTCTTAAATGGAGCCCTGACTCTGTGCTGGGAAGGGGAAGTGACACTGTTCTTTAATGAATGTTACTGGTTTGTACCTACATTTAATGACACACAGAGAACTGCAAACGTCAAAGGAAATGCTACATTTATGGTTGTTGCTTACATTCAGTGGCACTATGCCAGAGTGATAGTTTTTGAAAACTATTCCAGAGAGCCCAGAGTACTTACTGAAGATACTATCTTGCAAACATCTTCCTGCCATTCCCAAGACTGCAGTCTCCATGTTGAAATAAAATTGTTTTAACAGCAGGGACTGAAAAAGATAATTGTTCTGAAAATTTATGTCCTATCTGCCTTTTAATGCAGCAAGCATCAACCCAGAAGTGTCTTAGAGAAAGAGAAGGAACCAGTGAGCCTTCTAGTCTTCTGCTGTTCCCCACCCATTCCAGGTCTGGCTGGGATGGAAGTAACTTTCCTCTCAGCAGCCGGTATGGTGCTGTGCTTTGACTTGTGACTAAACAGTGTTGATAGCACTGCAGTTTTGGCTATGGTTCAGCAGCACTTGCACAGAGTCAAGGCTTTCTTTCTCCCACTCTGCTTCCCCAGTGAGTATGCTGAAAGTGAGCAAGAGGCTGGGATAGCACAACTGCAAAAAGTGATCAAGCAATATTCTGTACTCTGTGATGTTGTGTTCAGCAATAAAAGCTTAAGAAAAGAAAAAAAAAAAAAAAAAAAAGCAGGGATGTTGATGGTTAAAGCATTTTCTTTCCATGTAACTGTTATGCACACTGAAGTCCTTCTTTCCATGAAGTGGTTAGACCTCTGTCTGCTCATGGGAAGAAGGAAATAATTCATTTTTAACTCTCCCTTCACATGTACCTTTTACTCCACCTATCTGACTTTTTTTTTTTTCCCCTCAATCCATGAATCTTATCACCTGCCTTTTTTTTTTCCTTTTTTTTTTTTTTTTTTTCTCTCTGACACACAGGAGAAAGAAGTTCCATTAGATGAGGTCAATCCATCAAACCAAATGCTGAGTGGCCCATCTCTGTTACTGAAATATGGATGGAAGCAGATTCACAAAGGAAATGTTATTCACATAGAAACAGCCAAAACCGAAGACTAGAGGTTTGGAATGAATAGAGATATTTGCATGCTTTCCCACAAGTAAGATCTAATGTCTTTTAACTTATTATAGCTGCTCTAAAATGTTGCAAGGTTGCAAACAACCCTTACAGAATGATGGCAACTATTCTAAAGACCATACTTGCTGAGATCTTTGTTCCTTCATTGTGAACAGACGAAATATTTTCACATAATTTACATGATTAGTGATAATATACTTGCAGACAATTAATGCTATGAATTTGATATAATCTGCCAACTAAAAAAGGAAGCCATCTATAGTTGAAGCCAAAGATAAACAGAAATACACCACACTCCAAAATCAAGAGTATCTGACCTTTTTTCACTAAAATGCTGAAGCTGTTGCCAGACTATTCATCCAGAGAATTATGTACTTTTCATTCAAGATCAACTTATTAGCTGAGAGGAAAGGTGATTAATGGCCAGTCATACCATGAGAGTGATGCCTCGAGCAGCTATCTAGAACAGAGGTTAGACAGAGTAAAGAACAGAGTAAAGAAATAAAGTAGGTATTTATTAAAAAGGCCTTCAAAGGAGACACCTTGGGCAGTACAGAAGCCCAGGTGGGATGGACAATGGGGGGTCACAGGTTTTCACACTTTAATGAGTTTGGTCCATTTGCATATTGGGGTTGATTTGCATATTGGGGTCCAATTACAGCTTCAGGTAATGAAGCCACATTCTCTCAGTTCTGCTCACCCCAATTCACTTTATACTTCTTGGGGCCTGAAGCTGCAACGGTGACCCTGGTTCTCAGGCTGGAATAGGATTGCTTTGTCTAATCAAATTGTGAAGAGAACTTGCTAACACTCCATATGAAGTGCAGAGCTAAACACCAATGCAGTACAGAATCTGAAAAATATGAAAGTCAAAACTTAAGGCATCAGAGGAGAGAAGAAACTGAAAGGTGCAAAAGTCAACTAGTACTACCCTGGAAATTTGATTAATTGCATTTCAACTTCTGCAAATTATCTATGTTGTTACTTAATTTGTCTAAAGCTCTGAGACAATGTCTGCATAATGTTTGAGAGGGAGGATAATGGACACTCGAGACAGGAAGAAAGCAAAGTGCTGGAAGTGAGGCCCCTGTTTTTGTGACTAGTGCAAAATGTGAAAGTGGCATTTGAAGTAGAAGAGGTGAAAAAGGACATAATCATACTGTGTGTATCTGGTCCACATCTCTCATTCAAGTGCCATGCCTTATTTCCAAGTCCACCCTGGTGCTTTTCAGTGATGACATAGTACTCCAAAGCCTTTTTTTTTTTGTTGAGGATGGGAACTTTACTCTTTCAAGCTACAATTCTTCTAAAGCCATTTTCACTGAAGAAGCAAATGTGAAAAGATGGCATAAAAATTGAAATCACTGAGAGAATGTCTTCCAAATAATGCGGATTTCTCCTGGACAAGAAGATTTTGATTTGATACTGCACATAAAATCTAAGCAGAGACTAAACCAGAAGTAAATCACTTCAGCTTCTGCCTTTAGTTCAACATAAAGTAGAAAGCTAAAATTGAAATTAAAAATTAATCATGTGCACGTTTATTTTGTTAACGTATATCTAATAACTGAAATTCACAGCTATCAGTACTATTAACTGAAGTTGTCTACACATTAAAGAAGACAAAATTTGTTTTTGACATAGTCACAAACATTTTTGATTCAGCTTTTAAATTCCGTACACTGAATTTTTTGAGAAGAGTAATACCAGTTATTTTCCTGTTCAAACTCATCTAATTTTTAGTCCTTTTCAGCAGAGGCAAGTGAAAAGAGAAATAACATCACAAAAATTAATAATCAATTCTGCTTACTTCGATTATTTACCATGGTAGCTGCAAGTATTCATCACCACAGTATCTGAGCATCTCAGAAATTTCAGTGAATTATGCATAAGTCTACCAACTTGCAGGGCATTTCTGTTATTCCTGTTTTACAATTCTTGAAGACAATAGACATTGAGATAGACTGATTTCTCAGCAGTGCTTAGCATCTGCTTGTTCTATCCATTCATTTTATTTGGCATGCAAACCACAGACATTTTTAAAGCTTATTTTGCCAAAATATTCATGTTGGAAAGCATTGAAAGTAACAGAGAACTTATCTGTTGATGTCCAGTTTGTAGGTGATAGCTGATGATGCAGCCAGAAAAAGGAAATAAAACATACAAGCATAAATAAACCTTTCTCTCTCTTGTTGGTTTTGTTTGTTTGTTTGTTTGGGTTTTCTTGTTTTGTTTTGTTTTTAATTTGGAAACACATCATTTTCTCTGCTCAGGAAGAAATGTTATGGCATTGAAATGATTCTTAGTCTCAAAATACACTGCATTTCTTTTAAACACTTTTACCACATATTCTTATTCTATGACTGATACTTCCAGATACTCCACTAGTCCTCAGTCATCATGACAAAGTCAATAAATGAGGCAGAGATCCACTTCTCCATTATTTCTCATGAACAGCAATGTAATGCAATCTAATGCAAAAGAAGAACAAAGGGAAGAGCTAGAGAGCATGAAAACCAAGAATTTATTTTCCATTCCTTACAAAAAATATTCAGTTCTAAGTTCAATACCCATGTAGCAAATTTATCAAAAAATATTCTGATCCTTTTTTTCTAGGCATAAGTAATGCTGACTGCATGCAAAGATAGTTTTCTGGGTTCCTATTTTTTTTTCCTGAAGTGCAATTTCACTAAAACTGAAAATTCTATTGGCACAGTAGGATGCACTGGCAATTCAAGATTGTGATTCTGAAAAAAAAAAAAAAATAATAATTACACTGCTGTTAAAGCACAAATCTGCAAATCTCATTTCTTCTGGTTTTGTCAGAATTAGCCACAGAAATAGCTTTATTTGAGTAACATACTGCTGAATCCTATTGCTTCATAAAGCATCCTGTCACATTGCAAGCAGCCACACAATTTCTCCTTTAGTCTTATTGTCTACGTGGATATAAGTACATTGATTTCAAAGGAACAATAGCTATGGTGATGCAAGGCTTGAAGTATTATTTTTTGTGAACTGAGGACTTAGCTAAAGAACATACTGTCCCTCTATACACATGTTTGGACCACATTCGAGGGAAACATTTAAGTTTGTACAAAAAATACACACTGTGTTGTGCACTGACTTTTGATTACTTGAAACAAGAAAACTGAAATAATCCAAAAACCACCCAGAGCTAATATGTCTTCCAGAAAGCTTAATGTCTTCTGGTTTAAGATACCCTGTATGTGATTTTATTTCCAGGACTTATTAGTGAACTGTGTCTCACCAAAAAGCCTCATATATTTTTAAGATTGCAGTTCCCCAAGAAAAAAAAAGGCACAAACATCTACAATACTTTGATTATAGTTACAGCAATGAAAATATCTAGGAGGCAGGAGTGATTTCTGCTTAAAGGCCTAATCGTATCAATTTGTATTAATCACCAAATATTTAATGTGACATACCAACATACAGAAAAATCAGAAGTCTCTTCAAAGTTTTATGCTGACTTCATAATAGAACTATTTACTAAGCGGGAGTTAACTTGGAATTTATAATGAAGATAAACAGTGTAAATAAGTTCATAATGTTTTATTCTTTCTGGTTTTGTATATGGAAAGACTACAGCTAAGAGATAGAACTGAGAAAAACTCTGATCCTGCTTGCGTAACTGAAAATTTAGCAGTAATACCCCATCATAGTGAATTAACATTCACACCTACTTAGCCTAACCTCAGAACAGATGCTGAGCATGGAAGTTGCAAAAACTCCTATTGTGATGTGATTGTAACAGATATGAGACTCAGTCATCTAGTATTCAACTACTTTGAAGACTGAAGTCTTCAATACTGCAGACTTTTCAGCAAGTCAACACTTTGAAAAGAATTGGTAAGATTTCAGCAAAACGTTTAAAAATAAATTAATATTTGGCTTGAATATGTATTTTCATTGTATACTTCTAGAGGGTGAAAAGGGTGTATTGTGAAAATGTAAGCAAGAATTTTACTACCAGACAGTAAAATACATAACATTTATGTAAATACGAATGTAAGACTGCAGTGGTAGAGAGTACAGCTGCCACACTGGAAAAAAAAAAAAAAAAAGTAAGTGATCCCTGATTATTCTCTGCATGTCTCACAATATTAAAATCACAATGTGACATCCTGTCATCTATATCCCATGTACTATTAAAAATCTCTAAGAAAGATCAGATGCAGAACTGAGTTATGAAAAGACAAGAAATTCAGTTTATTTGTATATTATTATGGATTTAGTCAAGTATTTCTGTTTGGAGAAAAAAAAACACCAAAAACCACTACATAAATATTGTAAAATGTTTCCTATTCTCAAATAAGTATGTCTGTTGCAAATGTGGTCCCATGTGATTTCATGTTTGGACTTTGTACTAAAGGCATCCAGATGGTGTAGTAAGAGACTGTTCCAAAAATGTAACTGGCATCCTTGCTGGCAGTGACAGCTTCCAGCGACTTAAAGTTGTAATTTCCTTATTCAACAAACAGAGAGAGTTTTGTGACAACACTGGAGAAAATGAGAGTCTTTAAGAATTTATGACATGGTAATCTTCACCTTTTCCATCCAGCTGAGAATGTTCCCTTTAGAGTTAGAGAGCAGTTGTTATCACACACTGCCCTTTTCTTTACCTTCCTCCTTCATAGGAACAGTTTCTAAATCTGTCTGCTCACAGAAAGATATTCCTTCAGTCAGGATAAGGAAAAAAATGGTCATGATTACACTCCTGGGAATATATCCTTCCTTTTATTACATTTCTTCCTTTTAACTTCACTAGGGTCATTATTATTGCCTCATAAAATACGGCAATGGTACCATTATTGCTCCTGGTCCTGAAATGCTGTAGATGTTGATAGCACAGAGAATAATGAGGACATAGATTTCAACACACTAAAATCAATTGGAAATGCTTTCAGGTTAGCTGAGAAGTAAGCATGTAAATTATTAGACCAGTTATGGACCAGTTCCTAGGCTGGCTGCAAACACTATAAGGTAACTCACACATACCCCTGGAGTTTTTTAACTTGTCCTTGCTAACTGAATTATGACTTCAGCAGTATGACCAAACGAGAAGTTTGAAGTCTCACTTCAATTTCTGGAGAATTTCAGACCTTTTATGTATAGATTTTCTAAAGCTTATTCAATGTCAGTCTTGTTTCCATGATCAATATGATTGCCAGGTTCGACTTTAAAATATTCTACAACCAATGTTACACACAAGTTGATTTTGTCTGCAAAAGTATCAGGTAATAACAGTCCAATAGTCATGCCTATGTGTGACTCATGTCAGTGACATGAGAACATTTTTACTCTTCTTTACGTGATGTTTGACATTAAAAAATGCTGTCCTGTACTCAAAGGTATTAATTAGTTTGCCTTCAAAATGTCCTGAGATAAATTTGTTTTTTTCTAATATTCAATGTGAATAAAATCAACATTTATTCAAAGATAAATAAATTTTCCGACCTTGTTTATATTTCATAATGAAAAAAGGGCACAGACCAAATTTTCTTCTCTGAGGCACTTTTAAGTAATGCTATTTGATCAACATATCTTATTTTCTGATCTGACTTAATTAGAACAGGCTTTCTTCTTATTTCATTAATTGATGCTAAAGTGATTATTTTCCTAATGCTGAATGCCATAATAAGCCTATGGGTTAAAGCCTATCTGGGTTGCCAAGGACAAATTTTAGAGAAGCAGCAGAAGGGATGCCTGTGGAATGAGATTCCACAAAGACTCTGATAAAGCTTGGTCAGGCTGAGTACCAGGGGCCTGATCAGAGGAGATCCTGTTACATCCACCTGCAAATTCATTAATGTCTCAACATTTCAAAGATGAGTTTTTCAAAAAGTATGGAAAATATATTGCAATTTCACTTGGAGCAAGTCATGTTATTAAGAAAAATAGACCTCTATTTGGTAGCTTTTCAGATTTTACCATGTTTCTAAATATATTCATATCACAATCATCAAATACCTGATATTTTATCTGTTCTGCACACTCCATCTGCTACTGCTTACTGATACCAAGAAGCAGGGTTAGGAGGGACATACCTTATTCTAGCAGCAGACTTGTATGTACCCCTATTCTTCAGTAACAGATGGTAATTTGTTCTGTTATTCTGCAAGGCACAACAACGACACAGATTACTATTGGCAAATCACCATCAGATTTATTGCTGGAGGTTCACATTCTTACTCTGACTATATTAGTTCTTTCCTCAATGAGTAATTTAATTGAAAGTGATGAAACTACACCTTGGATAAAGTGCTTAGTCTGAGAATCTGGCCGTAATTTCTTATATCTGCTCCTTCAGCACTTTAGATTATGAAGTGTACATAACAAAATTCAGAAACATTAAGCAAAATCAAGAGTCAGAACAAGTAATAATTAAGGGCTTTTGACGTAGGAGACAGATTAATGTATCATTTGAAAGAAATGAAAGTCACTAACTGCTCAGTTGATACATACCAAAGTATTTTCGCTAATCAAATGTACCTGTTTTGTCTCTAACTAAACTAGTCTGTCAGATTGAATCCTTTGAGAAAGTGAAATATATTGGCAGTGAAATAATGTTCCAATCACGTAGTATATGTCAATCCTTTTTATTTAACCAGTGTTATTTGCCACATTCTGTAGATGTTCTTGCATTCATTCTAATGCACACCTGAGTGAAAGCCTTACTCTCATTTCACATTAGCTTAAACAGGTATTCAATAGAAGTATTACATTCATACAGATTCAGTGAATAAAGAAATTAAATCTTGACTATATGCTCTATTTGTCTGACTGAAACAAACTGAACAATACAGAAGATTGAGTAAAATAGTCAGATGTTTCAAGGCAATTGTTTTTGCAAAGTAAATGGGAGGAGTTACACATATTCACTTGAAAAAAATAAATTAAGCAGGTTTTGTTTTATTCCAGTCACTGCATGGGGTAATTTTTTTTCATTTTTAAAGATATATATATTTTAATATCAATATATTTGCACCCATCACAGGCTAAGATAATCGCCTGGAATGATCAATCTA
Organism: Chamaea fasciata; assembly: GCF_029207755.1. Taxonomy (NCBI): domain Eukaryota; kingdom Metazoa; phylum Chordata; class Aves; order Passeriformes; family Sylviidae; genus Chamaea; species Chamaea fasciata. The sequence continues at coordinate 78,498,199 of NW_027094086.1, forward strand.
CCCCAAAAAATATTTATCTTGTGATTTATACTGTTATCTTTAAAATCCAGTAGTATGAAGATAAAAGCTTTACTGGTATTGTTAGAAAAAAACCCAAAAAACAAAAAACTGTAAATCAGGAGAGAATATTAAGTGTTCAATTTTGATGGATTAGCTAGGAATAAAACTTAAGCATGGAAGACAATAAATATTGGCACATCTATAGGTATATTCATGTTAAAAGATATGTTCATTGAAACTATCAGCTAAAAAGTCTCTGAACTGGATCACTTACAGAATAGGGACTGAAGAAAGGACAAAGAACATCACACATAAAGACAACTTTTCTGAATACTTCTGGGAACATCCTTATGCCACTAGAAGAAAAAAAAAATCTGCTGAATTGTAGGCCTTTTCTTTTTTCCTTCACTTGGATAAAAAAATAACTAGTAGTTTTGGAATTCAAATAGTGAAAAATTTGAATTTTTCAATTAAAATTTAAAAAAAAATTAAAATTGAAAAATTTCCTCTGACCAAAGTCAGAGGAACCGGCCTGAGCAGACTTTTTGAATGGATCCCTGTAAGCTGTGATTATCTAAAATACAAATTTCTGGAATCTAAAAACTCCTCACATTTACCAAGTGCATCTTCAACAGTGTTATTTATACACCATTAAGTACTATGTAAGTCATCTGGAAATGATTAGCATAAATGGATTTATTTCCTAACCTGAAACAGCATTAAAAATGTCTATGTCTGACTTTTTAGAAACTAGGTAGCTCAAGACATATGTCTCCGTAGACTATGGTTTCAGGTTTGATTTAGTGACTCTCTAATCAAATAACTCACTTTTATGTAGAAGCTGTGTCTCAAAGCCTGATACACTCAGTTCCACTTGAAAGCATTCTATCATTCTTCATCACACAGTGTATAGGCTGGCACGTGTGCCCTAATAAAGTCAATCCCAAACAGTCAGGAAGAGCCTTTTTAAAGTAAACCCTTTACTTAAAAACAAACCAACAAAACCAGAACACCAATCTTGCCAAGGGTACCAACACCATGACAAAGTGCTACAGTAATTGTATTTCAGGTCCGCAGAAAATTTGTTTCCGTAATAAAGAAATCTTCCCTTCTATTTTATTCCTGAGTTCTCTTCTGTCTTCCCTTTTATTCTTACATCAACCACAAACATGATTTCTCTTCAGGGTCTAAATAACTTCTAAATCTTAACGCTGAGATTTGCCTCTGACAGATTTTTATTTTCTAGGTATTTGCTTCCTTGGCAAACATCTATCTCAATTCCCAAATGAAACAGATTCCTTCAATATATAAACTGTATGATCTCTCAGCCCCCAAATTATTTTTCTCATATCTTACTTTTTTTCCCAGTGCCAATCCATGTCCAACCAAATTCTTTAAAACAAGGTCAACTTCAGCTACCAAACCAGAAAAAAGATGAGGAATATGTGCTCAACATTGCGTATCAGTTCCTTTCCACTCTTCTTCTGTTACCATTCTTTGTTGTCTGTTGACATTTTTTAGGTATTACAGGTGATCAGATTCCTTCTGCAAAACTATTAAATGCTTTATTTACGGGAGAATGTAAGATTTTACATAAGCATTTTTATTATGATAGCAAAAAGCTATTAGTGAAAACCATACAAATGGGCAGTGAAAATATGTATCAGATTTAAAGATGTAAACATCTACAGAGAAACTTTAAAGAGCAAGAAACAAGTTAAGTATTTCTAGATCTAAATACAAATCAACTTCAGAAATGTTTGATACCCTTACCCATGGTTTGATCAAAAGTTTCCAGGTGCATAAATTTTATTACAATTGTAAAAATACTTTTTCTAGTAACAGTTATTTTCTTTTAAACTAACAAAATCCCTATTTCCAATTTTTTGTAGATCAGAGTCCCTAAAAGCATTTCAGTAGACTTTCCAGTTGTGCTCTTCAAATACTCATATTGCTGCCCAACCTAAGGCACACAGCCTGTGTGACAAAGGCACAAGCCTGTGTTCCAAGTACTCTATAAAGAGGCTTCTAATTCAGACTCATATAGAGATGTGTTAAAATGGATAGTCAGGATCCCACCCATGCTGACAGTGGGACTGTTTTTCAAGCAGATATTGTAGAGAACAATGGCAGACTCTGATTTAAAAAATACAGTAATTGTGACAGGTCTATGACATTCTGTACTAAAACATAATACATGTGTTGAGTCTAACAATTATTTTTTCTTCAGAACACTGTGAATGTTCTGCAAGTTGCATTAAATATTGATCTGTTTCTGAGTATGAGCATCCAATCATTCCATATTTTTGGGTTTGCTGCTCTGTATTCTTTCAGGAGTGCAATAGTTTATTTAGAGAGCTATTACTTTTACCAGACCAGGCTTAGGAATACGCAATCCTTCTCAGAAATCAATTTTTTCAAAATGTTCACAACTTATTATGGAAAAACTAACAAACATGCAGTTTATTTTATTATTCTAAGCTTTAAAAATGAAAAATGTACTTACAATGACAGAACAGTCTTTCACCTATTCCAATACAAACTTTGATTACTTGTCATTCTTCAAGCAGCAGGATGCTTTGAAAAATACTCCAAATACTTTAAATGTTCTGCAAGAAACAACACATAGCGGAATAACCAAGGATAACTCAAACTCAATTACATACTAACGTTTCATTTTAGTCACAATTTTGTTGATGGATTGTGTTGATATGTGCTGTGCATTTGCAGAATTTGGGTAAAATGCTTTTTCTGAGAACATTTATGCAAGCAAAACACTTGGTGTTCATATAAAACAAGCACAAAAGATGAATACACAAAACAGAAATTAATTCTTTTTCAAGGTATTGGAGCAATTTTACAAGTTTTGCAATTGCTGAATTCCATCACTTTAACAATTTAAGTAGCATCTGATTAATACTTCTTTACAAAGTGACTGGAATATCCCATATTTTAAATTGACAGAGGACCAACCCAACTATAAATACACTTAATTTTGTTATGAAATTTGCAGTTCCATTCATGTAATAAGTTAAATAATAAGTTGTTGTTCCCATGCCTACATGTATGAGGAAAACCAATGCAAATCTCAGACAGTCCAATTTCCAGGCTTCGCACAATCCATTTAATGTTGGAGTCTTATTGGCATAAACCTATTTGCTGTAACTGGTACTACCAACACTCTGTAGCCAAATTCCACTTCAACCCAAGTCTGACTGTATGGTATATGGTCTCCACTGACCTCTCTAGCTTGAGCAAAGTGGGTATTTTGTTATCAGCATTGCAGAAGATGTCCAATCAACCATTTTAGGTACAGATAAGGCATATGGTGGGCAATAGTTAAATGTGTGAAAACAGTTCTGTTCCTGGTGTCATCAAGGCCAGCCTTTGCCTGAGTCAGTAGTCTTGAGAGGTATTTTCTTTTCAGAGGTATTAAGTTTTTATATTGTGTATGTGGATTCACTTTCAATATCATGCAACTAATTTGTATCAACAGGTTAAATTTCAGACAATTTGGGAGACAGGAAACACAAGGACTTCACTGAAATGTCTAACTTTTACATAGAATTAAAAAATTCTAAATCAAATAAAACAAAATATTTGATAACAGATATCACAGTGAAAATGAAACTGGAGAACTTAAAGACAGCATTTACAGAAGGATACTTGTTGCCTTTAACATTTCTTTATTATTTCCTCCTTTCTCTTTTTTAATCATTGGCATTATCATGGACTTGATAAGACACTTGATATTTGTAGTGATTGGTAACTGAAAAATGCATTGCAGAAACAAAAGGCCCAGCTCTTGCAAGGCTTAAAGGGCAGCAGTGAACCTGTTTGAATTCCTCAAGCTACAAGAGGAAATGAAAAGTCAGCAGATCATCCATACAGAAGTATCTCACGGTCTAGTTAGATCACCATGGAATATTTGTTATTCATGTTGATTACTCACATATCTAAAACAGAAAATAAAAGCACCTGAATTTTCTCAAGTTTCAAAAGACTCAGAATGATGGTCAAAGCTACTCCAAATTAAAATTTCCAAAACTCTGATCAGGCTCAGCTTCTCTCTAAATTTTGCTAATAATCTTCTTACCAAGGAGTGGTAGCTATTATTTTAATGAGGTAGCTGTAAAACTAATGATGTGCGAGTCATATAATTAAAGAGAAAATTGTAAGTAATCACATATTTTGCTTCAAATATAGCCATGAATAAAATGTGGTCCTCTGTATGCACTCAAATGTATTTTGTCACTGAGGCAGGCAAAAATCTGTTCAAAATTCCAGTGGTTATATATATCTGTGCTTTAAAGTATAAGAAAATTTCCCCAAAGTAGATTTTTCAGGGGGTTGGTTTGTTCCAGGTTTTTTTTTTTCAGTACACATGAATAGTCTTTTTTCACTTACATATGCTTCAAGAAAACCCTAGCAAAATCCCCCAACCCTTTATTTATTTTCATTTATTATGTTAAAGTATTTCACTTTCAACAGCACAGTGCTGTATGCATTTTAATTATGAATATGCCTCATACTGTCCAGGCAATGAACTTAGCAACTCAACAAACCGGAGCAACACCTTGAATTAACGGAAGTAAAATATCCACATATGAAAGAGCAAAATATACTCAGTTGGGTTAGCTCTTTTGCCTGTTTGGGAGTAGACCAGCAACCAAAGTACACACTGTGCTCAATCATGTTTTTTCTTGTGGCAAACTAAAACTGACTTAACAGAGCTGATATGAGCTGTACCAACTTAAAACCCCAATCTGATTGCAGAGAATCTGATCACGGCTGCAGTGTATTTGTGAGATTGCATTTTAATCTCAAAAGACTTCTGAATCCAAGGAGACTAAATCATCCCTGAAAATGCATCTGGCAACTAGAAAGCCGAAGTTTCATATATTTTTCAAAATCACCTGTCATTTTTAAAAGAACCAAAACTAAAAATAGTTTTTAAACTATTTTTTAAAATCAGTTCCTAGAGATGGCAACTAAGCACCACAAAGCCCCTCTCTCACTGTCCCCTTTGCCCCCAAGTAGTACGGGGTAGAAAATTAGAAGGCTGAAAATGAGAAAATTGATCTAACGTAAAAATAGCCCAATAATTAAAAATCTATACTATTTGAAGCAAAAAAAAAAAAAAAAAAAACCCAAAAAAAAAAAACAAAAAAGGAAAAAATATCAAAGAGAAAAAAATAAAACCCAAGAAAGCAAGAAAGTGATAGAAATGAAAATAATGTCTTGCCACCAACTGACCAATGCCCAGCTAATTCCTCAGCACTACCCACTCCACAAATTTCCCCACAATTTTATAAGCTGAGCGAGACCTTTTGGTCAGTTGGGGTCAGCTGTCCCAAATGTGTCCCCTCCCAGCTTCCCTGCACCCCCAGCCAGCCTGATGGAAGGCAGGAGGTCTGAGGAGGCAGAAGGCAGTCTGAGGAGCAGAAAAGGCCTTTCTGCTGTGTAAGTGTCCTGGGTTGTAGTATAGGATGTGCACAAAGTATTCTATCACCGTCTTCATGAACTGTTGAACCCAGGTGGGGCAATGTTTTCCCAGACCCCCTCCTTGGGCCATTATCTTCTGTTAATGGCCCATCAAATGCCTTGCCCATGACTCAGAGATAACTCCCTCTGGGAGTTATCTCTGTTTAATGGGCCATCAAGGACCCCCGGCATGACTCATCATCCCATTGTGAGGTGTCCGCCCAGGGGGAGGAACCAAGCATTCTCACCTGGATATAATCTGGGGTTTGGGACAGTACAGGGGGCCTCTACCCACTGGATTCCCAGAGGACCTGAGCTACCAGACCTTTCTACAAGATCACTGCTTCAGGAAGACCACCTCATCTGGACTGCTTCCATCACCCTGCTCAGGTTGTATTCTGACTCTGTCAGTGGTCTTTTGTATTATTTCATCTATTTTTATTTTATTTTCTTTCCTTTCTTCCTATTAAATCGTATCTCTGACTTGGAGCCTCTCATTTTTTTTCCTTTCAAACGACTACAGTAAGCTCTGCTCAGCAGTAACAAGACCAGTGAGTTATCAACCACTGAGTTATCAACACCTTTTTCAGCAAGACACAGCCCCACACAAGTTGCCAAGAACAAATTTAAGTCCATCTCAGCCAAAACCAGTACAATACCCTGTGTCTACATTTTACACAGCCTCTTCACTTATGCCAATACAAGTATTTGGGCAGCCAAGAGGTGAAAATACCATTTTCTCCCTACCCCCATACTCATTGTGTGCTTCATAGAGACACAAAGAAAAATCCTGAATGCCAGAAAAAACATAATAGCCAAGTAACTTCCATTTTTATCATAATAAAAGAAAATGTGTGCTTTAAAATCTGGAAAAGGTCCCTGAGAACTACATCCCATCTAACACAAAATATTTGTCCTCCATTTCACACATATCTCAGAATTTTCTGAAATATGAGCAGACCCTGGCACCCTCTTCAACATTTAACATTTAGCAGGCATTAAGCAGTCAGTAGGTACACAGAGCCAAAGGGATCAGACATAGAATGGATCCACAAAGATTAATCTGGTATTGCAAGAGAACTCATCCAGCTACATACTCTTCTTCTTAGCCCTTAACCATAAAGGAGTTAAATATTCTTTATCAGGGAAAACTGGCAAGGATCTTGATGAATTTCTGATGGCATAAACTACAGCTTTTCACAGAGATTTTTCCTTTGAGCAAAAATCTGTTGGAGACAAACACAGCTGTCAACACCATGGGTTTTTTTAGTGTTAACATAGGCATACACTGACCCACCCAGCTTTAGTCTAGAGGACTGTGACAGTCGCAAAGACCTCAAGTTGGAGACCATGCCTTTTGTTATGAACTCATTCCCAAGAGAATCCTAGAAAGCTATAAATTTTAAAGAACAAATATTTACTACCTGTGCATTATAAAGCTAATTATTTTTTTAACTGTATGTAACCACAGCATTCAAGCTCAACCGCAATGTAAGGTCAAGGTTTTATGTTAGTCTCAGTGACTTTAAAAATACATGAGATGAGAACAAAAGACTGATACAATAATAGACGACATGAAACTTTTGTGGCTTTTTGTTTTAATTGAAAAAATGAGGGTCTCATCACAATGAAAAACAGACTACGCTCTTAACCTCCAACATCTCTTTGCTTATCAAAACTTCACAAGCACACTTGTTTCTATTAAAGTTCAAAATATTTTTTGAAACTTTGCCAAGCACAGGTTTTTTTCAATGAAAGCATGAAATTTGATGCTGCTTAAATAAACATTTATTGAAAGTCATGTTTATTCTACACAGCCAGTACACATTTGGTATTCTGTACAGAAAATTCCTTTTTTATTTTTAATTGAATTTGTCAATAACTCTTCTCTCTGTTTCTCTAAGACAAGAGTGTAGTTTGAGAGGACTTAAAAACAAACAGCTTCTGGAAAACATTTATGCTTTATTGAGCCCACCAATTCTACCGTCCCTGCATGCTAATAACTATATCTAGGTTCTAAATAACTACATCAAAATTCATAATATGTTTTGAGGTACACAGAAAGAAATCAATGAAAGCTCGTGACCTGAATTCTTTCTGATAAAGAAAGGCTCATCTCATGGCAGCCTTCTAATAGTTTCCACAGCACTATGCAGAACCCGGTAGACTGAACCTACAGGATGGATCATGAACTCAGGGAGAATTTCCCATAGATGGAGATCAGATGCAGTGCTTTTAATCTTCAACATATGTTTCATCTATACTGTGTCACCAAGCATGAATACTGCAGAATGTTGGCTCTGTGCTTGGAGCTTTTGGGGTGGAACAGCGATACCGAGTATAGCTGGTCCTCCACTCATTCCTTTTAGACAAATACTCCACAGTGAAAGGTGCACATGGGCACAATGAGGAAAAATATTTATACACTTTTAAATATTTATTTTTAAGAAGGCAAACAAAGGCAATTTGCTACATACTTTGCGGGCCGAGCTGTCAGGGTGGCGGCGGCAGCGCTGGGGCAGTGCCGGGGCTGCCCGGGCCCGGCTGAGCCCCTCAGCCGCGGGCGGGAGGGCGAGAGCCCTGGGGAAAGCCTGGGCAAGGGAGGGCTAAACGCTGTCCGGCAGCCACGGCTGAGCCAGGGGAACCCAGCCACAAACAGCTCTGCAAGCGCCGAGGAGACAGCAGGAGCAGGGACGGGGGCAGCAGAGACCCGGCAGGAATGGCCCTGCGGCCTGGGAGAGACCCCGGCGGAGCAGCGCTTTCCTGCGGCTCCTGGGAATGTTCCAGGCTGCAGCAGAGAAAAGTGCGAGGAGGATGAATCGGTACGCTGACCGCAGTCCCCCCGTTCCCCACCCCTTTGCACAACCCGAGCAGTGCAGAATTGAATAATGAAGGCAGGTAAGCCTAGGAAGAAGGGGGAGTGAAGATTTTTCACTCTTTTCTCACAGTCCTACTCTGTTTTTTGACTAGAAACAAATTACATCAATTTTCTCAAAGGTGAGTCTTCTTTGTCCGTGATGTTAGTTGTCTTTGTCTTGCCCCACAAACTACCATCTCATTCCTCCCCATACTGTGTAAGAATGAAAGTGAGAGAGCATCTGGATAGGGATCTGGCATCTGGCCACAGCCTACCCTGCACAATTTTACAGAACTTTGGTTAATATGAATTCTTCATTAAAATATTTACTTGCAAGATGATCTGGGTGGGAATGTGAGCATCCAAGGTCAACCCCCCACCCTTACCTACAAACCTGAGCACATAATGATTTTTCCAAAAACTAAGATGGAAAGAGGAGTAAGTAAGTTCCTGTTAGTGGATGCTCAGCAGAATGTCCTCAGAGAATTATACAAGCCCCTGAAGCCCCCAAAACAAGTCTTATTCTTTGAAAAATCTCTAAATAAGAGCTTTCTTATTTGTAACAGAACTCAGGAGAGTTTGCTTGTTATATTTGTAATACTGCTGGGAACAATAATCAAATATATACCAAAATCATTTGCAAATTAAACACAGTAAAACCACTGGAAATGAAGACTGTATCATTACACAGGCAAATCTGTATTTGTGTGCTTCTGCCCTGCCTGCACTCAAATGTGCTATTTGCAAACCTTCGCAAAGTATAGATTAGTTGGATGTTTCCAAGTGAGTTCTCAGTGCAAAAACATTTTCTGTTCTAGTGCATCTTCTTTATCTCTAATCCTGACTGACTGCCACAAAACTTGTAACATAAAATGAACATCTGTGTAGTGAAGTAATGCTGAACTGTGCAAGGCAAAAAAGAACCTACACAGACTATAAAGATGATGATGAAATTTTCCTTCCCTATAATGGGAACTAAATATGTTGAATTTTCCTGTCACTTTTCTGTGGATCATATCAATTTCCTTTAGATGTGATTTTGTTATCCAGCCTAGGTCAACTGTATGACTTCCATTTTTGAAAGATATTACTATTCAAGTTCATCAGCAGATATGTTGGAAATCTAAGCACAGGACTGTGTTTGTCCAATTCTTACTCGATCACTCTCCAAAACAGACTGAAATCATAAATAAAAAGCTTTTTTTCCTAGGAAGCACTAACTTGCTACATAAAGACGGTAACTATAATTGAATACAGTGACATAATTACCAACTATCTTCTCCATCCCCATAAATCTCTCCGCTAAAGCTGATTATATACTACCTCTGAATCCTATGAAGATTATTTCTGGAAATAATACATTCATGGATTTATAAAATGGTTGGGTTCGTAAGGGACCTTACAAATTGTCCACTCCCATCCCAGCTGCCAAAGACAGGGAACATTCCCAAAGACCAGATTGCTCAAAGCCTCACTTGACCTGTCCTTGAACAGTTCTTGGAATGAGACATCCACATCTGTTCTGGGTAACAATTTCCACTCTCTCACCACCCTCAGGGTAAAGAATTTCTTCCTCAATATCACTGTCCATGTCCCTGAGGGCAGAGCAATTGTTCCTGGTCTCCACCCAGGCATCAAGCAGCTAATTGCAACTTTTCAGGTATAATCATCCAGCCAATTCCTTATCCACTGAGTGGTCCAGCCAGCAAATCCTTGTCTCTCCTGTTTAGAGGCGAGGAAGTCTCAGCTTATGTATTCTTTTTGGATTTCAGTAAAGCTTTCCGTGTTGTTTCTCAGAGTGTCCTCCTGGACCAAATGCCCAGCACACAGCTGGATAAACACATCATGCTATGGGTGAGCAACTGGCTCAGGGTTTGGCACAAAGGGTTATGGTGAATGGGGTGACATCAGATCTGTCATTAACAGGGTTCTGCAGGGCTTCACTGTCAGCCCTGTGTTCATCAACATCTTCATAAATGACTTGGACACAGGACCTGTTGGCTCCCTCGAGGGCAGGGAGGCCCTGCAGAAATGTGGACAAGTTAGAGGGCTGGGCAATGTCTTGGGTTATGTAACCAAAAAAAAGTTTATTCTATTCCATCTGTTGAAACCAGTTGGGGAGGTGTTTTCTTTATCACTTCTAATTCCAGGGGGGAGGGTCAGGTGCCTTCTGGTAATGAGCCAGCTGTGAAAACCAGGTAGAACAATGTTCCTTATCTCTTCCATGACCCATCCTCCCTCCGGGGGATATCTTCTGTTAATGGGCCATAAAGGCTCACCAATGACATGACACATTACATCATCCCATTGTGAGATGCTCCACCCAGTGGGGGGAGCCAAACCTTTCCTGCCTAGATAAAATCTGAGATGTAGGAACAACAGGCATCTGGTTTTCCACTGGATTCCCAAAAGAAGACTAGATCCATCTCGCCATTACTGGACCCTTTTCTACAGGACCATCTCTACTCCAACAGAACCACATCTGATACTCCAGGAGGGCTTACTTCGGACAGCTTCCAACACCCTGACCAACCGGGCATCAGGTTGTATTTCTGACTGTCAGGGTTTCTAGGATTTTCTGTTTGTTTTGTTTGCTTGTTTTTTGTACTACTACATTTGTATTCTTAATATTTTTAGTAAAGAACTGTCATTTCTATTCCCAAATCTTTGCCTGAAAAGCCTTTAATTGCAAAATTATAATAATTTGGAAGGGGGGGTGGGACAGGTACATTCTCCTTTCCACGGAAAACTCCAGTTTTCCCTGACAGATACCTGTCTTCCCAAACCAAGGCAGCAATCACCACACATATGAAGTGGTGATACCAACTGGCCTGTGTAGCTCTCTTAGAACTAATATTTGGCCTTGCATCTGAGACGTAAAAAGAAAACTAATACTAGGCCATTTCTCAAGAATCTCTATGCATGTCTTACTGGATGCAGAACAGTTACAAATCTCAAATCACACATTTGAATATTAATTCAAAGTTCAAGTTCAAAATACTGAGCTAAATTAGTACAAGCTTTATTATAATAATATAATCTGAAGCAACATATATGATGACATTTTTTCTTAAACACAAGAATGCACAAGCACTCATAGTGCTTTAAATCTATTTCCATGTGTTTGTGCAATTTGTCTCAATGACAAAGTCACCTGAAAACTAAGGAATCACTGATTTCTGAAAGTAGCTTCCTCATTTTTTTCCTGGCAATGGAGTTTTTAATCTTAAGTATTTCAGAAGCATCTTCCTGTAAATTTAAGGCTGGGTAAACTGCAAAAAGTTGCAATCCCTGAAAATACTTCGCTGAGTTCAGTGGTACACTAAATAGTCTCTCCTTACACCCATTAAAAACAAACAAAACCAACACAAACCCATAAAACAACCATCTTGTTTATTATTTAATATCAAAGATGTTTTCCCACTCTTCATAGAAATGGAAGAATAATTTGAAAGCAATCCACAAACTCTTGGTTTGACTCTACGCCAAATAGAAGGAAGAAGCATGCAATTGGTAAGATGTAGTTAGTTCTTTAAAGTTTGGGGGTTTTTTCCTAAACTGAAAAAAAAAAATAACAACACTATTTCAGATAATGAGACAAAACCATAATTCTCTTCACTAGATTTTATCAGAAAACTGTACAAATTCGTATCTGGGTTGAAGAAATATGTTAACAGTTATTTTCGCCCCTCACTTATTTTCTTCTGTTTCAAATAGGGAAAGATTTTTGCTGTTACCTCTTCAACTATATGTTGAATAAAATCAGAATTATTTGTCAAATCTACACCACCACGCTTGTTGCTCTGAAAGATTAAAAAAAAAATTGTTTCCCTCTTAGGGAGAGTTGCTTTTGATTTTTAAAGACTCTCTTATCCAGATAACATCTTAGTTCAGTAGCTCTGAAAGGAAATAGAAGGCTTTTCTACTGTCATTTGTGCACTTTCATGCTCAAGGCTAGCTTATAACCAAAAGATATTGGCCAGACTCTTCACAGGAAAGCTTTCTCTGAAAAACTGGTTAGTGCTCTGCATCACCTTGTAGAATGATACCATTTAACCTTATTTTGACACTCAGATGAAGAAAATGAAGTGTCTTCTTAATAGTCTATGAATAAGTTAATACCCCTAGGACACAATAGTACCTGCATCAAGGAAAACAGAGGGATCAAATCTTTGTTAAAATTCAGAACATATTAGTGAATGTGCATTATATGAAAATATCCATTTCAGCAAAAAAATAATAACTGAAGTAAATTTTCTGAGTGCGCAATAGTAGGTAATCTTCAGCAACTTTTTCTAGGTATTGAAGACAAGTTTCAGAGGAGTAATACATGAAACTGTTATGTGTCAACTTTTTAAAACACAATACTGAAAATTTCATTGCTCTTTAAACTAGTCTCTGTATTTCTATTATGTGTTTTCACTGAAATTTAAATGTAAAAATAAGGAAAATGAAATTGATAGTAAGGGAGCAGTGGTGCAGTTGTTGGCACAGTACTAATTTATAACATCCATAAAATGAAATTCTCGGTTCTAGTAAGATGACTCACATTCTGCTCTTTAAATAAGAACATACTTAACCTTTTAACTAGAAAAGTTTGATTCATCTGAAGCTTCTTTTGATTTTTTATAACTTTGAAGTCATAATGAGATATAAAATGGATTTTATGTCAAAACTTGACTCAGAAAACATGTTATCTTTCATGTCATAAAGAGAATAGAAATGAAGTTTCTATGTAGAAAAGAACAAATGTCAGAACCTAGTGAAAAGAGAGCAAGTGAAGACAAAAATGGTTGGTATATATATTCTTTTTTGCTGTACTCCTTGAAAGCCGCACTGAAAATTCAATTAAAAAACAAAACAAAACAAAACAAAAACTCCAACAAAAACAAACAAACAAAAAAACTCCAACTGAGATTACCAACTGTCTCATATCACCAAATAGTAAAATACTGTTTTGAAAAGTGAAATTATTTACCACTCTGAAAGTATTTTACAACAATGCAAACAAACAAACTGATGATCCTGTCTATCATTAAGTAAAATCTTTTTATTATTTCTACTACTTTTAAACTCCATTTTTGTGGTGGGGAAATATACAGCCCACAGAACAGCTTTGCTTTAACTGAGGCTGATTTCTTTCCACATTTCAGGCACATCTAGATCTTCAGTTCTAAATCAAAATTTCATTTTGTTGCTAATACATGAACAACAGATCCTGTTACAAGGGTTTCTAGGCATTAAAGATTTTTTTATCGCAGCTTGATTTCTTGAGCTACAAGATAAAAATAGAATGCTAAAATTCTAGGATGTGTGATCACTTCCTTTAATCCATTATTCATAAAATCTTTGTTTTTCATTTGATGTTTTAACAGTTCTTAATTGCTTTGCATTTTAGAAGGCATATAAAACAATGATGCATAGCAAGGGGAAAATAATGGCCCAATGCTCATGGCTGGCAAACAGTATCAATGATCTGTGATAAATAAATTTTTAAAACATGTTAATAAAGGTGGAAGAGTATTTTTTTGAATTTGTTTATGACTGGAGGGGGGTTAAGGGAAATACAACTTTTAAATTTAGGCATGGATTCTGATTACTCTTATTTACTTACATCACAGAATTTTAGTTCTGAGATGAAAAAGGAGATCTTTCTGGAAAGCAGATGAAGAGCTTGTGGAAATAATGGAACATAAATGTACTGTTTTCTCCAGACTACTAATCAACTGATTTTCACATTAAACTCAAATGCCACTCTAAGGCATGTTGAGTTTTCTTCCAGAGAAGTATTTTTACAGTCAGCCAATCTATAGAGTGACATGGTACACAAAACATAGGCAAGTGACCGGGTATTTCAGACAAAGTACTCCATTCATGCAGATTTAAAGTGGTTTCCTTGTTTACTGGACAGATATCTTAAAAGGACTCTTGATTGGAGTGAGTGTAGAGCTTAGACCTGCATGACATCTATAAATTGAGAGCCCTGGTGGCCAAACCTGTATGTATGCTAATAGAAGTACTGACACCCTGATCCAACCAAAATCTACCTGTGCCTTTTCTGCTTCTAGCAGTTTGAGTTTTAATTCATGCCTGCATAGTTCACACCTTAAATACCTCCACTACTCTCTCAGATTCTGTCCCTATGCCCCTTTACAGCTCAATTAAGTTTACATTATAACACGTACAAAATTTAAAATCTCTGTGAATGCACAAGCACCCTGAATTTAAAGATGTAATTTTAGATAAATAAAAGAAGTAGCCTGCAAACTGAATGGTATATTGCCACCCCATTGCTCTTCTATCCTCCATCCAATTTAACTTTAAGCTGTTTCTGAGTTTACATTCTTATCATGCTACTTCTTACATACATCTCTTTCCCTGGGCTAAAAAATATAAACACTACCTCACCCACTGCTCATCATACTCATAGTGAGTCTTTCAGAGCTAATTAAAGGACTTCTCAGATGAGATACCCTGTATTCCTTCTTATATAAATAACAGAGTTACAGACTTAATGTCCTTATCAAGCATTTTGATTTTACTTTTGAATTGAAATTGCTCACTGATCAACCTATAGCGAGTTTTCTGCTTTAGTAACCACATCACTTTCTGGACTGGGTGCATTTGATTTTGAAATCTATAGTAGTTGTGTAGTTACAGGGTGTCATCCCCTCCTACAACTGCATTGCCTTCATAAATGCTTAATTTATTTCAGTATCATACTACACATTGGCTTAATTTACTCCCTCAGCTTCCTCATATTTTCTTTCTAGTTTAATAACCATCTTTACTATCACCTGCAAACTTTGATCTCTCGATGTTTATCCCATGTCCCTAATTAATGAACTAAATATAAATCAAAACTTTGTTAAGCTGCTATTACAATATAAGCTACTATTAAGTTGTAGTCCAATGTTTTTGCACATGACAGAATTTGGAAATGAATCCCATCTTGTTCCTCATCTCCAGTTTTTTTCCAAATATTGGCAGTCATTTTCAAAAATGTATTGCATTTTGAATGTTGTTTGAATACTCCATGGGAGAGAATCATATAATATTAGTGCTTTAATATAATACAAAGAATCTGTTTCATGTATATGCCAAGGTGAACAAATATTACAGGAGCCAGTTAAAAGATAACTGACTTAATCAAACCTGATAATGTGAAAATACAGGTAAGTATTAACAAGTCAAATGCATCTTAGTAAGAGTTAACCAAAAACAGCTTAAAAACCCCAAAACACTGACCATTACTTCATTCTTCCTGACTCTGCAAGTTCTATAGGAATCTGGAGTAATTTGCATAGTAGTAGTGAAAAGTCTTTTTATAGTTTAATGAAAGAATTTTTACTGTGTTAAAACAGATTGACCAATCTGTCAACCACTGAACAATTACATCAAGTCAGCAAATAGGAACTATAATATGAAGGAAAAAAAAAAAAACCAAACCAAACAGAAAACCCAGAAAAAAAACCCCAACTCAACCCCAAAATTTTCACTGTGAAATTCAGGATAAATCAGACCTACTTAGAGAAATGTCCTGCAGACATGCTGAATCTGTCAGGGTTTTCCCAGTAAGCCAAATCAAAATTCTCCAAGCTGATGGATGAGAGATACTTGAATATTGCACAGTGATGTTAACTTTCATGTTGACATCCAAGCAAGAAAACTTATTGCAGATATTATTTTCCAAAAATGTCTATTATCATGGCTTAACTAATAAAAATAATAAAAATCTTTGCCTTACAGCATTTCTGACTTTTGGCCATCCTTTCATCTTGTGTTTGCCATCTATAGGAACAACAAGTACAACAAATTCACTAAAATAAATTCACATTCATTTCAGAGAAGCTTATATCTTCAATGAATATATTCCTGATTGTTTCTATACTGCTGTGGAACTGCCAGAAGTAACTGCCACAAAAGTTGCAGCCGCCCTCTCACTATAGTATGATGTTGAAATACCATGCAGATATGTATCTATTCAGGAAAATGGGATTCATGTATGTAACACTTTGCAAAGTAAATGAACCAAGAAAATATACAAGTAAAAAAAATTCCAAACCATTAATTCTGAAAGAAGACAGCAACTGTTACATATCTTAGCTTTACATATATGAATTTTAGATCAGACTGTTTCAAGCTTGCAAGTTATTTCAGGTTTGAAAGCCATTATAATGTTCACTTTGCATATATTTTTATTATTTTTAAAAAATTGCATTCTAGCATGTTTTTGTCTTTCTTTAATCCTCCTTGGTTTTGCTTATCAACAACTATCATCTTTGATCATTCAACTGTGTGATGTTTGCTGTCAGGTGTACTGTTTGTTTCCAAAGGAAGAACATGAAGGCTCATGGAATGAGCAGAAGCTTAATGCCATCAACCACATGTGACATATAAAAAGCCAAAAGGTGGGAAATAATACTGTGGGGAATTTTCAGTGTAGCCAGGCCTTCAGACTTGGCTAGGCATTCTGAGCTCAGTATTGGATTTGACTGATAAGTTCTGATCTTGTTAGAAGATGATGTTTGTATGTGCAGACATGTCTTCTCTCATTTTTTTCCAATACTTTTTAAAAATAATGACATGATACAATAAAATACTAATAAAACTTCTGATTAAACAGTAATTTCTAGTTTTCAGCAGAAAAAAAAAAAAAAAAAACAAAAAAAAAACCAAAGAAACAACACCACCCTGACCTTCAAATACAGTTTGTGAGACAGATAAGTAAGCTATCAGCCTGCAATAACCTAAGAAGTGTTTGGATTTTCTTAAAGGGCCAAAGTAGAGTATCTTAAATTCAAGTTAATTAATTTAATAAGAAGAGAAGCTTCAATTGGAAGTTAACCCAAGCAGGTCATGTTTTAAACAATGCACCTCTTACATTTTTAAGCACAGTTTGTGTTAGTTTGCCGAAAATCTGGTAATATCTATCTTATCCAAAGGCATACCCTTAGTAGTATAAAGAATTAATCCTTTAATGCTACAGACTTTGCGTTAGTCATAGCTTGCAGCAATGAGTGCCAGAAAATAATTATTATTGTGTAAAGAAATTAAATATTTAGCTTTTTTTTAAAATTAATAGCTTTCTATTTCATTAGTACCCTTGTAAATGTATAGTGCAACAGTTAGCAAGAATCCCACTATGTAAGCTACTCTTTATAAAACAGCTTTCATTTTCAAAAAGCCCTACTAGCTACAGGTATTCATAAGATTCTAAAAAAGGGAATTAGAAAGTCCATACAAATACTTAAACATTTCATTAAGCATATATAATTCTCATTGACTCTGGGATGTTTTACTATAGGAACATTTTATCACATGACAAGGGCCAAAGCTCTTTGTTTTCTCCTATCTGAGAAGTCTACTTAATCTCCAAATACAGAACAGCTGGAGGGTTACTGCGGCTCAACATTTTGAAATAGTTCATTCACAAGATCTGCAGTTGAAGTACTGTGCTCAAAACAGAATGTAAGAAAACTGATTCTCTGGTATTGGGAATAAATCTATTTATCAGTATTTCAGTATCTACTCTGTATGAGTCTGTATCTGAGAGAGCTGTTTCAGTTTTTCAGTCAATAAAATGAAATTTGTAATTTTAGGCCATGAATCTTATAACCTCTTCCAAACATTTTCTCTAGATTTAAGATCAGTTATGCACTTTGAGCATCTCTTTCTTTTCACAGATTATAAAGTTTAGCTGCATAGTTCAGAAGTGAACATTTGATCCAGTGTGCCTCTCAACTCAAAGTTATCTCATAAGTTAAAGCTGCATGTGTGTGCATAGCTGAAAACAGGACAGATATAAAAGCTATTTTTACTGCAATCTCATCTGTTAAAACATCTCACAAAATTACATCAAAGAGTTATAGGCTCATTTCCAGTGAAGGATGTATCCATGTTCAAAATACCTGAAAATTACACAATATGTTAATTAAATTACTGAACAGCGTATTGTAGTGGGTTGACACTGGTCCAATACCAGGCACCCACCAAAGCCTCTCACTCTCTCCTCTTTTGCAACTGGGCAGATGAGAGAAAATTTAACAGAGGGTTCATGGGTTGAGATACAGACCAGGAGAAATTGCTTATCAAATACCGTCACAGGTATTTGATAAAATGGGCTTAATTAGAGATACGTGTTGAATTTATTACACTAAAAAAATTTAAGGCAGGATAATAAGAAGTAAAATAAGCTCTCAACAACACCTTCCCCCCACCCCTGCTTCCTTCCCAGTCCTGTCTCCTACACCAGCAGCACAAAGAGGACAGGGAATGGAAGTTTTGGTCTGTTCATCACCCGAGGTTTTCTTCAACTTCTCAGGGAGAGGAGTCCTTCCCTTTCCGTGCCATGGGATCCCTCCCACAGGAGACAGTTCTCCATGAACTTCTCTGATGTGGCTCCATCTCACGAGCAGCAGCTCCCTGCAAACTGCTGAAATGTGAGTCCCTACCATGGGCACAGAGTCCTCCCAAAACTGCTGCAGTGTGGGTCTCTCTTCCACAGGATGCAGTCCTTTCAGGACAGGCTGCTCCAGCCTGGAAGCAGGGCCCTCTCTCTCCACTGGGTCTCCCACTGGATCACAGCCTCCTCCAGGCATCACCTGCTCAGGCATGGAGTTCCTCCATGGGCTGTGGGTGGATCTCTACATCCCCCATGGATCCCCATGGGCTCTGGGTGGATCTCTGCATCCCCATGGCCCACCATGGGTTGCAGGGGCACAGCTGCTTCACCATGGTCTGCACCATGGCCTGCAGAGAAATCCCAGATCTGCTGCCTGGAGCATCTCCTGCCCCTCCTTCTGCACTGATCTTGGTGTCACCATGTTGTTCTCCTTACATGTTCTCACTCAGCTCTTCTCTGGCCGCAATTCAAAATGCACAACAACTTTTTGTTTTGATTTCTTCTAAATACATTATCACAGAGACATTGCCACCACCTCTAATTGGTCCAGCGTTGGCCAGGTGCACATCCATCAGGGGTCAGATCTGCAGGACATGGAAGAAGCTTCTAGCAGCTTCTCACAGAAGCCACCCCTGTAGCTCCCCCCATCACTACCAAAATCAGGCCAGAAAAAAAACAGTACACCTGTATTCATCCTTGCTTATTTTTAAACAGTAGGAGAAGACAGTTATAAAATTCTGACACTTAAAATTTATAGAATTATAGCAGCACTGACAGAAGTTGATGACTCTTACATGATTCATCCTGTTACAGCACACTTTCTCAATATCGAGCTCATAACAGAAGAATATTGTGTATGTCACTTCAAATCCTCACTCAGCCAGGCTTAATTGATGTCTGAGAAACAGCAGGGCACCTTGAAATCACTATAGTAGCTGATGCCTCTGTTTCCAATGTCTGATATCTACAACTTCCATAACACAGTGACTTTGTAGCAATGACTTTAAAGTATTGCTGTGGGCCTTGATAATACACGGAACAAAAGGATTGGTGGTCCGAAAGAGAGAAAATTCAAATGTTTTCTTAATATCCTCATAGCATAAAATGATAAACTGTAGGAGCTATGAGTTGATGTAATCAACACCATGCAGTAGAAAAACAAGAAAATATAGCTAGGCTCTGTGTTACAAAGCCCATGACAAATATTTTGACAAAACCTATCACTAATAATATTCTCTAAGCTGAAGTGGAATAAACTAATAAGCTTATTATATCAGAAAAAGAAATTTGTGAAGGCTGAACATCTGTATGCAATAATGAACATTCTTTAACTGGAAACAAAGCCAAAGGAAATACCAACTGTTGCACTGAAAATTGCTGAGCTTCACTCTTGATTTACTAACAGCTGGAATCTCTAATTATCTTAATATAATGAGGCACTTTAATCTCCACTAAAGTATGTTTCAAAAGTCTATCCAAAGATTTTTCTTCATCAGAAAAACGCAGTTAAACATAATCTGTTAACAGTGTGTACAGTCTGATTAAATTCTGTTCTTGGCTCCAGCCGCTTACTTTTACCTGTTGAGGTGACCTAAATATTCCTGCACTGCAAATTTAATTTAGAGTGCAGCTAAAAAAAATGCCATTTATTTTACAAATTTTATTTAAAGATGTGAGGTTTTTATAAAAGAAAACCCAAAACAGGCAAACCTCTCCCCCAACAAAAACAACAAAAAAGATATAGCAAGCACACTATTAAACATTTGTATTTTTCCATTGAGTTTTTGCAATTGCACATATAACAGACAGGAAATACTTCTGAAAAGCCATTTTCTACACAAACAATAGGCATCTTAAGAATACCCAAGCTTCTCATTTTGAGTATGTATTCTGTAATGATATCCCCTATTACAACAACTATAATTGTCTGTATACTTACAGTTGCCATATAGGAGAGTTTTGCTTGTCACTAGAATTTCCTTGTCAGAAAGAAGTAAACTTTTCTCAGGTATTAGTCTTTTTGTATAACAGTAAGTCCAAAGAGAAATTAGTATTTGCATTTAAGAAATAGGCAAAAACATAAATTATATTGGGAAAAAAACAAAAACAAAAACAAAAAAACCAACAGAACTAAACCCAAGACGGAATCCAGAGGAGAAATGGGTTTGAGTTCTAACATTCTTCAAGTCTGAAAATTTGGAGGTCATAACCCTAAATCTTTGAAATGCATTATGAAAAGATGAAAGAGATGAATATTCCTCTTAGTTTATTTTCTCTAGATTTAAATATTCTTGTTACATTTGTGGAGCTCATTTTGAAGTTATCCTTACTTTAGCTGTCACTATTTAGGATTTCTTTTAAACACAATGGTGTTATAAAGCCAAAGTGGCTAAACTAGCTTTGGGACAGCTTCTATAAAATTTATAAAACTGTTTGAAAAGTCATTTGGAGTGATATATGAGTCAATCCTATCTTCATTGTTGCTAGTTCCTTCAGAAAACTTTTAAGAGCAGGAGGTCGAGACTTAAAACAATCCATTCTCAAACAGACTGTGCAGATCCAGATGCTAACTAATTAATACAGTTTTTTATTTAACTGATTTAATACTGATGTCAGGATGATAGGTCTGCACTTTACTATGTCTCTTCCTAGAACTTTTGGGTTTTTTAGTCAGTGCTATGTTTTCTACCCTAGCTTGGTAGCAAGGAAACTGATAAACTCCGGCTTAAAAATGCTATTAGTAATTTATTTGCTCTGCTCCTAAGTTCTGTTAGAAATAAACATCATTCCAGTCCTGCTGACCTGTGAGTGTTCCTGCTATCAGCTTGTTCCATATCCTCCTCAATTTCAGACTTATTCTCTGCTGAGCCATCTGCTATGACGAGTTCTACCATGTCAATTGCTGTCATTCTTTTATAGTGTTACCTATTGAACAAATTTAGCTTTAGCTATGCAGGTCTTGCCTTCTCTAGGCACTCTCTAACAACCTGATCTGCAACTAAATGAGCAGACTTGCTAAATGTGTTTTTTTTTTTTTTTTTTATTTTCCTGTCTGAAGAAGGTATTTCTATTTATGTTGATTCCTATGTCAATTGCTTTTCAAAATATTTTGGATTAATTTTTGTTGTTGTTCTTGTTGTTGTTGTTTTGTTTTGTTTGGTTTTGTTTGGTTTGGTTTGGTTTTGTTTTGTTTTGCCAAGGTTCCTCATACTTTCTACTTTCTTTCTGGAAAAGCTCTCTTCAGCTCTTTAGAGATAGGAGATATTTTCTCATGTCTAATGATTTTTCTTATCTTTTGGCTAAAACACCTTTTTTTTTTATTCATTAGTGCTGCACTTTTTGGAAGGTATCTTTCAATAATGGCCACAAAACCTATAAGGATTTAATCCCCTTAGCTTTTCTCTTCAGTTTCTTCCTTTAAAGTGTCTTTCTTTTTACACGGGCTATTTTTCAATGGATTTACTGGCTTTTATAAGTTCTGTGAGGATGACATATGATGACAATCATTGTTAACCAGTTATTCCTCATCAACAAAATCTTTACACACACACAGGGCGCTGCTTGGCACCAAATCACAGATTACACCTCCTCTTGCAGGCTCCCTGTACTGCTGTTCTATGAAACAAATAGTCAGCAAATTTAAAACTTTTTCAACTGTATTGCATTCTGGTGTTATGTTTGCTGCATGTACATAGCAGAGGAAGAGGGAAGGGGGAGAAGGTAGAGTCTCCCACCATGCTTTAATTCCTCTTCCTGCCTCTTTCTGTGTCTTGGCATATAGTGATAAATGACTGTCTGAAGACTCACTGCATGCAGAATCTGCATTACTTCCTAGGATGGTTATTTTATTTGATGTGATTCTATCTCTCTTTAACTTACACTACTAATTTGAGACTAAAATGGCTAACTGTGATTTTTTTTTTTTTTTTTTTTTGCATTTAAGTGTGAAAATGACAGACTATGGTCCTTCCACAAGTCTCTTGTTGTTGAATATTATGTCAGAGACATCATGTATGGCTAGACATTTCAGTCCTTTCATCTTGTTTCTTTGTCACATTTTTCTCTGAAAATTGGGTGACACACAAAGTACATGTCAAACAGAGTAAGCCAGATTATTTTCATATAATGAACATGGCAAGGGTTCTGCCTAGGACATGTTACATAATGCTAATGGTGAAGTTGTGCTTTCAAATGTCAAGATGGAAAATTCAAGTTAGCTTCTGAATTGCAATATTTGGGGAAAAAAAACCAAACCTTGAAACTTGGCAGTAGAGACTTTATTATTAATGTCTTTTTCTCTTTTTTGATTCCTTTACGTATTACTTTAGGGTTATTTTTGTGGATGAAAGTTATCAGCTTTTACTTCTACAAATCAGTCTGTCATGGTCTCTTTTTTTTGGCATTTCTTACATGCCTCCAATACATTTTCCTGATAACTGAGCAGAAAAAATGTGGCATAGTTCTCTGTAGTGTTCTTTATGTACATAAGGCTTCAAGGTAGGCTTTGGCTGAAATTTTTTGGAAATGAACTTATTTTTGAGTTCTATTGTTCAAGCTTTTAACCAGAAGTTTCAGTTATATTAAAAAAGTAGGTGTTTTAAACTTTTGAGAACAATGTAATATACTTTCCACTTAAACAGCAAAAGCCTTTTCTGCCCTGTAAAGTGAAAGGATATTGGTTTCAAATAATGCAAAAGCTTGTTTAGAATTATCAGTACTTTTAGGGAAAGATGTAGGACAGGGCATGAGGGGGCAAGAAGGCGATAATATAGTTCAGCTATTAAATTATTATTATGTGAGTGTACGAGTGACAAAAAGGTAATACTAGTTTCTATTTTTAGCTCTAATGATATATTTCTAAAGTCTGTACTCTGTTTTGAATTTCTGTTCTAGTTAGAAATGTTTCAGAAAATGGGAATTTTGTCAATCAAAGCACTGAAGAGGAAAAAACAATGAAGATTGAAGTTACAGATGTTCAAATTTTCCTCCTTTGAATGCATATTTTTGAGGGAGGTACTAGACCACTGTACCATCCTGTGACCTTCATCAATACTAAATGTGGTGTGGCACATTACAGCAGTAGTAACACAGGGCTAGTTGCCATGCCAGCCATTTGATTGTTCTTGTTGAATGTTGTTGATTCCATTTGGTGATGCTTCATGGTGAAATATAAGCCAGAGGAGGAGGAGAAGAGTTATGTTTTCTTCCTCCATCTATTCAGAGACCTGAATTAGTTACACATAAAAGAGAGACTTTCCATCATTCCCACTGAGATCTGAACTGACCACACTGTAGTTTCTAAACATTTCAGCTTATAGAAGGTTTAATCCAAGTATATGGTTGTCTCCGGTTGAGACACAAAAGAATGAGGCAGGCAGCAAGAAGGTCAGCAGAAAAGTTCTATATTTAATTTTTTGATTTCATCTTATATACAATCCTTTCAGAAGGCACAAGATTGGCTACATAGGTTGCCACCTCTTTGATCTCGTTGGTGAAGACTACCATCAGTCACCTTTCTCCTCCTAGAGGAGAAATATGTAAACAAAAAGATAAATTTTAAAAATATACATTGTTTTCTTGAAGCTGCATGAGAACAAAATGCAAACTTTGAAAAGCAGGCAAAGTTGGGGTGACATCTGGTAATTTTAATTTTCACAAAATTATATACCTGAACAAGGCTTCTCATGTCATATGAGAAGTTTGCCCAAGTTATTAGAAGTTTACTGCATAAAGGAACCTCCCAATAGGAACTTGACTACTTTGAGTGTGGACAAAATGAAATCAGTATATTCTAATTATAATGCCATTTTCAGCAAATGAACCCACTTCTATATCTATTTCTACAATTATTTTCTGAGAACTTTCATCGGCAGACAGATACTGTATCCAAAAACACGGCCTAAAACTTTCTTCTGCATTTTGTTTCTGCTGTTTTCCATAAAACTGTGCTGGAATTCATCTTAACATAATTTTCCTACTATACGCATTAGACTACAGTTGCTTAAATATGGCCTAAATTGTTATCAGACTAGAAAACCTTTTTCATATATAAGTTTTGGAGACTAGACTTCAGTTGTGAAAATTTGAACTGTTTCATATACAGCTCACTCTCCAAGCAGAGTACAGAAAAAGGAACTATACATGGATACATGTACAATGAATTAGTGAATCACTGATGTTTTGTTCAGCATACTGTATAATGAACACACCAGTTCCCTTATTTTCCTTCTGTTCCACCTGAAAGCATTAAACAATGTCATACTCTTAGTCCGTGGACAAATGTCACCACATAGAACCCAGTTATTCTATTAGCTTTTCTCAGCAATTTCAAATTGTTTATCTGGATTTCTTTTTTTTCCATAAAGGCAATTACTTTTTATCATTGATTTGATAGAAATTTTTTATTCTACTACTACTTATAAGAGATTCAAAGCCCAGACATTAGAAAGAAAATGTGATGATTAATTAAGAGCTTGAACACTCAGCTCAGGCTGTGTCTTCAGGATTACAGCAGACTCTAATTTATACCAGGCAGGCTTACAAGCTTAAGATACAAACATTCCATCATGCTGATTTCCTTTGCAGTGGCAATTATTTTCCATTGTAATTAGCAGGTAATACCCTACCGATTAATTGCTCTTCCCATGTATTTCCTTCTTTTTATCTTCTCTTAGTATTCTTTCTTGTCTCATTGTGCAGGAATATTTACTAAGTTCCTATTCAGTGCTACCTATTCTGCCACATTCTCCACAAGTATCAACAAATGAACAAGGAGCGAGAGTGGAAAGAGAAACAGCAGAAGATGAAGAACTAGTGATTATTAGAGGTAGCACATGTATATATATGCTTGTGTTGGTTTTGGGTGGGGTAGGGCTAACTGTCTTCACAGTGGCTGGCATGGGGCTGTATTTTGTGCAGGACACAGGGTTGATAATACAGACATGCTTTTGTTATTGCTGGGTGGGGCTTACACAGAGCCAAGGCCTTTTTTTGCTTTTTGCAATGCCCTGCTGGTGAGGAATTTTTTGGTGCTTAGGACATGGGAGGAGACACAGCCAGAACAGGTGACCCAAACTGACTAAACGGATGTTCTAGACCATGTGAACTCATGCTCAGTAGATGAACTGGGGGGAAATAGGAGGGATGGGGGGACATTTTGAGTGATGGTGTTTGTCTTCCCAAGCCCCTGTTATATGTGATGGGGCCCTGCTGTCCTGGAGATGGCTGGCGGGGGAGCGAGTGGGTCTTGGCTGCTCACTTCAGTTAAACCACAACAATGCATTACACCCCAAACATCCCAAGAAAACAGCAGATTTCATTTTAGTCCTTCCAGTGTGATAACCTACAGTAAAGTATAATTCTGCGTGGTTCAAACCACTGTGCTGTTAGATGCCCCTGTGTTTGCAACTGCATAGTTCATGCCTGAGATCTGGTTATCCTAATTCAAAATGATACATCCTTATGTCAGAATATAAAGGAGAATTCTTTCAGCTCCAAACAGAAATAGGGAAGAGTATACTGGCAAACAAAATCAATGACTTAGAAAAAGTAGTTCTAAAATACTCAGCATATATAACATCTTGTCCTTCTTCATCTGAAGAAATAAGATACCTTGCAGGAAGATGTATCCTGAGAACTGGAACTGAATTTTAAACAAACTGCTGTGTGTTAAAAATGTAATACTTATCACTGAGGTGAGCAGGAAAGAAGCCACTTTATATGTAAATTTCTGTGCTACTCATGAAATCAAAAGTCTGGCAAACAGCAACATGATTGTGCAGTGCACAGGCAGACACACAGACAGACGTGACTACATCAGAATGGTCCATTTTAATGGCATATATACATCGGTAGAAACTCATAAAAGAAAGATATCTGGAGCTGCTAGGTGGTGGTTTTTTCTTGACAGGCTAATATGCAATGCTCTTAGTAGAAATTGAGAACCATCACTGAAAACAAAACAAAAAAAAAATCTTCAGTTTCCTTTATGCAGAGTAAATCTCAAGGAAAATAGTGCACTTTGGCAGCACCCAAAACTTAGATATCCCGTCAGGAAATGGAAGTACCGACACATGTTTTTTACTTATTTTTTGTTTTCTTGAGATCATTTATTTGATTTTTGAAATTTTTAATTATTGTATGATTACACTGCTGTAGTTAAGATTATATTAGCACTTCAGCTATGAAAACACAACTTCATTGCGTTATAAAAAAACTCAGTCTGGATAAGAACACTTTTATGATTAAGACTTCTCTTGCATTTAATATAAGGTTTAAAAAAGAAAACTGGGGGTTTTTTAAGTCAAAAGGAGAAATATATATATTACTCATTGTCAAGTTTCTCTTTTATATATTTTCTTGACAAACTTCAGCTACATTGTTTTTTATATTCAAAAAAAAGCTCCAGTTTTTCCAAAAGAATGCAGTTTTCAATATAGACGAGTCTTTTCCTCTGAAGTGAGTTAGTAACAGTAACTTCAAGGTGACATATGTGGAATGAAAACATAAGATTTGCTTAATTTTTGGTAAAGAAGCTTAAGTGAACCAGAAGGAAAATAATGCTTGTAGATTTTATTTTTCCATGTTTATGGTGATTAACTACATCCAAAAATTTTTCTTATGGAACAACACTGAAGGCAGAATCAAGCCCAAGTTATTGACAAAAACTCTACCCCGTCCCATTAAAAGAAAAGAACTACCAAAACCCCACAGCTACATAATACAATACCCACACTACAGCTGTTCCTTTGACAAGTGACTGTCCTCAAAGGAACTCTTCATCCTTAGAAATGTTACTTTTAACCATTGTATCTTCTTCATTCTCCCATTCTATTTCATGCGGAAATCTAATATCCATTTTCCAAAACTTAACAGCAAGGAACAGTTGGTGTCAATTGCAATTTGTAATATGCATAGCCCTGTGTCAATAATGCTGGCTACAACACTCAGCTCACTGGCAAAGATTTCAATTCAATTATAATAAAATGATACTGAACTCTGTGTAGTCTTTCAGAAGCCATGCTTAAAGAATACACTTCACAATCCAGGGTGTTCAATTTATAAGCTCCCAACCAAACATGCAGTCTGTAAGGCCCAAACAAGATTGTTTGTTTATCCTGAGGTGCCAAATGATTCTGGAGGACAACAGTAAGTTGCATGGCTCAAATGATGACAGGAAAACTGCTCTGACTGCAGATTTAACAGGCTGATTTAATAGGGAAGTCAAATATGGACACTAAAAAATTAGGGATTTTTTTTATTATAGTAATTATGAAATCAAGACTTAAAAAAAAAATCTTTAACATTAATTTCTTTAGGAAATAAAGCCATACACTACAGAGATTTGAAACTTGGAACTTTATTATCAGAGCAGTGTTTCTGGAAAGCAGTTTAAAAATGGATTACTCACCAAAAATAACTACTATAAAAATATGTAAAAGAAAAAGAATCACATTGAATTAATCCAACCAGGGCACTGCTGTACAGAAATCAGTTATTTAGTGTTCTGCCAATTTGAAGAAACATGTATCTCATCCAACTTGCAGTAGCAAAAATCCAGTTGAACAAATCATATTTCAAAGTGCACATACTGTCTTTCTCAGAAGTAAAAACTTCGGAACAGTTAGGATGCAAAAATATACTTTTTTAGAGATTATGGAACTTCAGTGAGGTGTTGCTATCACAGACCAAGATTCAGTTGTAGAAACCTTTTAGATGTGGGTGAAGCTGGAAATGTGCCTGGTCTATTGAATTTCAGGATGCAGTAATTCATTAACTTAGGCTTCAAAAAAATGGGTTAGGATTTTGGTTGGGGTCTCTTTTGCAGGTGTGAACTTTTGAGTTAATTTACTATAAATCCAAACCTACTTCCAAATGCAAGGACACCTGTTATTGTTTAACTTCCCTACAGTTCATGTCATGATCACCATTTTCAGGCTGTTTTTTTTTTTTTTTTTTTCCTAGTTTATGTTCAAGAGTTACAAACAAATGAGAGAGACAATTATGTTGAGAGATTTCTCCTGTGATTTTAAAAGTATTATATACCTAAACCAGAGAATTTAATTGAACCTGCATTTGGAAACAACTCAGAGATTAGGAAAGTTTAATTCTGTTGCATATGTGCCTTTAAAAAACGCTAATTTTTTTGAGTATTTTTAATCAAAAATAGCAGACAGAAATTTTGCCATTTAAATGCACTTCTCAAACAGGCAGATTAAATATTGACTATGGCCTTTCAAATACACAAAAATACATTATTCAATATGAAATAGGCGTTTGAAACTGGTGATACAGATGTTTGTCCAAGATTCTGTACTGCTAGTTTAGGTGGCTAATGGTATTGACATGGTGTTCTATCAGGCATTGACTGATTTGGAGGCATTAACTGAAGGGGTCAATATTTACTTTTCTTCCAGTAAGACACAGGAAGACAAAGGTCAGTGTTCTTCTCAGGAGACATGATAGCTAGATATTCATTTGTGTAGATTGCTATACTTACATATATTTTTGAAATAGATATGTGTTGTCACATTCCTACATTGTTACATATCTAAAAATAAAAAGGTTAACATCCCTTACAAACTATATTTCTGGAATTGCTTTCCTTTGAAACAAACATTAAACAATGAGATACAATTAAGGGCAAAAATAAACCCTCCACCTCTCAAAACTTCTATTTGGAGTAGTATTGGAACGCTGCTGCAAACACTTCTTTGTCTACATCTGACTGAATATTACAGTTAAATAATTGTTTAGGTAAGCTGTAAGACAGCAAAGGTGAAATGAGTAATTGTCATGCAATTTTCTTAGTCTTTGGGTGTAGGAATGCATTTCCACACCTAAGTAGGTGTTTTCTACATAACAGGAAGTGTTTCAGCTTACCTTAGAACATGTAAGGAAGTTAAACTAGAATTTTCCATAGCTTTTTCATTGTAATTGGCTCAGTGCCAGCTCACGAACACTGATTGGTTTTTTGTAAGTGTACCTCAAAGTCTGTTGCAAATTTCATTGGGCAAGGTGCCAAATAGCCCACCTATACCATCAGGTACTAAAAAGACTGCACAGAGGAGCTCAGTGGCTTTTTTTGGACTGCCATACCAGTGTAAGAGTGTTTTCTACACTGTGTTTGACTTATGTTTCTTTGTTTGATGATATTTATTATTTTGTCATTATTAAAACCTTTTTTTTTTTTTTTTTTTTTTTACAAAGAATGTCCTGAGAAGTTGTCTTGCTATTATTAAGCCATTCTGAGAAGCGCAAGACACCGTCAGAGACTTGATAAATCTTCACGTAGCTTATTCTATTGTGGCCACATGCAAGATTTTATCATTTGGGCAGTTTTATTTAAAACTTGGTATTTTAAATTAGGGTTTTTTTATGGTTTTGTTTATCTGTTTTCCCTCTCTCTTCACAGAATTTCTTCCCTTATTTTTCTTCTGAAGTGCCCTTGTTTTGGCTCCATGTTTGATGCAGTACCTAGACAGTGTTGTAGAAAAGGCTTTGCCTTTTAGGCCAAGCAGTCATCACTTCCCAGTTACATCTTCTGGGAATAAAAACCCCAGATCTAGTGTACAGAAGGGCACCGTTTCCTCTTATTATGACTGTCACAGAATTCATACATTCCATGGTTCCCAAAGAGTAGGACAAGCGGAGAGGGTTACTGGATTGTGGAAAAATGCTGAATATCACAACTGAAGTTTATATGCTCCTTTTAGTATTTCAGCAAGTCATACTCCTCAAACCTTAACTATGCTTGTGTAGCTGACTACTGACTCAAAAATAGGGAGATACTTAAACAGAATATTATTTTCCTTACACAGTTTTCCACAGGAAAACAAAAATATATGGAGTTAGTCATGTTGTGCAGGATTATTTCAAAAAGAGGATGTAATGGATCTTCAAAAATTCAGGTTTGCAAGCAGGCTATCTGCAAATTAAGCCGCCATCATCAGATGCCATACTTAAGGTCTGCAATTTCCTACAGAATATCAGGAGAGGTAGAGTTGAGAAAGCCATTAACTCAGTAAATTATAGAGATTTCTGCATTTTCAAGTATATTGCTTAGTGCAAAAAGGTAAAAATAAATAATTTGGCTTACAAAATAAGGATTAAAACCACTACCAATCCAAATAGCATTTTCTCCATAACTTATTGTTGATGAGCACTGAAAGATTACTGAAGGGGAAATCATTCAATAAAGCTTAAACATTATCTGGTTTTCATTTGGTTGTTTAAGAAAAGTCAAGTAGGTGCAGAATATTTTTTTGTAATTAGATTATTTTTTCTATAAGTATCTGATGTTTTGGATGTGGAATAGTTTCAGCTCTAAAAAATCAATTATGTAAATTATTCCTAGATTATAAACTAACACATTATTAGTACACAGTTAAAATACAGAAGGGAAACAAGTTTATCCATGGAGTACCTCTGAATCTTTCAACTGATGACAATGACTACAGATACTTGAAACATTCCTTAGGTTGATTAATTGTTTTTGCAGTCCATCAGGAAAGACACAATCCCAAAGTGTATAACCATCCAGTTAGTGACACTTTTTTAAAGCTCAATTGAGGCCTCTGTAAAGTTTTAATTTTTTTTATTTTCAGACAAAAATGTCACAGACTATGTTTCTAAGGAATGTAGCTGCAATCTTCACTAAGATCTGACACAAAAAAATTGAGAGAACTGATCATACAGACTAATTTTATATATCCCAGTGTTCATATTTCCATTTGCAAACATCTCTCCTAAAGCATCAATCATGTGATAAATCATAATATTGTGGTTCAATTTGTTGATTATATAAAAGAATAATTGACCAGGTCTATTTTAAAATCAAAACAATTACACACTGCAAGTTTAAGGAGACATGAGGATTTATGTGCCTAAAGAAGGTCTGTCATTAAGATTTCATTGTATGCATTGTAAAAAAAAAAAAAAATTTCTATCAAACTGGGAAATATTAAAGAAAGAATTATTTTTCCTTTGGTTCATTTTCTTCCTGCGTGGAATCCAAATATAAAGATTCGGATTTACATGTCAGAAGTTTAGCGTATTTTACAGAGAGAAGCAGTTCCACTGAAATCACTAAGGTTGTTCACACATGTATAATGAACTTTATATGTAGCATCGGTGAGCTTAGTCTTACCTACCAATATGGGGAGGGGAAAAGGATGTACAGATAAACCGTGAAAAGGAAAACTATTATTGTGCAAAAATATTTCACGTTACGTAACTTTTATTACAAATAAGGACACTTAGCTAAAATTAAGGACACTTGGAGTGCCAGAGCTGTCCATCCCCATGTGTAAGAAATCAAACAAGGCAGGGAGGAAACTGAAATGGCTGAGCAAGGACCTGCTGCTCAAACTGAGAAGTAAGAAAGAAAGCTATGTCACTAGAAGCAGGGACAGGTTACCTGTATTAAGTACAAGAGTACAGTTTGGATGTGTAGGAATGAGATCAGGGAAGCCAAGACACAGATGGAATGGAACTTGGCAATGGATATGAAGAATAGAAAGAATGTATTCTATAAACACATGGGTCAGAAAAGAAAGGCCAACCAAATTGTACACCATCCCCGGATGGAATCAACACAGGCTGGGGGATGAACAGATTGAGAGCAGTCCTGCTGAGGACTCAGGGGTGCTGGTGGATGAAAAGTTCGACATGACCCAGCCACGAGCACTCCCAGCCCAGAAAGGCAAGCATGTCCTGTGCCAAAAGCACCTTGGGCAGCAGGGCCGGGGAAGGGATTCTGCCCCTCTGCTCTGCTCTGCACTGGTGAGACCCCATCTGGAGTGCAGCATCCAGCTCTTGGGCCCCCAGGACAGGAGAGACATTGACCTATTGGTGCAAGTCCAGATGAGGGTCCACCAAGGTGATTAAATAGACGGAGCTCATGTCCTATGAAGAAAGGCTGAGAAAACTAATTTTTCGACCTGGAAAAGAGAAGGCTTTGGAGTGACCTAATATCCAATACGAATAGGACACCTTGCACACAAACTACTCTCGTAGTTCTGTACTTCATATACCAGCCTCTTTCCTTTTTCAGCAAAGGAGAGTTGTGAACTTTTTTTGTGAAACATTCAACTCTGTTTTAACGGGCAATACATTGAATTACTTTTCCCCAAGTTGAGTCTGCTTTTCCCCATCAAAATAACTGGCCAGTGCTGTCCCTGTCCATTTCCCTGGTCCTCCCTAGAGGAAGAGGACTGAGAGAGCATCTGAATGAGGTCTTGCAGATGGCCAAGGTCATCACACCACATTAACGAAGTCGGCTGCTGGTAGAGGGCAGATATATTTTTGCATGCTGAACAAAACATGATGGTCTATTCTCATTAATGCGACATTCGGAGCTGCAACAGCTAGCTCGGTCCTGAACACGCATTAGTTGGTTGGTACAACTCCAGTACCTTCTTGCTGTGTGAGTCCTGGCCCTCAGTTAGAAATGTGGCTTCAGTGTGGAATAAGGGCAGACTCTCACGTGGGTGACAAGATAGGTTTACTGCTGCCAGCTGGCCATGTGAAAAGTGATTCCTCTGGGCTCTCCTTCACCTTAAGTACTGGGAGTGTGGAAAGGGACAGGGATTAGCCCAGGACCAATACCAGGTGGGGTGAGATTTACCAAGACAGAAAGACAATACCCAGGGCATCTGATACATAATACAGGGTGGAGAAGTCATAGGCTCTGCCAATCACCCCAGCACCCCACCAGAGTCTGGGCAGGGTTGCAGGGAGATGGACAGGACCCACAGCTAGGGAAAAACCAAAGGGGTTAGAACACGGGATAATCTGGAACAAACCATTCTACATAAAATTGCAAATTAATAATTTCACACCGCAACACTTATAATCTGGGCTATCATAAAAATCACAAGATAAATGTTGTAATACTATATAATTTGAAAAAATCTTTTTTCTCTCCAATATTGAGCAAAGTTTTAGAATGTGCAGTAATTCAAAGCTGATGTATAACATAGTTCATTCACACCTGTGTGAAGTAAGGTAGTTAATAAGGCAATACCCCTAATGGCTCTAAAAGTCTGAAACCTTTCTGGTGTTCTCAGCATTAGCAAGCAATTTCCAGATAATTTCTAGGGAATTTAACTACCATTACAGAAACCACTTTTGTTTTTATAAATCATTTCTTCAGGTAAAAAAGTTTTCAGCTCACAAGTGATATTTACTGAGACAACTAAAATGCCATAAAATAAGAGGAAAAGAATTACAGAATAGATGAGTGATGTATTTGAAGGGCCATGTTCTGACATTCTCAGTCTATGAACTGAATAATTTAATCTTAATTATACACTCTTAATTCCACTTCGGTAATTAACAAACCTCGTCACCATGTATTTTGGGGTCTGCTATTCTCAGGATTGCCTTTATTGCTAGTCTCTGTTGACAGTGCACTTTCATAAGGGCAATTTAAAAACTTCTGAAACTGAAACATAATTGAAGACAATTGCATAATGTCAAAGATGTACACTAATTAGAACTATCAAAATATCTGAAGGAGTAAATGAATCTGTAGATCTGAGGGCTTTGCAAGAAAATTGGGGGGGATAGGTTATGGAAAATGATCTCATAAACACAGCACAGAGAAATACTGGCCTTAGACTGTACTCAAATCAACAATTCCGGCAAAGCAGCAGATTCCTCTAACAACAGTCAATTTGAAAGCCAATTAACATATGAATTGCAAGCAGGACATGTAATAAAATCTCAGCGTGCTATTGAAAAAAAAAACCCACAAAAACAAAACCACAAAACTTTGCAATAAAATCTAAAATGGGAAGGAGGTGCTGTTCTGCTAGTCTAGCGATGTCCTGGTATCACCCTCACAGAGGGTGAGACAGAGATTTGCCTATTCTTAAGGCTGCAAAGGCTAATCTGACATCATGGACAAGGTAGGAATCTATTAACTAATATACGTTGGAAGAGACAAGAATAGGAATCTGTCTAAACTCTGCCACCTCCATCTGGAACAGCCTTAACATAACTCCTGCTAGGGACCCCTAGAGTAAGAAAGAAAATGTATTTAGGCCTGGTGAGAAAGTGAGAGTATCCAAGGAGGAGTCATGTTACCTGCAGCCACATTGATGTTGCTCTGTGAATGTGAGCTGGTGAAGGGTAACTCCACAGATGTGTGAAGGCAAATACACTTAAAAGATGGGGCATATATTTTGAGGTCTAACATGAAAATTCAACTGACTGTAATTGCAGGGCTCAATCAACTGATGGTGTAGACACTGAAATTCCTCACCTCTTAGGCAGTCAAAAGCTTTTAGTTCAATTATATGTAATGTCATTTCCACTGTGGTATCAGGCAGATGCTTTAGTAAACTATTTTCAAAGTAGAAGAAGGAAGGCACCCTGTAAATGAGGGTTCAGGCTGCTATGCTGTACTTCCCAAGGGATGATTTTGTACTGTACTTTGTTTATTGTCATCACATAGTATACCACCACCATCAATACATATCATATACCTTATGTATATGATCATATATATATGATCAAATATATATCAGTTGTTATAAGGCACAATCTGGTCTGCAAAAAAAGGTCTTTTTAATATCCAACACACTTTTGATTCAAAACACCTTTTGCTTATTATACCAGTAACATAAAAGAACATTCAAGTTCCTTCTTGATTCGGCTTTCTACCATGCTGTGGTAGGATAGCACCACATTGTGCTGTTTTTCATGAGAAGAGATATTACACGTGATTAAAGCCCTATGGTCATAGTACACTGCTAGTTTTAGGCACAAGTCAGATATAAAATAATTGCCATTTATATTTGTGTTTATGTGAATGAATAAAACAGATATACATATGAAATCTTAGGGCTTTGTTTAGGAACAGTGATTCCATACAGAGGTAATGAGGATTGCATTTCAATATGTGATACTTGTATGACAGACAAAACACTTACTATTCCTTTGATTTTTTTCTGGTCAATGTGCATAGACATGGCACTGTGAATTTTTGCATTATACAATGACAGAAGATCAACATTTTGCCATAGGACTACAAATTTTATCAGATCTTCAAGCAGATATAAAACATATTACCATCATTTTAAAGTGCATAATATTTTTTGCACAGAGAAGTAGGTATCAATAACATCTATGTAATTTAGTTATTTTTGCTTCTGTTTTCAAATAGATGATTCATTGATTAGTCAATTTGCTCATAAGCAAGAATATCCAAGATATTGTCTCACAATAAGCATAAGTGGACCTAGATAATGCACCATTTAGTTCATGGTGTTGTAAGACTAGGACCTCATATTTATGCTATGGTTTTGATATTACAGGCTGTAAGTTAAATTTCAAGATGAATGTCTAAACAAGCTGGTTCAGGTACAGACAGTAGCATATCAAGCAGCAAAAGTCTGCTTCAGATTTCTTTGCATATAACTTTGCTATCAGGCTTTCTAAGGGTAAAATACACAAATAAAAAGACGTCTATTTTATGGGTAGATTTTGCTGCCTAAACTCATCTGGGGGTCAATTTTTCAAAGGCGTTTCATTAAGTGATCAGCTTCCCATTTACTCTGAGCTGGAAGGTACCTGTGCAAATCCTTCTATGTAGGAACTAAACTACTTTTAAAACTGGTCAGACACCAAAATGAGATACCAAAATGCCTTGACCCTTTTGTGCTTTAATACTCATTTTTAGATTAAATTTCTTCATTAATTATATTCACAATTATTTTTCAAAAGCTGTAGACTTTCTTGGTGAAAGAATAGCCCTTACATATCTTGAGATGAAGGTCAGCATTGAAAAGCATTTTTGATGTAGGACTTACTGGTGCAAAAGTCACTGAATGTGGTATGAAAGTCTGCAGGTACCACCTTTGGCTGGAATAACTTTCTCACTGATTTTTGGAGTAATTTTTCTGTACTTAATTTACCCACTTTTACTGGAAACCTTAAAAGTAATCACAGCTCAAGGCTAGCTGCCAAATATATTGAAAATAGAACTTATATCACTGCACCCTTTCTGTGGACTGATTGTTCTTCTGCTATGTATCCACCTCTATATTTAATAGTCCAGAATAGCTGCTAAAGTTCTTGTGTCTATTATACACATTGCTGTCCTAGATATCCCTTGTGTAAGCCCAATCTTTTTTTTATTAAAAACATCTTATATTAACCTTCTTCCTCACAGAGCACTACCAAATCACTCTCTCTGACAAACTATTCATAAAACAAGATGCAAGTTTCTACATCATTCAATTGAGTCTACTTGTTCTCAATACTTCCAAAGTTATATACAGAGACTTATTAAACTGAATAACATTTCTTTAGCAGTCCCTAATAGATACAGTGTGGGTTTACTTGTTACTGCACCACTATAACATAGAATATTTTTATTTAACCCTCTAGAGTGAAGCAGGAGTGACAAAACTTGACTGCAGGTTTTCCTCTTTGATGGATTTTTAATAATTTCAAGTCTGTCACTACTCAGTGAGGCTGGATTTTCACAGATGTCAATTAATCTTCCTGAAACACTAATATTTCACCTCTAGAGGCTTTATCTTCTAGCTAAAAGTCCATACAGAATTGTACAGAATCCTTGGTACAGAATGGTCAAATTCTTGGCACTTCCTAATGTAACAAAAGGGGAAGCAGTTTCAGGAATGTACCTTTTTCTGCCAATATATCCAGAGAAAATATTTAGGTCCTAAAGCTAGAAAGTTAAAATAGAAAAGTGTTATTATACAGAAGAGTATATAGGAGTACAAATATCTATATCTGTATATATATGAATATTTTTGTAAGAATAAGAATCTTTTTATGCATCATTTCACAGATAGCAAATAGACATGCAGAAGAAGTATGAAAATCAGTTGAAAAAGAATTAAGTGTTTTCTAATTTGAAGGTAATACCCAGATTGGTATCCAAACTTCAGTGTTTTCTCAGTACTAAGCATCAAATTATTTTAATGTGAACAAAAATAAATTATATGTTTTACTGCACTTAAGAATATACAGATATACCTGCACAGATCTGTATAGATTATTGCGAATTGTCTGAGCTGACTGTGTATGAAACAGCATCAGTAAAGCATACTGTCTAATTATCTTGGTGCTTCCTAGCAGGCTGAGTTCCTGTCTGTGGCACTTAAGTCAGTTTGGGTTTTGTCTTTTTTTCTTATATATGTTCTCTGTATTCTTCACACATGTATTTGTAGTCGTGCAACCTATTGTATTAGTGGTTAGTTTTCCCAGTACTTTTCCATGGCCTTCCCCTAGGCAGAAAGACAAAACAAATTCCAAAGCTCCAAGCCCCAGGAGGTGCAGGGCTCCTGTGCTCTCTTGGTTATTCCCAGGAACCAAGGCTGAGAACAACTCTTCAAGATACATTTTCATGGACAAAGTACATCTAGTGCTGATGGGGGGGTCCAGAGAAGGGGCTTGACCTGGGGGAAAATTGCATCATCACTTGTCCTCCTAATTGGTGCCTTTTATCACGTAGGTTAATTTCCTAAAACCTATAAAAATATTCTCACCCCTGGAGGGGGTGGGCTTTTATGGGCAACTTTCCATAAGTGCTCCAGAAGGCCTTCAAATAAAGATCTCCTTTCATATTACCTCCTTACTAAAATTATCTTGAGTTTCATTTCCAGGTTGGGCAAAAGGCAACAACACAAATATGGGTTCCAGGATGATGCAATGGGGTGGAAGACTTGATGCACAGTCAGTGTGCGCTCAATTTAGCTCCTGGCCCTGGAACTGTATCACAAAATCATGGAAACATAAAACCATAGAAACATTTAGATTGGAAAAAATACCCTTTTAATATCATTGGATTCAACCGTGTCTAAATAGACTAAAGCATGTGCTAATTAAATGTAACCACTCTACGCCTTTATATCCTAATACAGAGTTTAATGTACTTCAGCTGAGAAATGAACTGCCTGTGAATTTCAGTGGAGGTAGAGAACTCCTGAAATTCCATCTTCAATAGTTTCTGTTACATACATACATACATCTATATCTGTCTATATCTATATCTATCTATATCATCTATGTCTATCTATATATATCTTAGGAGAGACTTCAGCAAAACTACTAAAATATCAATGATATGATTCAAATTGAAAATATCTAAGCTACTGGCCACTTAGGATCGCTGTACACTAGAAAGCTTTTTTTTTTTTTTTTTTTTTTTTTTTTTTTTTTTTTTTTTTTTTTATAAACAAAATTACTTTTATTGTCACAGCAGGTTCTCAGCAAACAACTAAATTTGATCCTATCCTAAAAGATACCACACAATCAAATTCAAGAATGACAGCAATAACATTGCAAATTAGATTCAATAGTAGGGCTGAAGAAATCCCCAAACTGCTACATCTCAGAAAAAAAATCTGTAAACTTGTCCTTTCTCACAAGTGGTTGCTATCAGGCTGTCATATGCACAAATCCTAGTTAGACCTTTATTCTGACTTAAAATATGCTTTTTGTGCTTGACAGATTTCATGTAAATGTTCTAAGGTAAATTCTATTCTTTCTCTAAGCTTCTACTCTGCTCATACTGCTGAGTTATATGCAGTCTATACATCTGTAGATTTGAAAATTTCCTTTCTGCTATATCGGATCAATGTATTCAATGGTTTGTAGCACAAACATTTGCCTACCTCTTTCCCAGCCCTGCTGTAGCCAAGCTTTGCTGGCCTGTGCTGCTTTCTACATCAAGTTCCCATACGTACTCTCTACACCTGCACTGCTAAGTATTCCTGGATGAAGTAATTCCCATTCCCCAAGACCTTTTTCCACCTCTCCCTTTATTATGCCCCTGAGTTTTCAGTGTTCTCAGCAACTCCACATCTGACTTCTTCAGGTAACAGAGAGTAGGCCACTACCTGCTGTTTCCCAATGCAAGCCTTACTTTGCCTTGGACGTCTTCTGATTTATCCCACCTAGACTGGGGCTTGCTACACCAGTCTCACAGCAAGGCCCAGGGAAGACAAGAGGAAATGGCACTTGTCAAGGTGTCACTAGACTGCCTAATTTATCACATTAGCAAAATTACTCTTACAATGGGAAAACAAAGGCAAAATAGGCTGAATGACTACTGGGCTTCTTTGCTATGAAAAAAACCAACAACCAATAAAAGCAACAAGGGTGTGATCCTGTCTCAGCTCCTTTGGGCTGACTGCCACAGTGTTTGGTCTAGTTGCTGTAGCTGGATTGACAGTCAATTAGAAGAAGGATGAAGCTATTTCAGTGGTTTCATGAGCCAGGAAGACTCAACAACTGCCAGAAGTATCCTTAATTTTCAGATCAGCAGCTTTGTTTACAGGGCCTGGAGGAGCCACAATGAAATAAGGCTCAACCCTCCTGCTGCCAGTGGACCAGGTGGTTCATTTCCAGTGTACACAGCCATGCCTGCCATAGTTCTGCCAGTTTTGGTATCTGTGTCTCTTCTGCCTGACATGCAACAGACATTCTCAGGAAAAAGACAGGAAGGGGAGGATGCAGAACAGCAAGTACTCAGGTGCACCAATTCTTACTCTTTCTTTGCTGTATGTCTTGCAAATGTTGTCCTTGTTCCCACTCCTACAAACACTCCCAACTTCCTTCGTGTGCCAGCTGTGCTTTGGTTGTCCAGACAGAAATCTGACAGCAGATTGAAGAATGCTGCTGGGACATGGAAAGTTCCTATCTTTAACCATCTCAGCCATGACTAGGATTCCGCTGTTGCTGGTTAGAGCTGTTGCCTTCACAAGTACAGTATAGGAACAATCTGGTTTGTGCTTTCCTTCAAGGGGCCATTATATGGCTCGGGAGAGAAAGGTACACAGTATCACAGGAGTGATATGTCCATGTCTGGCTGTGTATAAATGCCTACTGGAGCCTTTCCAGATGAGAGATGTTGGGTTTTCCTAATACAGAGTCACTCTCTGGGGTCTTGATGGGTACAGATTTCAGCTATGAAATCTATACATGAAATCATCAGGGAAGCAAGCAGTGCTCTGCTACTGCAGCCACAGCAAGCTGTGGGTGATGATGAATCACAGAGGATGACTAAGGTAACGTAGCCCGTTTTCAGTTCCATCTAAGGCAAATGATTCTATGTAACATTTGTCTCCTAGGTGTGCTCCAAAGGCTGCTGGTAAGGGCAGAAAACTTGCCACTCTCTCAAGTTAGCCTTGGATCCTGCTCTAAAGGCAGTTGTGCTGAACCACTGACTGGGAGAGGGCTGTAAGTTAGCTTCCTACTCCAGCAGCCAAGGCAGAAACTCAAAACAAGAGCACCTGAAGTGTAGAATCATCTCACTTTAAAGGAGAGAGTAGTATGCAAAATCATGGCTGTCATTCTTCTGGCAGGAGTGTAGACCACGAGTCAGATGTACAGGTTTGTCCAAGGCAGTGAAGTTCAAACAGGAAGATACAGACTTTGTATGGGTGTGCACTTTATGCGTGGGAAACTGCAGATAATCTGTCTCCTCTGTATCAGTAACTTCCTGATACCTTTTGTTGACACTAGATCAGATCAGATTTTTAAAAAATTCTGTTTCAGGATAGTAATGGACCAGCTTTGTTCACAGTTAGCAACCCTAGTAGAATCTTAGACTGAGGGGGAACTACATAAGATTAAAAATATCAGAAAATAGTTGCCTTCAAAAAATCTCAGAACAGCTAAGCTGATGGTGTCTATCACATTCAAAGACACAAACAATATA
Source organism: Chamaea fasciata (assembly GCF_029207755.1). Lineage (NCBI taxonomy): Eukaryota > Metazoa > Chordata > Aves > Passeriformes > Sylviidae > Chamaea > Chamaea fasciata. The sequence continues at coordinate 78,539,644 of NW_027094086.1, forward strand.
AGATTTGCTTATTGCCTCCTGCCCAGTACAGAAAACATATGATTTTATTTTATTTACTTTCTTAAGCCATCTACCTTGTCCCTACATAGCTCTGATTGCCAAAACGTGCTTTATTATTAAGAATTTTTCATCTTGTATTGTTACTTAGTTTAACTGTTTCTCAAGGGATCAATAGGCATTAACTTGATTATTCCTAAGAGTAGAATAGTTGAAGGTCTTTGAGATAGAATAACTGTGAAAACACATTTTTGGAAAGATACCATGAACATGCCAAATATCTTAGAAATATGTTTGGAAGGGCAAGTAAACAATTCTATCAGCAGGCACACATTGGCAATATGAGCGTTAACTCCTGAACATGGCCTTTCTGCACCTTTCTAGCTCCTGCTGGAAGGAAAATCAGATAAATAGTGCATCATGTGAATTCATGGTGGTGAGAACATGAACATGAACACTGAGTGCATATAACATAGTAATCTCGAGGAAGAAGATTATATCCCATTTTTGCCCTTGTAAACATACAGAGCATAGACATAAGTTCATCTCACTTTAAAGGAGAGAGTAGGATGCAAATACAGTGGGCTTCTGTTATTCAAACAATTTCCCACGTCTACCTTACACATACATTTCATTTTTTAGTGCCGAATGTATCCTGACAGCATATTTCAAAATCATTAATTCTTTGCAGTTTTTCCAAGTGAAAGATGTACTTTTAATAGGGTCTGGAGTAAAGTATCACCATATTTTTAAAATATATAAAGAGTCTTCTTAAGTTCAAGTGGCTACAAAACTTTTTGGAAATATATGTTTATGTTTGCTACATCCCCTATAGGTAATGTAATTTATCTTGTTATGACTTGTGTTATACTTTGCATTGCTAGTGACAATGCTGTTAATGCTGGTGCTAACCATTATATATTCTGTTTAAAATGACATGACTATTATGTTTTAATCAAAATGAAGATTAATCACCAGAAAGTGTAACCAGTTAATTCAACTTTATTTTAAATAGTATTCGATTATGTCCAATCGTAATCAATAGTAGTAATCAATTTGGTTGTGATAAACCTAGAAAAGAATCTTATTTTACCCCTATTTTTTATATTTTCCAACCGTCTGTTTATAGTGAAGTGAGTGATGGATTTAAGGTGTAATTATGATAAGTTTCATAGGAGAGCGTACAAATGCTGTTCATACAGAGACAGAATTGAGAGGTGAATCTGTTCTGCAGATACCATTAATCATAAGAGAAATTTTTTCTTGTTAGATTGTTTAATGAAGTAAAATCTTTTCTTCCTCATACCAGTTATCCCAAAGGGGAAAAAAAAAAAAAAAAAAGGAAAAGAGGAAAAGAGGAAAAGAGGAAAAAGCAATCAGACAAAATGTACTAACATTTTGGAAAGCTCCCCCTTTGTTTTAATTTCTAAAAATTTATCCTACAAAGTGACATCCAAGTCTGGATATCTCACCCTTAGCAGTGTGACTTTCAGCTTACCTAGGTGTACATTCCTTGGAAAGGAGTTTAGATGGAACATGAAACATGATCTGACAGGTATTTCCTAATAGAATTGTTCAGGTTGAAACAATTACTTTTTCATGTATTAGAAAAAAACTAGACCATACATATGGGATTTTAAAAAGTAAAAAAAGTAATAAATAAGAAATTATTATCAGTCAAACTGACATAATTAATACAGAAAAACCTTAAAAGGAAGTTGTACAAAAACTTCTTAGTATCTATTTTTTCTCTAGTGTTGTGGTCGTCTCTGTCCTATAAGGACTTTTCAGTGCCAGGAAAACAAATGGAGTAATAGGTCTTGGTAATTAATAGCAGCTACCCTATTTAACGATTTTTAATCTTGGAACTTACTCAAATCATGAGGTATATCTAGGATTAGATACACAAATGACAGTAACTACAGGTGCCATATGCTGCATATTTACTCAATCTCATTTGCATTTGGGGTCACAGTAAGAGCGAAGGACGTGCAAAGTTGTATTTACCTGTACAAGGATGAAGCATTTTCTAGGGAATATTTTTTTTTTCCTTTCTTGTGAAAACACATCCCAGATTAGAATTTAAAAGGACAAATACAGAACTAAAAATGGAGGCAGTGTTTTATGTATATATATATATATATATATATATGTGTGTGTGTGTGTATGTGTATATGTATATATGTATATATGTATATATGTATATATGTATATATGTATGCATGTATATGTATGTATGTATTTGTTCTAAAAGCACAGCAATAGACTAAACTGTTTTGGGTTAGGGTTTTTGGTTTTTTTAGGTTTGTTTTTAATGAATATAGAAAGCAAAGAACAGAAGTTAGTAATGATGAGAGACTCTTGTAAACCACTGTGCCACAGACAGGAAATGAGATATTTTTTGGCAACAGAAGAAGTGAGTGCCAGTGATAAAGGGAAACATTAATTATCCAATACCTGTTAGAAAGGAACACAGACACGATGTCTCACTGAAGTTAGAGAATACAATGGGGAGAATGTGAAATGGGAGGTAGTTTAGGAAATAATTGTCTCCAGCCTCAATTGCAACTGACAGGAGGTGGCTGAGGATTAGAGGGTGTAAGCTAGTAGTGATGGTCACACGAGGTTTAGGCTCAAAATTATAAAGAAAAAGAAAAGAAGAAAGTCCCTGAAATAACAATTTGTTTGGGGTTTTATTTTCGTGCTTTTTTTTTTTTTTTTTTTTTTGGTTGGTTGGTTTGGTTTGGTGGTTTGTTTTTTTGTTTTTTTTTTTTTTTGTTTTTTTTAGGGGGGGGGGTGTAAGGTTTGTGGGGTTTTTTATTATTTTCCCTGGAAGTTTCCAGCCATTTTTGAGACCAGATTTTACTTACTATCAAGAAATACCCTACCAAATAAGTCACAATTATTGAGAATAAGTGGAAATTCCTAGAAATGGAGAAACATCATAAAATATTATGATAAAAGGTATTTAAATATATTTGATACAATTGGATGGGCCAGGATAAAGGAAGAAGAACTTGAGCACCTCATAAAATAACTAAAGTAGTATCTGAATCAAAGTCATTACCTTTGAGATCTTGCGGAAGAGAGAGGTCTCAGGGGCCTGAAGAAGGGCAAGCCATTACATTCCCGTGGGAAAGGGAAGACTTGAGAAACCACTGACCAGTCACAGTACTTTCAATATGTGTAAAGAGACTGGGAGAAGTTATTAAACAGCCAATTTATAACCATTCTTCAGGAGAATAAAAAGGTGATGAAAAACAGCCAACACAGCTCTCTCAAGAGTAAATCATGTCAAAACAATCTAATTTCCTCCTTTGACACAGTAACTTTCAGTATAATGGATAAGAAGGAAGTAGAAGATGAGATCGCTTTACTTTAATAAAGCTTTTTACACACAGCCACATGAGACCTCATAGGGAAGCCAGAAAAATACAGCCCTATAGGCCCAGTCTCAACAAAGATTTAAACAATATTGAGGATGTGTAATACATGCTAACATAAGGGATGAAATTACTGCAAAACACTGTATAAAAGCAAAAAATAGGCACTGGCCTTCCTAAGCTCAACCACTAAACCATTTTCTGTTTATGCCCTCTGATTTCAGTGAAGGTGTTTGTTTGTTGCAGATTTTGAACTCAGGCTGAACTGAATTTGTGGTTAGAAAATGCATTTTGCCTATAATTACAAGGAGGCGAAGATTAATTTTTTTGAAGTATCATAAAAGATAATACCTAGATTTTTTGTATTAATTGTTAAGCAAAATGACTCATTCATAAGCTTAGCCAAGATCAGCAACAGAATCCATCCAGAATAAGGTAAAATCCAGTCTGAACTTGCCATGTCACTAATGGGATCATAAAAGTCACAATTTGAAGGGTCCAATATGATGTGGCAACAAATAGTTGTGACCACCCCAGTGGCCAACCATCAATGTAACTTCAGAATGATAATCCAAAGGGAAAGATTCTTCCACTGACACATGTAATATGCAGATCCTTCTGAATGTCAAAAAACTCTAAAACACCAGCTCTCACCAGTCAGTTTATTGTCATATGACTTTTATGGTTTTATAATTATTTTATGGCAGGAGAATAATTGATGTAAGTAGTAATCTAACATGTATGCTGCAACAGCCTTCTGGGTTATAGTGTAAATTATTATTATTACAGCAACTGATAATATCAATTTAGATCAACAATCATATGGGGCAGAACTTAAAAAGACATAGCCTATTCCAAAAAACAGGCCAACAAATGTACCTGATAAGTTGATAATTACAGTTATTTAAGTCAAGTATAATTAATTTAACAAGAAGAAAGCAAAGCTAGTGTTGTGAGCAGTCTAATAAACCCAGTTTAGTGTCATGAATAGAAGACAGTCAGCCAGAAGAAAGAGAAAGAAAACAGAATGAGAACATGTGAAGTGTTCCAAATATCAGACATGGCAGAATGTAATATTCTATCCTTATCAATTAAATTCTGAAACCTAAAACTTCACAAAAGACACTCTTTCTCCTGACATCCAACAAAACTGCAGTTCTGCCCAGCTCCCTGAAATTTTTATTATTTGTAATTATGTATTTTGTTATGTATTGGTTTTCTACTTTGAAATAGAGTTGTGTTGTTAATACAAAGCCTAAGTGTTCAGAAGAGAAATATCTTCATTAAAATTTGGTTAGCAAAAGAGAACCCTTAACCCTGCAAACAGTATGCCTGCCTATTTTTATATGTATTTACATATAATCTACCTAAACAACCTGGATGCAGGACTTGAAAGGACACTCAGTAAGTTTGCATATGATGCAAAATTGGGAGGAGCTGTTGACTCCCTCCAAGGCAGGGAGGCTCTGCAGAGACACCTCAATAAATTAGGGCAAGGGCAATCACCAACCATATGAGGTCTAACAAGGGAAAGTGTCAGATTCTGCGCCTGGGATGGGACTACCCTGGATGTACAGACAGACTGGGGAATGAGAGGCTGGAAGAAGTGCCATGGAAAGGGTCCTGGGGGTCCTGGTTGGTGGCAAGTTGAATTTGAGCCAGCAGTGCCCTGGCAGCCAGAAGGGCCAACCTTATGGGGTTCATAAGGCCCAGCACGGCCAGCCGGGCAAGGGAGGGGATTGTCCTGTTCTGCTCTGCACTGGGGCAGCCTCACCTCGAGTGCTGGGGGCAGGTTTCAGTGTCACAATATAGAAAAGGCATTGAGCTCTTAGAGAGTGTCCGAAGGAGGTCAGTGGAGATGGTGAAGGGGCTGGAGGGGAAGCTGTATGAGGAGCAGCTGAGGTCACTTGGTCTGTTCAGCCTGGAGAAGAGGAGACTGAGGGGAGACCTCACTGCAGTCTACAATTTTCCTATGAGTAGAAGAGGAGTGGCAGGCATAGATCTTTTTTCTTTGTGGTGTTCAATGACAGGACCCAAGGGAACTGCTTGAAGTTGCGTCAGGGGAGGTTTAGGTTGGATTTTAGAAGAAAGGTTCTTCACCTACAGGGTAGCTGGACACTGGAACTGGGTCCCCAGGGAAGTGGTCACAGCACTAAGTCTAGTAGAGTTCAAGCCTCAAGCATTTAAAGAACAGTCTCAGGCACATGGTATGATTCTTGTGCAGGGCCATAAGTTGGACTTCAATAATCCAAATGAGTTCCTTCCAACTCAGAATATTCTGCTATACTGTGATTCTGTGATATGTGTATGTACATATACACATGTACATATAAATGTTATATAAATATATGCATATGTACACAGACTTCTGCACATACACACATGCATAGACCTCGCAATTCTAAGTTTTAGGCTAACTTGAGTAACTTGGGTTACCAAAGAAAGGATAGCACTGGAATCGAGTCTTGAAAAAACCAAACCAGTACTATGGTTCAAGCACTGCTTTTATAAATAAGTTTTGAAGTTAAATTTAGTAGATAACCTTTTGTTAGAAGAGGTACTTGACTGTTTTTTATAGCTTACAGAACTTCACAAGATATAAAGAAAAGTACTTGAGCAGGTGATGAAGGGAAATGTCAGGTGGTATCAGTTAATCACTTGCATAAAATAAACCAGTAGAAGACATGAAAAAAGGTATAGGATAAGGGCTATATCTTCACAAGCACTGCAGAAAAAACAGAGTAAAACCACTCATAACGTCCAGTCCCGTGAAGAAAGCACAGCCACTTGTCATCTCTCTGTTCTCTAAAGTCATGCTGCTCTCCAGTATTTTTCAGTGCAATAAAAGAAGGTCAACAGCCTAGATAAAAACCACTGTAAGATGAATGCACAACAGGTCTTATTCAGCTAACAGATATTTGAAATGCACTCAGGCTGTGTGAACATATGATGTGAGATCCTTGAAAAGGCTTGGGATGGACTCAGTTCAAATCACTTTCATGAATGATTCAGACAACAGAGTGTGAAATGCTCTTTGACATTTTGTAGATACCACATAAATCGGAAGAGTAAACACTTTCAAAGACACATCTGAATCAGCTTGTCAAAATCACTCTTGACTCAAATTTAGTAAGATCAAGTTAACAAAAAAGAAAAGAAATATAAAGCAAGAGGTAAAATAAGATTGAGAGACACAAAAATAGAAAATGTCTGTCTATAGACTGTAAATCACGTCAATGATTCAATATTATAATAAAGCAAAGAAAAATAAAAAGGCAAATATAGAACTGAGTTACAGGATGTACTTCACCTTATAAGTAATGAAGTTATTCCCCTCTTATCAGTTTGCCAACATCACATTCTGTCTAGTACATAGCATTACCTATTGTGAAAAACACATAAAAGACTAGCTGAGGAGACAGACCGTGTAGGAGAATGACAAAATAGGAAAAGTGGTGAGATACAAAAAGAAACTGGTTTTGTTTTTCTTTTTTTCTTAAAAAAAGTAAAAAAAAAGAAAAAATAGAAGAATTAAGGTATACACATCTTCCAAAATGCTTAGATAATTGTAGCAAAACTTCTCTAAGTCAATTAGAGCTTTGAAGTGTAGCTGTCTAGGTTTTTTCCTTACTCCAATTACCCAACAGTGAGCCAGCAGTGAAGAGAATGTGCTCCATTGACTTTTAGAAAAATTTTGCAGAGTCTGGAACAAGAAGGACAGAAGTATTAGGAAGCTGATAATGAAGAGACAGGCACCAGAACAGACTTGGATGGTAAAATTTTGTACACATGGAAGCAGTATTTGTTTCAGTCTTCTCCACTTCTTCATGTCTGTGGTTTTTAAGGCCAGAACTATGTAGCAGACCTGCTTTTTATCATAATTTAGTAATATTCAAAACACCCAGAATAATACAATTGTCAGATTTCTAATACATGAACTAAGATTTTTTGAGGCAACAATTCTGTGGTTAAGATGCTGTTAAGAGCCTTATAACAAGGAAAAGTCTTCAAAAACTGCTTTGTCATTACATCTGCTTATCATAATTGCTTTTGAACAACAGAAAGCAGTGCGGGATGGACTGTGAGTAGCCCACCTTGAGGTCCATAAAAAGAAAGGTGAAACTGGTGTAAAACATGGAAAGCGGGGGACAGAATCCCTGACCTGCCCTTCCCCCCACCCCCCGCCATCGCCTGCTCATTACACCCTGAGGCCCCTGGGAGCAGGCACCAAACCTCCTTGGGGAGAACCCCCTGATGCTGCATCCCTGGACCGAAGTCCTGAGTGAGTTGTGGAACCCACTCCCTGCGCCTGCGTCCCGCAGTGAGAGCACCACGAGGGCACCAAGGTTCAGCTACAGCCAGTGGGCTCTGCACCTGCATTCCAGAGGATGGGCTTATGCATCCCAGCCACACTGCTCCCCAGATCGGAGGGGGCAGGTGAGACGGTGCAAATTGGGAAAAAAAAAAAAAAAAAAAAAAAAAAAAAAAAAAAAAAAAAAAAAGGCAAACCCTGTCTCTCTCCCTGCCCTGTCTCAGCAGCAACAAAAGTAGCACAGAGTGGTGGTGACCTATCCTATGCTTGTAAAGTAAACTTAGCTTTTTCTAACTTTTCTCTACTTCTCTCTGGCTTTTTTCTTTCTTCATTTACTATTAAATGAAAATATATCAATTTTTTTGCCACCAACATTTAATCTCATTTGGTTTTTCCCTCCTTTTTTGGGAGGGGAGTATTTAGAACCTTTAAAGTTCTTTCCATTTTATTCAGAGAGTTAGTTCTCTTTCCTCCTCTGTGATTAAACCAGTTTGTAACAGATGCCATGTGCTTTAACTGTGTTCAAAATACTTCCTGTGTAGAACAAACTTGTGTCAATCAGTTTACATAAAAAAGGTCATAATTCTCTTAATGTATTATAATTTTGCATACATCTGTGCTTGTCTGAAAGACTGTGCATGGAACAAGCATGTTCTGACCAGACCTGTAAATTCTGATATGAGGGAAGTTTGAACGGGAATGAATAGGCCTTTAAGTAGCAGAAGAAATAACAGAGCAAAAAATTGGCATGTATTTAGAATCAGGACATAGCCGACCACAATAAACTGGTGAGCACTGGTGCAGGTATGTTTGCAACAAGAGTACAATACAGTTGACTTTTCAGTAGAAGATCTACATTGTTACAGAAGATGGATGGAAATCTTGCAAGTGTGATTCCTCTTCTTGTCATTTCAACCAAATAAAAGACTTTAATCACAAGGAATGGAAAATAAGGCAATGGGCACCAACCTTGTGTCCTGGGTTGAAGTATATTCTATCACCATCTTCAAGAACTGTTGAAACCAGGTGAGGCAGTGCTCCCTGCCTCCTCCACTCTGGCTTATCTTCTGTTAATGGGCCATCAGCACCTTTGCTACACAGCTCACAGATAACCCCCTCCTGGACTACCTCCTGTTAATGGGCCCATCAGGCCTTATCACATGACTCACCATCCCATTGTGGGATGCTCCGCCCAGAGGGAGAAACCAAGCATTCCAGCCTGGATATAAGCTGAGACTCTGAACACCAGAGGGGCGCTTACCCACTGGATTCCCAGAGGACCCGAGCTACCAGACTTTTCTACAGGATCACTGCTTCAGGAAGACCACCTCATCTGGACTGCTTCCATCACTACGCTCAGGTTGTATTCTGACTCTGTCAGTGGTCTTTTGTATTATTGCATTGATTTTATTTTACTTTCTTTCCTTTTTTTCTTTTTTTTTCCTATTAAATTGTATCTCTGACTTGGAGCCTCTCATTTGTTTTGCCTTGAAACTACTACATTTTTGGCGCCCAACGTGGGGCACAAGGCACTGAGAAAAGTCAGAATTACAATTTTGTATTGAAGAAGACACCTGTTCGCTATGATGCTCAACATGCTTACATGTGTCTTATATCTATCTCTCTATATTTTTCCACAACTGGGGTACTATCTGCCAGTCTTAATGCTCCTGCGTAGACCAGGGTATGGTACTAAAATTGCTTTAGTAGTCTATTATGTCCATTGCTTGATAAACTCTGAGGCAATGAACATTATTCAGAATATACACCCAGTTTTGTTTTCTTGTTCTGGTCTAGGATGCTACATCTGGGGCCTCAACAATCTCACCCAGCCCCTGTGGGGAGGGGTGAAGAATGATTTTTTCCAGCTTTTCAGGCATGACACAGCAGTTTTTGAAAATATGGAATACCCTCTGGATGCCAAGGACAGCATGATGTTGTTGTTAGTCCTGCTTTGTCTTCTCTGCACGGCCCGCACCATGCTTAGAATCAAAACACTACATGGTGTGATACAGCGTGTTCTGAAGGAAGAGGAAGAGGGAAAAAGAAGCAGAGCAACGATATCAGTGTCTACACAGAGTGTCACAGAGGTGAAAGGAACCAAAGGCAAGGCAACAGTGTCCTCATCTACACAGACCGTCACAGAGGAGAAAGAAGCCAAAAGTGAGGCAACAGTGTCCACATCTACGCAGACTGTCACAGAGGAGAAAGGGACTAAGGGTGCCATCAGCATCTCCACACAAACCATCACCGAACCGGAACAGCCTAAACCAGTAGCAGTTGCCCCCGTTCAGAAGAAGAAATCAAGGACCAAATCAGTCCGCATAGTGACTGATGAGGGTGCAGCAGGACCTTCACAATCAGCAGAAGAGACAGAGCCAGAAATCATCACTCGCTCTCTATCTCTGGGTGAGCTGCGTGACCTGCGAAGGGAATTCACCCGCCAGACCAATGAGTCCATCCTGACCTGGCTGCTCCGCATCTGGGACGCTGCAGCCAATGACACCATTCTGGATGGAAGTGAGGCCAGGCAACTGGGATCATTGTCCCGGGATGTGGTCATTGACCAGGGGATTGGGAAAAGCCAAGAACCTCTCAGCCTCTGGCAGCGACTGCTAACAAGTGTGAAGGATAGATACCTTTGTAAAGAAGACCTCCAAGTGCACCAAGGAAAATGGAACACAATAGAACAAGGTATCCGATGCCTGAGGGAATTGGCTGTGTTGGAAATCATTTTTTCAGAAGATGAGAGATTTCCTAAAAACCCAGATGGTGTCCAGTGCACATCACGGATGTGGTTGAGATTTGCACGGCTTGGACCCGAGATGTACTCACGTTACCTGGCAACACTGCAATGGAGGGAAGGTGAGGACAGGGTAGGTGTCTTGGCTAATAAACTAAGAATTTACGAGGACACTGTCACTGCCCCAGTTCGTACCCATGTCTCATCTGTGGAAACAAGACTGGCTGAGCAAGTCCGGAACTTGATTGAAGAAGGCCATCAGAAACTGAAAAAAGAACTTAAGGAAGAAATTTACCATATCCAGCCAGAGCCAATGAGAGTCTCTGCCATTAGGAGCAGGCGCTCCCCAGCCAGGGAGAGAGGATACACACCCCGAGGTAACCTCTGGTCTTTTCTTCGGGAGCATGGAGAAGACATGAGGAAGTGGGATGGAAAACCCACCTCCTCCTTAGCAGCCCGGGTACGTGAACTGAAAAGAGAAACACCTACCACAAAGAGCCCATCTAGAATCAATGTTGCTCTGGTCTCTCGTGCACAGAACTCCAGACGGTACAGGAATGACGATATGACTGATCCTCTTGAAGGAACCTCAGAAACATATTTACAAGAAGAGAGCAATGTATGCCATGACCAGGAATAGGGGGGCCCTGCCTCTAGCCAGGTAGAGGAAAGGGACAATCGGATCTACTAGACTGTGTGGATCCGATGGCCTGGAACATCTGACCCACAAAGATATACGGCTCTGGTTGATACCGGTGCTCAGTGTACTCTGATGCCATCAAGGTACGTGGGAGCAGAACCCATTTCCATTTCTGGGGTGACAGGAGGATCCCAGGAGCTGACTGTACTGGAAGCTGAAGTAAGTCTAACTGGGAAAGAATGGCAGAAACACCCCATTGTGACTGGTCCAGAGGCCCCATGCATTTTGGGCATAGACTATCTCAGAAATGGGTATTTCAAAGACCCAAGAGGATACCGCTGGGTTTTTGGCATAGCTGCTCTAGAGACAGAAGGCATCAGACAACTGAGTACCTTGCCTGGACTCTCAGACGACCCCTCTGCTGTGGGACTACTGAAAGTTGAAGAACAACAGGTGCCGATCGCCCGAGCAACAGTGCACCGTCGGCAATATCGCACCGACAGAGACTCTGTGGTCCCCATCCATAAGATGATTCGTGAGCTGGAGAGCCAAGGGGTGGTAAGCAAGGCTCGTTCACCCTTTAATAGCCCTATATGGCCCATGCGTAAGTCCAGTGGAGAATGGAGACTGACAGTGGATTACCGTGGCCTGAATGAAGTCACACCACCACTGAGCGCTGCCGTACCAGACATGTTGGAGCTTCAGTATGAGCTGGAATCCAAGGCAGCAAAATGGTATGCGACCATTGATATTGCAAATGCCTTTTTCTCCATTCCTCTGGCAGCAGAATGCAGGCCTCAGTTTGCCTTCACCTGGAGGGGCGTGCAGTACACCTGGAACCGACTGCCCCAGGGGTGGAAGCACAGTCCCACCATTTGCCATGGACTGATCCAGGCTGCACTGGAAAAGGGTGAGGCTCCAGAACACCTGCAATACATTGACGACATTATCGTGTGGGGAAACACCGCAACAGAAGTCTTTGAGAAGGGAGAGAAGATCATTCAGATTCTCCTGAAGGCCGGCTTCGCCATCAAGAGGAGCAAAGTCAAGGGACCTGCTCGAGAGATCCAGTTCCTGGGAGTGAAGTGGCAAGATGGACGGCGTCAGATTCCCACTGAAGTCATCAATAAGATCACTGCAATGTCTCCACCGACCAACAAGAAGGAAACACAAGCTTTCCTAGGTGCCATAGGTTTCTGGAGGATGCACATTCCCGAGTATAGCCAAATTGTGAGCCCTCTCTACCTGGTCACCCGCAAGAAGAACGATTTCCACTGGGGCCCAGAACAGCAGCAAGCTTTCGCCCAGATCAAGCAGGAAATCGCTCATGCGGTAGCCCTTGGCCCAGTCAGGACGGGATCAGAGGTGAAGAATGTGCTTTACTCTGCAGCCGGGAGCCATGGTCTGTCATGGAGCCTTTGGCAGAAGGTGCCGGGTGAGACTCGGGGACGACCACTGGGATTCTGGAGCCGAAGCTACAGAGGATCCGAAGCCAACTACACTCCCACAGAGAAGGAAATCTTAGCCGCCTATGAAGGAGTCCAAGCTGCCTCAGAGGTGATTGGTACTGAAGCACAGCTGCTTCTGGCACCTCGACTACCGGTGCTGGGGTGGATGTTCAAGGGAAAGGTTCCTACCACACATCACGCCACCGACACCACGTGGAGCAAATGGATCGCCCTGATCACGCAGCGCGCCCGTATTGGAAACCTGAATCACCCTGGGATTCTGGAAATTATAACAAACTGGCCTGAAGGTGAGACCTTTGGATTATCCTCTGAAGAAGAGGAGGAGCAAGTGACACGGGCCGAGGAAGCCCCACCATATAACGAGCTACCAGAGAGTGAGAGACGATATGCCCTTTTCACCGACGGTTCCTGCCGAATTGTAGGTGCTAACCGGAAATGGAAAGCTGCTGTATGGAGCCCCACACGACGAGTTGCACAGGCTACCGAGGGAGAAGGTGGATCGAGTCAGGTCGCAGAGCTTAAAGCTGTCCAGCTGGCTTTGGATATTGCTGAACGAGAGAAGTGGCCAAGGCTCTATCTCTACACTGACTCATGGATGGTAGCTAATGCTCTGTGGGGATGGCTGGACCGCTGGAGAAAGGCCAACTGGCAGCGCAGAGGGAAACCCATCTGGGCTGCTGAGATTTGGCAGGACATCGCCACCCGAGTAGAAAGGCTGACCGTGAAGGTTCGACACGTGGATGCGCATGTACCCAAGAGTCGGGCTAATGAAGAACATCATAACAACGAGCAGGTGGATCGAGCTGCCAAGGTGAAAGTATCTCAGGTTGATCTAGACTGGCAGCACAAAGGAGAATTGTTCCTAGCTCGTTGGGCTCATGATGCCTCTGGTCATCAAGGGAGAGATGCAACATATCGATGGGCTCGTGACCGAGGGGTGGACATTACTATGGACAGCATCTCCCAGGCTATCCATGACTGCGAGACCTGTGCTGCGATCAAACAGGCCAAGCGAGTGAAGCCTCTGTGGTATGGCGGACGATGGTCAAAGTATAGGTATGGGGAAGCCTGGCAAATTGACTACATCACCCTTCCCCAAACCCGCCAAGGCAAGCGCTACGTGCTCACCATGGTGGAAGCAACCACTGGATGGCTGGAGACCTACCCTGTGCCTCATGCTACTGCCCGGAACACCATCTTGGGCCTGGAAAAGCAGGTCCTGTGGAGACATGGCACCCCTGAGAGAATTGAGTCAGACAACGGGACTCATTTCAAGAATGGCCTCATAAGCACTTGGGCCATAGAACACGGAATCGAATGGATATACCATATCCCATACCATGCACCAGCTGCCGGGAAGGTGGAACGCTGCAATGGACTGCTTAAAACTACCCTTAAGGCACTTGGTGGAGGGACCTTCAAAAATTGGGAACAGAACTTAGCGAAGGCCACCTGGATGGTCAATACCCGAGGGTCCATCAATCGAGCTGGTCCTGCCCAGTCTGAATCCTTGCATACAGTGGATGGAGATAGGGTCCCTGTGGTACACATGAGAGGTATGTTAGGAAAGACTGTTTGGATTAATCCCACCTTGGGCAAGGGCAAACCCATCCGTGGGGTTGTCTTTGCACAAGGACCTGGTTACACTTGGTGGGTGATGCAAAAGGATGGGGACACCCACTGTGTACCACAAGGAGACCTTATTTTAAGTGAGAACTGTGTGTAGGATTTCATTATATATATATATGTGTGTGTGTGTAGTTTAAGGAAGGTATTGATTTGGGATGATGTAGATGGTAATAGAATAAGGGGTGGATAATGTCCTGGGTTGAAGTATATTCTATCACCATCTTCAAGAACTGTTGAAACCAGGTGAGGCAGTGCTCCCTGCCTCCTCCACTCTGGCTTATCTTCTGTTAATGGGCCATCAGCACCTTTGCTACACAGCTCACAGATAACCCCCTCCTGGACTACCTCCTGTTAATGGGCCCATCAGGCCTTATCACATGACTCACCATCCCATTGTGGGATGCTCCGCCCAGAGGGAGAAACCAAGCATTCCAGCCTGGATATAAGCTGAGACTCTGAACACCAGAGGGGCGCTTACCCACTGGATTCCCAGAGGACCCGAGCTACCAGACTTTTCTACAGGATCACTGCTTCAGGAAGACCACCTCATCTGGACTGCTTCCATCACTACGCTCAGGTTGTATTCTGACTCTGTCAGTGGTCTTTTGTATTATTGCATTGATTTTATTTTACTTTCTTTCCTTTTTTTCTTTTTTTTTCCTATTAAATTGTATCTCTGACTTGGAGCCTCTCATTTGTTTTGCCTTGAAACTACTACACCTTGCCTCAAGATTTATAGGGAGTGATGTGGGGGATAGAAAGCCTTGGGGATGAAATATCTGGCCATACAAAGTGTTGACTCATAAGAAATATATAACATTTTAGCCAAAAATCAGTTCAATGTCACCAGTCAAGAAGAAACTAAGAGATGACTCAATAGCTAGCAAACTTACCTACTGAATCACCGCAAGTAATGGTAACCTAACTGATTGAATATATACCCCTTGGTACTAGTATAAAAGAATGAATAAGTAGAACACATGAGGGAATGGGTAGGAATGACTTAAACATTTTTCTTTAAAACAAAATGTCTGATCCAAAAGTTCTTGCTTTGAGTTTTGTTACATTTAATTCTTACACAACTTCTGGAACTCTGATTCAGTATAAAGTCAGAATGAATCATAGAATCATAGAGTAATAGCCTGCATTGGAAGAGGGCATCTAGTTCCAAACGTCCTGAGCTGCATGCAGCACTTGAGGTGAGGTCTCACTAGAGCAGAGGGGCAGAATCCCCTCCTTTGCCCTGCTAGCCATGCTGCTTTGGATTCAGCCCAGGACACGTTTGGTTTCTGAGCTGCAAGTGCCCATGGCTGGGTCATGTTCTGTCTCTCATCCATCAGCAACTCCAAGTCCTTCTCGGCAGCGGTGCTCTCAATCTGTTCATCTCCCAGCCCATGTTGATTCTGGGGGTTGTCTTGACTCAGGTGTAGCACCTTGCACTTAAACTTGTTAAATTTTATGAGGTTTCCACGCACACTCTTTTCAAGTTCACCCAGGTTTCTGGAAAGTAGGGATGTCAACTGCACCACTCAGCTTGGTGTCATCTGCAAATTTGCTGAGAGTGCACTTGATCCCTTTTCTATGTTGTTGATGAAGATATTAACCAATACTGGTCCTAACACAGATCCCTGAGGAGCACACTTGTCACAGGTCTCCACCTGGACATAGAGCCATTGACCATTACCTTCTGGATGTAACCATCCAACCAAGTCCTTATCCACCAAACAGTCCATCCATCAAACTGTCTGTCTCCAATTTACAGAGAAGGATATTGTGGGGACCATGCCAAAGTACTTACAGGAATCTAGACAGGTGAAATCTCTATCATAGGAGACCACTGAATTTTTCAGTCAGGACTTGCCCTTGGTGAAACCATGCTGACTGTCTCGAATCACCTCCCTGTCCTCCACGTGCCTTAGGATAGTATCTGTTCCATTATCTTTCCAGGCACAGAAGCGAAACTGACAGGTTGGTAGTTCCCTCTCTTCTACCATTTTTGAAGATGAGTGCAATGTTTTCCTTTTTCCAGTCACCTGGGACTTTACCTGACTGCCACGACTTTTCAAAAACCGTGGACGGTGGCTTGACATGTACATCAGCAAGTTCCTACAGGACTGTGGGATGCACTTCTTTTAGGTCCTATGGAGGTAAGTGCAATCAGATTGTCCGGTGCCCATGAACCTGATATTCACTGACAGTGGGAAGCATTCTGCTCCCCTGTCCTTGTCTTGTGTGCACTCACTCAAGAGATACGAAAAGAGAGATGTCCATTGAAGACTGAACAAAAGAAAGTTGTTGAGTATCTCAGTCTTTTCCTCTGTACCAGTTTGGCAGCCTTGTTTATTGTGGAGGTACACCTTCTCTGACCTTTCTTTTCTACCTGACATACCTGTAGAAGCCTTCCTTGTTAATTATTTTTTCCCTTGCCAGGTTCAGATCAAGCTTTGTTTTTCCATTCCTTGCCTCATCCCTACAAAACCAGACTGCATCCCTATATTCTCCCCAGCGTACCTGTCTTTTCTTTCACTACCTGTGCATTTGCTTCTTGCCTTTTAGTTTGACCATCAGGGGCCAACTCAGACATGCTGGTCTTTTGACTTCATGCCTGATTTCTTACATCTGGGGACCATAGCTCTTGCATTCTATGGACAACTTCCTTTAAAATCTGCTAGTTCTGTTCTGTTCCTTTGCCCCTGATGGCAGCTTCCCAGGGTGTCCTATTGACTACCTCCTTGAAAAGCTGGAGGTCTGCTTTTCTACAGCTCAGTGGCCTGACTTTACTCTTCATCTGACCTATAACCCTCATGACTGTGAACTCCACCAGCACATGACATTGCATCCCAGGCTGTCTCCAGTCTTAACATCCCCACTTGAGCTCTCTTGTGTTGGTGATCATGATGTCCAGTATTGCCTCCCACATGGTAGTTCTGTCTATTTATTACCTGGCTTAGGAAGTTATCCTACCTGCCTTCCAGGAGTCTCATTCTTCCAGAAGATGTCAGGGTTGGAATAGTAGGCTGGAAGGAAGCACAAAATTAACATCATAAAACTGCAGTTTTCTGCTTATGCTTGAGTAAACAGATTTTAAATCATTAATTAATTAAAATTGATTTTGTGGAGTTTTTGCTTATATTAAGTTCAGGTTTTTGCTCCTTACAGAATGTAATTTTTCTTTATTTGTGAGTGTATTCTAGAGGCCTTTATAGTTGTGTGAAAAGGTTGTTAGATAAACTTGATTTTTTTTGTAATAATCCAGAAAGAGCAAAATAGTTTCATAAATACAATTTTCTGCACTGCAACTAGAAAACAGAGTATATATACACATATATATTATTTACTAAGTTTAATTTATCCAACATGTGAAAATAAATTGTTTCACTAAAATGAACTTTGGAATATTATCTCCTTCAGCAGCAGGATTTTAATTTTCTTTAAATGAGCCAATAATTTCAATTGCTTTTGGGTTTTTTTTTTTTTTTTTTTTTTTTTTTTTTTTTTTTTTTTTTTTTTTTTGTTTTTGTTGTTTTTTTTTGTTTGTTTGTTTGTTTTTGTTCTTGTTTTTGCTTTTGTTTCCCCTTAATTACTGTTTTTACAATGTGTAACATACCATAGGTGTTAAGCATAAAGTCCATGTCAGAAATCATGTCCTCTCTAAGTCCCATAATTGCCCACAGGAATTTTAAAAGAAAAATCCCCTTTTGCAAACAGTGCTTAGGCAATTTTATACCATATGTACCTGGCCCTTCATATTCAGCGAGTTCCCTAACTTTGGCTTACCAATCAGTAAGTCTGCCATGGCAAATATATTTTTCCTCTGCAAAACTTTGACTGAGGAGAGCAAATGATAACTCTGCTCTGCATCTAAAATCTCATTGCAAATTAATTTGGAGTGCTGAAGTTTTCTCTTGAATCTTAGCATTCTGCATAGTGTGATGAATACTGATCTTCAATGTGCAGCCTAGACAGCATTTTTTTCTTTGTGTGAAATATTTCTCTTGGACAGTGAGGTGAGATGATTAAAATGAGTCCTAGTGGCTAAGAGGAGCATGAAATGCAAGACTTTTAAGTCAGTACTGCCATTTTGTTTGCAGGCCATGTCCCTAAGTCAATTGGAATATGTGTGAAATAAAGCCATTAAACAAAATTTACATTCAGTGGAGAAAAGCTGTGATAATATAATGTGTGGCTCCAAGCTTTGCCTTTATCATCTCCTAAAATAGGCTTTGCTAAGTAACATTGAAAATTATTCTACTCTTCTTTTGGTTCCAGTTTGAGCTGAATAAAAGCAAGTCCTTTTTCACATTCCTTCTGACATCATACAATCTACTGCCCGCCTGAAACTCTCATCTGAATTTACTTAACATTTGCATTTTATTTCAAAAACCCCATGACTTTGTTTTGGTCCTTCATGAGGACAACAGCATGCATCTCTCTCTCTCTGCAAGACTTTAACAGGCAACAGTCTCCTAGTTGTCCATGTATTTCATTTTGCTTAGGGTCTATGGCAAATTTCAGACACTTTAATGTCTTAATTCCCATGGGAGGAGATACATAATCTATTTAAAACAGAGTTAAAAGTGCCATAAGATAGGGCTGGAAAATTCTTTACAAGATATAGTAAAATTCTTTGTAATTTTTTTATTAGTAAAAGCACTGAGATTTTTAGTAAATGGAAAGAGAAATTGCAAAGTATGAAAGAACATGCAGTTTTAAAATTTTATTAAGCTAAAAGCAATTTGTAGCTGCACAAGTTCTTTAAGGAGATATAAAAAAATCTTATTGCCAGTTTTCTTTCTAAAATGAAAAGAATTTCATATGCATAAACATGAAGAATCCTGGAAATCTTAAGAATGATGTTAAGGAGGTATTTTTAAAACTGTCACTGGACTAAGACAAATATGGTTGTCTTTATATACATAACTGGTGTTATATAGAATTCAGAGTTCTTTAAATCTGACAGAAACAAAAAAATTCTCTTAACTCATACAATGTATTATTTTTCTATGCAGGCAATTACCCCATTTCAATATTTTTGTTTTGTGAATTTACAATAAAGAAGGGATCAGGATGTTTTAGAGAGATGAACTACGGTAGTATAAGAATACATTTTTATTAGTACCACTATAGTTGTGTGCCAGCTAAACTTGAAAAAGAACAACCCAGTTATGCAAGAAAATAGTGATGATGAGACCAGATACTTGAAATCTATCAGCACATCACTTATCAGCAATTCAGTACAGTTTTAGATATATAGATCTCTGCTCCTGATCAGCCACAGCTGAAGCCTGTTTTTCCTGTATTTCTCTCTTAAGCCCTGTTCCTCTGTTCATCGTGACGATGAAGCTGCATCCCTTTGAAAAGTTCAGGATAATTTCTAAATATATGCTTTTTAACTCGATTAACAGTTATATAATCCCCATCTATTATGGACTGTGCTTGACAGAGTTTCTCTGTTCTTTCTGTCTTGAAAAATGCAGATTTATATACTTGATAGAATTAAATAGGTACAATAGATGGGAAAAATGCAAATTTTTCTGGTTTTGAGATACTTGTTAATTTTAAAATCATGTCATTGAATATAGTGGTCTTAGCAAAAAATAGCATATGCAGAGGGAACAGTTTATTTTATTTAATTTGTGTTTCATCAAGTTATCCCTGCTCTCTACACAGAAGAACAAAATTACACTGAAGTTCTATTCCTTATGCTTACATACAGTTATTTACCTATGCAATATTGCAATGACAAACCAGTCCCACAAAACAAACTGATGAGACTGCTAACAGTTCACACTGTGTTTCCTGCCTGTAAAAGTCTGCATACTGTCTTTTTGAAAGGTCTGGAATCTTTTGTATTTCTGAAGATAATCAGTCAAGAACATTTAATTTTTTTTAAAGAAACAAAATAAAATGAAGGTGCACTAGGAAAAAAATCTTGACTGTTAATCTCAAACTCTCAATACTATTAGAATAGTGCAGTTTTGACTGTTTGGAAACCACTGTTTCCTTATCCATAGATGAATATAGAAGTTGTGATTTTATGACATTACTACACATTTCATTTTTTTTTTTTTCATAGACTCATTAACGACAAAATAACTTAGGTTGGAAGAAGCCTCTGGAGGTCATCTTGTCCAAACTCTAGCTCAAAATGAGCCAATTTACACCATGTAAATTCGGGCTTTATCCTTTTGAGTTTTAAATATATTCACAGACAGACATTCTGCAAGCTCTCTGGGAAGCAAATTTAACCACCCTCATAATGAAAATAGATTTCCTTTTATATATTTAGACTTTCCCATGTCGTTAGCTGTGTCCACTGTGTCTCATTCTAGGACATCCTGACTCTCTGTATGCTTCCATTAACTTGCTAAAGGTATTTATGACCTCCCTCTTAGTCTCTCTCGCTAAGACCAAATTCATCTGTTAGCCCCTCCTCATATGTCAGATGTCAAATGTCAAATGCTCTAATTTCCATGGTAAACCTTTGCTGGTTTGGCTCCAGCACATTAATGTCTTTCTCATGGTGAGGGGACCAAGACTGGACACAGTAATCCAGATGTAGTGTCACAAATGTCAAAGGGAGGCAGACAATAAATCACTTCTCTAGACCTGCTGGCAGGACTCCTCCTAACACAGCCCACAGTGCTGCTGCTCTTCTTTGCTGCCAGGGCACACTGGTGGCTCTTACTGATTTGCTGCCCTCCAGGACCCCTCTCCTCTACCAAACTGCTTTCAGCTCACTTGATGTCCAGCCAGTACTGGGGTATTTTTGGTTATTATGGTCATGATGGCCACATGACTCGATGTTTACCATTTTAACTCTTTATCAAATTTCTGTCATATCATGTCTTCTGTTTAAGCTCCTTTACACAGCAGTCCAACCCTCTAGACCCTTTTTTCCAATTCGGCATCACCCATAATCCTGTAGAGGGGGCGTTCTACCTAGTCAGTAAGTGTTTTTTTCCCAATTAATTCCCAAATGCAATCTTAAAGTCACTCATGACCATTTCTTTGACCCAGCCCCCATTGCACTATACCTCCAGTCCTGTCATGCAGCTTTCTCAAGACAGTTCTCATTCACTGCAGAGGCTGCCAT